>NC_133414.1:79929166-80240000 GCF_049350105.2 Macaca mulatta
TGTATATACATTTGTCAAAACTCAACAGATGGTACACTTAAAATGGGTGACAGACTACAAATGAACCAAATTGAACTGTTGGTGAAAGAATGTATGATTGTCCAAATTAAGAACTCAATGTATGTTGGGTTGGAGTCTGAGATATCAGTGTGAACTCATACTTATTTTGATAGCAAAAGAGAGAGAGAGAAATAGTGTCTCAGTCTGTTTTCTGTTGCTATCTGTTCTGAATGCCTGAGGCTGCAGAATTTACAAAGAAATTTATTTCTTACAGTTCTGGAGGTTGGGAGGTCCAAGGTCTAGGGGCCACATTTGGTGAGAGCCTCCTTTCTGGTGGGCCCTCTGCAGAGTCCTGAGGCAGTGCACAGCATGCTAGCTCAGGTCTCTTCCTCTCCTTGTAAAGCCACCAGAACTGCTCCCATGATAACCCATTAATCTAGTAATCCATGAGTGAATTAATCCATCATGAGGGCAGCCCTCATGAGCCAATCACCTCTTAGAGGGTTCACCTCTCAATACTGCCACATTGGGGATTAAGTTTCAACATGAGTTTTGAAGAGGTCAAACATTCGAATCCTAGTAGATAGATAGAAAGATACCTGGTAGATGGAGGTATGTGTTTACATGGATTAGTATACATGCATGTATTTTCTAGCTCTGTCCACTGAGAGGAACTAGAAGCAATGACACCCAGGGGCAATAAGGACACTCCGTGCCCAGGTATTAGTTTCTAATTACCAATGTCCAATAAAAGGAACCTCAATAAAATGTGTGATGCTACGTCAAGGGCAGAAAAAGTATAAGATGAACCTAAAGCATCTTGTGCCAGAAAGTAAGGAAGTACTTCACATAAAAAAAAAAAAAAAAAAAAAAAATCAAAAGGCACAAGAGCCACACTGAATGAGCTTCCTATAGCCAAAGCTGTAACAATTTGAGCAACAAAAAATCTGATATAAATAAATGATTTAATAATAAATGCTGGAGAAGGGAGAACCGTGTTTTTGTTTTGTTGTTGTTGTTGTTGTTTTGTTTTGTTTTTTGTTTTTTGAGACAGGTTCTCGCTCTGTTGTCCAGGCTGGAGTACAGTGGTGCGATCTCGGCTCACTGCAACCTCTGCCTCCCAGGTTCAATTGGGTCTCGTTCCTCAGCCTCCACAGTAGCTAGGACTACAGGTGTGAGCCACAATGCCTGACTAATTTTTGTATTTCGAGTAGAGATGGGGTTTTGCCATGTTGCCCAGGTTGGTCTTGAACTCCTGGTCTCAAGTGATCTGTCCGCCTCAGCTTCCCAAAGTGCTGGGATAACAGGTGTGAGCCACCGCACCTGGCTGGGAGAACCCTTTTCTTAAAGAAGAATTCTAATTAATAAATGAAGAGTGAATGAGGGCAATAGAGAAGTACAATTAGAAGATGATAGTAATGACCTCTGCAGTCAAGATCCATTGACTAATGCTAAAATTAGTGGGCAAACTACAGAAAGAGGATATTTGCATAGCTTCAAATTATCACCCTTCAAATACTTATTAATTACTGTGGGGGCTTTAACATATGTCCACAAATTCTTTGATGCGCCTCTGTATAGGAGTTTAGCTTAGCTCTCCTCTCCTTGAGACAGGCTGGATTTATGTCTCTCTTCTAAGTAATAGCTAGGGAAAAGGAAAAATAGTAACACTGATCAAGGAGAAACCTGGCAGATGCCGCTTAACCAAGTGATCAAGGTTAACATCATTAGTGATAAGACATTGATATCATGTACTCTCTAGTGGGATGCCATAAGAAGGGTACATTACCTCTGTGGTATTCTTCCTCCAGATGTCCATAACTCAGTCAAACCATAAGAAAACATCAGAAAAATCCAACTTGGGGGCTATTTTACAAAACATCAGGCCAGCATTCCTCAAAAGCATCCGGACCATGAAAGACAAAGAAAGGCTGCAAAACCATCACAAACTGGGGACCTAAAGAGACATGACAATTAAATGCAATGTAATGTCATTGATTGGATCCTGAAACAGAAAAACAGAAAGACATTAGCGGAAAACAGAAAATCCAGATAAACTCTGTAGTTTAGTTAATGGTATTTTACTGACCTTAAGGTCTTAGTTTTGACAATATAGCTATGTAAGATATTAATATTACCAGAAGCTGGAAGAATGGTACAGAGAATTCTCCATACTGTCTTTTCAACTCTTCTATAAATCTAGAAATTATTTCAAAATGAAAAGCTTTTTAGACATAAGGTATAGCTCTTAAATACATATATAGAGGAGGCATCAGTATGAAATTATGTACCAGGTAGCTCATATTCAGGCAAAGGTGGATGCTGTATCACATATATTCCAGCATTCTCTATCAGCTCCCAGTGTAACAGGGGAGAGAGTGAATAGATGGAGAGAGATGCCATAGCTCATATTTTAATTACATTAAGAAAGCTGCTGTTTCTTCACCCTAAGCTAGAGTACCCTGTGGCATTTATTCTACAAGGATCTCAAACTTTTGTTTAATGCTTTGTTTTTTTGAACTTTCAGATTTTTATATTATTTTCCCAAATAGACTTTAAACTCCCTGATGACTGGAGATTGTGTTTTGTTTTATTTATGTATTTATTTATTTATTTCCGAACCAGAGTCTTACTCTATTGCCCAGGCTGGAGTGCACTGGTGCGATCTTGGCTCACTGCAACCTCCACCTCCCGAGTTCAAGCAATTCTCCCGCCTCTGCCTCCTGAGTAGCTGGGATTACAGGCGCGCACCACCACGCTCTGCTAATTTTTGTATTTTTAGTAGAGATGGGGTTTCACCACATTGGCCAGGCTGGTCTCAAACTCCTGACCTCGTGATCCACCCACTTCCGCCTCCCAAAGTGCTGGATTTACAGGCGTGAGCCACTGCGCCCGGCCTGGAGATTATGTTTTAAATTCAGTGCCTTCTCCTATTTACTTATCTATTTATTTAAGAATGGAGCTCTAGGTCTACACCTTCCTAGGTGGTATATAATCTTGCGTGTATCATATACCAAAATTTGCCTTCTGATTTGCATTATGCCGTGAACTGAATTGTGTCTCCCCCTGTATTTGGAGATGAGCTTTTAGGAACTCATTAAGGTTAATTGAGGTCATGTGGGTGGGGCACTATCTAACGGGACTGGCAGCTTTCTAGGAAGAGGAAGAGAGAGAGATCTCTTTGCCATGGGAAGACACAGTGAGAAGCTGGTCCTCACTTTCTCACCAGGAGAGCCCTCACCAGGAACCAAACTGCTGCACCTTGATCTTGGACTTTCCAGTGTCCAGACCTGCGAGAAATGAATTTGTTGTGAAGCCACCCACTGCATGGTATTTGCTACGGCAGTCTGAGCTAACACATTTTGGGTTGAATTTAGTGTTTATTTTCCCTCAAATTGTTTTCAACCAAGTGTGGTAGGTACTTCTTGCCTTCCCCCACCTCATGTTATTTGGAAAGGTCTGGGGCATTAATTGAACTTGGACTTTTAGTTGGGGAAACCAAAGGATGCTAAAAGTCTCATAATTTATAAGACAGCCCTTCAAAAAGAAGCATTTCTCACTCAAAATGACAATTGCACCCTCAGTATTGAAAGCAAACAAACAAAACAGTAAATGGCTAAGCAGCAGATTAGACAAAGTTCTGAAAACAGAAAATCCAAATAAACTCTGTAGTTTAGTTAATGATATTTTACTAACCTTCATGTCTTAGTTTTGACAATACACTATGTAAGATATTAATATTACTAGAAGCTACCAGGCTCAGTAGCTCACACCTGTAATCCCAGCACTTTGGGAGGCCGAGGCAGGTGGATCACTTGAGGTCAGGAGTTCGAGAGCAGCCTGGCCCACATAGCAAAACCCTGTCTCTACTGAAAATATAAAAATTGGCCAGGTGTGGTGGCACCCACCTATGGTCCCAGCTACTTGGGAGGCTGACACAGGAGAATTGCTTGAACCCAGGAGGTGGAGGTTGCAGTGAGCCGAGATCACGCCACTGCACTCCAGCCTGGGCAACAGAGCGAGACTCTGTCTCAAAAAAAAAAAAAAAAAAAAAGAAAGAAAGAAAGAAAAAAAAAAAAGGAAAGAAAGAAAGAGCCCTGAAAACAACACAGAGAGAGAAAGAGCATACTTGAAAGGTTCAGAGATGTAGACAATAGAATAAAAAAGTATGTGACACAGGTGTAATCAGAGTCCTGAAAGGAGACAATAGAAAGCATAGAAGAGAGGGAACATTTTGAAAGAATGCTTGAGAATTAGATACACAGATCTACAGATAAAAGAAGAACATTTCTTTTTTTTTTTTTCTTACTTGAAGTTCTAGGGTACATGTGCAAAACATGCAGGTTTGTTGCATATGTATACATGGTTTGCTGCACCCATTAACTCGTCATTTACATTAGGGATTTCTCCTAATGCTATCCCTCCCCCAGTCCCCCCCCGCCGACAGGCCCCGATGTGTGATGTTCCCCTCCCTATGTCCAAGTGTTCTCTTTGTTCAATTCCCACCTATGAGTGAGAACATGCGGTGTTTGGTTTTCTGTCCTTGCAATAGTTTACTGAGGATGATGGTTTCCAACTGCATCCATGTCCCTGCAAAGAACATGAACTCATCCTTTTTTATGGCTGCATAGAATTCCATGGTGTGTATATGCCACATTTTCTTAATCCAGTCTATCATTGATGGACATTGGGTTGGTTCCAAGTCTTTGCTATTGTGAATAGTGCCGCAATAAACATATGTGTGCATGTGTCTTTATAGTAGCATGATTTATAATCCTTTGAATATATACCCAATAATGGGATCGCTAGGTCAAATGGCATTTCTAGTTCTAGATCCTTGAGGAATTGCCATACTGAAAGGAAGATACGTTTCTAACATATATATATCATACATCCAATAGAATGGATAAAAAGAAATCCACACCATGTCCTACTGAAGGGAGATTTTAGACCACCAAAGATAAAGAGAAAATCTTAACAGCAGTCAGACAGAAAAGACCACTCATCTACCAAAAAATTACAATTAGATTGCCAGTTATCAGCCATGGGAGAGGCCAAAACATAAGGGAAAATACCTTCCAAATGCTGAGGAAAAGATTGATCATCAGGCCAGAGTTTTATATGCAGCAAAATTATCTTCCAAAATTATCATTTCAAAAATACATATTTCAGGTAAATAAAAACTTTGGGGTTTCCACTAACCTTCATAAAAGGAACTCCTAAGGAGACTGGACTTCAGGAGCATCATGAATCTCATTTCCTTTAGTAATGAAAATAGCCCCAAAGCAGGAGACAGAAGACCCAGTGTTTCCCTGGGAAGCAGGCAGCCAGTTAGCGTGGATAGCTGGGTAGGTGAGTGCAGGGCTGGGTGGATGCAAGGCTGAGAGCCTTGGCTGCTGGGATGCCCTACAGCATTCCAGCTCATAGATCCTGCCCTTGCCTCATCCCATCCAAATTCCCTGAGGGGGTTCGAAGTTTAAAAAAATATGTAAATCTTACCTTTTCTCGGATTTTTGTTTGTTTGTTTGTTTGTTTGAGAAGGAGACTCGCTCTGTCGTCCAGGCTGGAGTGCAGTGGCGTGCTCGGCTCACTGCAACCTCCGCCTCCTGGATTGAAGCAATTCTCCTGCCTCAGCCTCCCAAATAGCTGGGACTACAGGCGTGCACCACCATGCCCAGCTAATTTTTGTATTTTTAGTAGAGACGGGGTTTCACCATGTTGGCCAGGATGATCTGGATCTCCTGACCTCGTGATCTGCCCACCTTGGCCTCCCAAAGTGCTGGGATTACAGGTGTGAGCCACCAAGCCTGGCCGCTCTGATTTTTTAAAATAGTTTTTTGTTGTTGTTGGAGAAGATACATGACAAAAAATTTATCATTAGCAACATTAAAATACACTCACAATGTTGCACAACCATCTCTCTGATTTGGCTCTTATTTACTTATTGTTAGATGCTTGTTATGTAAGGGATGAGGAAAAAGTAGAAAGAAAGAAGTAAAGATTATCCAAAAGTTTACTCTCTGAATACAGCCATGGTGAATACCTGAGGCCACCACTCCCAAACCTTGCACTGACACCCCCGGGGGCACCATCGCCAGTTCACGGAGTGGCTGCGGGGATATTTTAAATTTTGTGGGAAACACAGTGACACCTGCTGGATGCTCCGCACACTACCAGTTTCAGCATTAGGGCCTGCTACATTCCTTTCGGTGACATCATATCTTTGCCAAGTGTTTTGGTGGTTGCTGTGATAAAAAGCAAATACCATGTGCAAATCATTGTGGACCAGGAAATGAGGTGATGGCGTCCGACATGATTCCAAGGTTTGGGAAGCTGTGCAGTACCCAACATATTATACATCCCATTAGAAAATAACTGTGGTTAAGAATGGAATAAAAATATATTTTCCTTTATGTGTATTTTTTAGATGGCTACAAAGTTGTTAGGACAGACATACACATTGATTTATTCAGACCTAACTACTTAATAATGGATCTTTTTGGTGTTTCTTTTGGTCTTGGGGGCACATACGTAATAAAACAAATTACTGTGACACTAAGGGTGCTATGAAAAGGGAAGTTTGGGAGTCTCCATTCCAAGGCATTTACATCGAACTTTTCGGTGTGTCCAAAAATGACTATATTAATATCTTCTTCTTAATTAAGCTCATGTATGGATACAATTTTATAATGAGTATTACCATCAATCAGTTGAAGAAACTGAGCTCCAGAAAGGAGGAGTCACACAGCTAGCCAGGTCCCTATTTGTCACACCTTGCTGATTCTCCCTTTAAAAGCCTCAGGATGGCAGATCTCAAGAGCCAGCCTCACCAATCAACATCTATGAGGCTTAGAATCACCCTGTCTTACTTTAGGCTGTTGGCGTGGTGCAGCACCAGTTCACTGATAAATCAGAAATGCCCCAATCTTCCCTCATTACCCTGAAAGTTCATCCACCCTTTGAACATAGGATTCTCAAAATAGCTGATGACTCTGGAAAAAGAAATCCATTGAGCTATTATCAACCATGGATACCTCCATGTGAACAAGCATATAACAGCCTTTCCTGAGAGAAGCTTTGATAAGAAAAAAATTAGGTCTCCGAGAAGAGTGGGTAGGCTGGGGGTTTTAGATGGGACTCTTTGGAAATACTGATGCAGAGATTTGTGCAGAAAGAACAAGTCCTGCCTCACTTGGTTCCTTAGGCCTTCTGTAGGTGCTCCCTGCAGAAGGAGCCAAGCGAGGCAGGACTGGGAAAGGGAGGAGGTGAACCATGATGAGGTCGCACCTGAGGCCTCAGCCATCCTATGGGGAGTCTCTGCAGCTGAGATGGTCCTCCAGCATTGTCCCAAATTGAGGCACGGGGTGGGCCTTCATATCCTAATATCAGATTGTCATTGGTTGTAGTCACCCATGGCAGCAGATGTGACCCAGAGGGAGGCAGTCTCCAGAATGCAGCTGTGAGCCATCCGCAGCTAAGAGTCCCAGCAGCTGGAGGATGGGTGATCAGCCTTGCAGAGCAGACCTGGCGAGAGCCCTTCACTATTCAGTTCAGGGCCATCTTCAGAAAGGAGAGGAGATGCTCTCAAGACAGAGCTGTGAGCTGGCGCCTCTCACTCAGGACTGCAGGGGCCAAAGGGAATCTGGTAGGAAAGGAGAAGTTGTTCAGTTGTTTTGGGGACAAGGAGAAGTCATCCCCAGATCTTAGAATCTTAGAATCAGAACAGAGGGTCAAATGTAGCCTCTAGATGCATTTTGTCTGACTCACAAGTTGCCAACACTTGAAAATTAGGAAATTTTGGCCGGGTGTGGAGGCTCACACCTGTAATCTCAGCACTTTGGGAGGCCAAGGAGGGCAGATCACCTGAGATCAGGAGTTTGAGACCAGCCTGGCCAACATGGTGAAACCCCATCTCTACTAAAAATACAAAAATTAGCCAAGTGTGGTGATGCATGGCTGTAATCCCAGCTACTCGGGTGGCTGAGGCAGGAGAATCTCTTGATCCTGAGAGGTGGAGGCTGTAATGAACAGAGATCGTGCCACTGCACTCCAGCCTGGTTGACAAAGCGAGACTCCATCTTTAAAAAAAAAAAGAAAAAAGAAAAGAAAAGAAAATTAGGAGATTTGGAGCTGGGTGTGATGGCTCACACCTGTAATCCCAGCACTTTGGGAGGCCAAGGCAAGTGAATCACCTGAGGTCAGGAGTTCAAGACCAGCATGGCCAACATGGTGCAACCCATCTCTACTAAAAATACAAAAATTAGCGAGGCGTGGTGGCACATGCCTGTAGTCCCAGCTACTAGGGAGGCTGAGGCAGGAGGATCGCTTGAACCTGGGAGGCAGAGGTTGCAGTGAGCCAAGATAGTGCTATTGAACTCCAGCCTGGGCAACAAAGCGAGACTCTGTCTCAACCAAAAAAAAAGAAAGTAAGTAAATTAGATTTTATATTAAAAATCATATGTCCTGCTTCTCTTTAAAAAGCTAAACATCTAGACATTATCAGGTTTACATCTCTCCAGGGCCTGAGGTGACCCCTTTAAATTGGGTCTGTGCCCTCCAATTTGCCATAGTCCCCACCACTCCCTGTAGCCTCTCTGATAACCATGTATCCTTGCCACAGTGCTTTACCCTCATTTTTAGGCACCTGGGTATCCCCACTTATGTATGTTCCAAGCCTGGCCCCTATGGGTACTGCGTTGGCCACTCTGACTTTAGAAGTTCCCGCTTACTGATTGGGCAGTGACTCAGGAACAAGCCTGAGACAAGGAGGTAGTTCTCCCTCTCTGGACTAAAGAAAACCATGGACTTCTATGGCAACCAGTCCATGCCAGTCTGGTGGCTTGATCAGCTCTGGGCGGGAAGGTTGATGAGGGAGGACAAGGCCAACCATTTTCCACCTCCCACTGTCTTCTTCGAAGGCCCTAAGAAGTGGCTGGGGAGGGGACATCCAGGACCTGGGTGTTCCAGGATAGAGGCTTCTGGCTGCTATAGTTGCCCTGGGGTTGGCTGGAGCCAGGACCTCTCTGGAGAGGCACAGAGGGAACTTCAGAAGATGCCAGTCCATCCCCATCACCCCATTGCCACCTTAGAATCTCACCTTCACAAGGTCGGAAAGACTGTTCCAGGGTCTATACTCACTCCACACCAGAAACTCAGATTCCTTCTTAAGTGTCTCCACATACAGTCATTCAGTCTCAGCTTGCACTCCTCCGGCGACAGGGAGCTCACTACTCCCTAAAGCAATGCATTCATTTGGTTCTTGGCCAACTCTACTAGAAAGATCTTCCAAATGCGAAGCCATATGCTGGTTCCCTGTAACTTCTGCCATCTTCAAGGCACCTGTTAGAATGGGTGGGCCAAAATGCCCATCCATCATTTACCACATATTTAGAAATACCTACTATGTCCTTGTCATTGGACTGGTAATGTCATGGCGAATCAGGCAGACATGGCTACTGTCCTCTTAAAAAAGGAATGATGGACACTAAATAAAGAGTTACAACTGTGCTTAGGCCCTGAAGGAGAAATTGAAGGAGTATACACGATAAGGGGAAGAGCAAATATCCTCATCTGGTCTGGATGAGGGCTGGGGGAGGAATGTCAGGGAGGGCTTCTCACAAAGAGTGACTTTCACCTGAGGCCTGAAGCTTGAGGAGGAGTTGTAGAAGGTAAAGGGTCGGAAGAGCAACAATGTGCAAAGGCCCTGAGGCAGAAGGAGCATCCAGGAGGGGCCTGGAGCTGAGCTGGCGGCACAGGGGCCCTCACATGACAAGGTGGGTGTGCAGCCTAGTCAGGCAGGGCAGGCCTGTAGGATTGGAGACCTTATCCTCAAGGCAATAGAAGCCACTGACCAGGGAGTTAAGCAACATGACAGATCTCTCATTTCCTCTCTGGGATCCTTCCTACCGCTTTGATGATCAGCCTAACCGATTTCACCTGGATGTAAATGTGGTTTCCCGTGAAGTTCCCTCTGTGCCTCTCCAGAGAAGTCCTGGCTCCAGCCAACCCCAGGGCAACTACAGCAGCCATAGGCCTCTGTCCTGGAACCACCCCAGGTCCTGGATGTCCCCTCTCCAGCCACTTCTTAGGGCGCTCAGAAAAGAGAGTGGGAGGTGGAAAATAATTGGCCTTGTCCTCCTTCATCACCCTTCCTGCCCAGAACTGACCAAGTCACCCCTTCTAAAAAGAACCCCATTGGGGAAGAGAGGAGGGAAGTGAATAATCCATCCCTTTGCTCAGCTCCCCCAGAGGAAACAGGGCAGAACAAACTAGCAGCACTCAAAGGCCTCAGCTGGAAAACCACTCAGGGTTTCCAGGATCTGACCTGACAGCAGCTCTGAGAGGGCCTGAGCAACCAAGGAAACACCAGCGACGGGGCCTCCGTCTGATGTCTGTCTGCCTCCACGGGAACTTCTCCCGGAAGCCTGGTGGGGGCTGGAAGCAGATCTGCTCACCTCCCAGCCTGCTTAAGCCTGCAGAGGTGGCTGGTCACCCCGTGCAAAGCAACCACACCCACCGCAAACTTATCAGTATTATTTTAAAACACCCCAAACAGACCAATTAAATCTTACAATTGCTTTGACTATTTTTCTTTCTAATTCATTAGGATGATGCCATTTAATTATTCCTTTAACCAAGGCAACCATTTAAATCAGCCAACACATGGATTCAGTCCTCAAAAAATAATCAGCCAAGGCCAGGCACAGTGGCTTATGCCTGTAATTCCAGCACTTTGGGAGGCGGAGGTAGGTGGATCATTTGAGGCCAAGAGTTCCAGACCAGCATGGCTAATTCAGGGAAACCCTATCTGTACTAAAAATACAAAAAAATTAGCTAGGCATGGTGGTGCACACCTGTCATCACAGCTACTCAGGAGGCTGAGGCATGAGAATCATTTGAACACAGGAGGTGGAGGCTGAAGTGAGCTGAGACCAGGCCACTGCACTCCAGCCTGGGCAGCAGAGGGAGACACTGTCTTAAAAAAAAAAAAAAAAAAAAAAAGTCAGCCAAGACACAGTGGCCCAGTGAATGACATTTATTTATTTAGCACTTCTTATATGCCAGGCACTAGGCACTATTCTCAGTATTTAACAGACATTTGCCCATTTGATCCTCACAATTCTGCAAGGCAGATAACATTATTTTCCCATTGTACGTATGAGGAAATTGAGGCACAGGGAAGTTGGCAAAAACTATTGGGACCACTGTTGATGAGTGGCAGACTTGGAATCTGAATGACAGTGTGGTTCATGGTGCTTGACCTAGGCCCAGAGGCACCCTTGGGGCTCTGAGTAGGATGGAGGGTGGTGTCACCCACCCCTAGGATCCACTGGGTTTTTTCTCCAGCATAAAGATTTTTGAAATAAAATGTTCCAAGGCTTCAAATAAATTTGCAAATCTCTGGCAAGAGAGCTTTATCTGAAGAGGCAGGGACTGTGCACCCTCTTCTCTCAAATCCTGATTTTAAGGTCTGAATTGGGACCCAAGGAAACACACCAGGAGATTCGCACCTTCAGCCAAGTTTGGGGGAAAAAAAAGAACTTGCTTTGAGTTCCAGCTCCTCTCTATTGGTGTTAGGCCATGTTTGCATTGCTGTAAAGAACTACCAGAGACTGGGTAATTTATAAAGAAAAGATGTTTAATTGGCTTACGGTTCTGCAGGCTATAAAGGAAGTATAATATCAGCATTTTCTCGACTTCTGGGAGGCCTCGGGGAGCTTTCACTCACTGTGGAAGGTGAAGTGAGAGTAGACATGTCTTACCTGATGCGAGCAGGAGCAAGAGGGTAGAGGAGGTGCCACACACTTTTAAACAACCAGATCTCATGTGAACTCAGAGTGAGAAATCACTCATCACCAAGGGGATGGTGCTAAGCCATTCATGAGGATCCATCCCCATGATCCAATCACCTCCCACCAGGTCCCACCTCCAACACTGGGAATCACATTTCAACATGAGATTTGGAGTGGACAGACATCCAAACCATATTACTATCCTCGATAGGGCCTAGGTCAAGCCCTGAACCCCAGCATTTTTGTCTATAAAATGGGCACGAATCCTGTCCTGCCTCCTAGAGCTACATTGTGGTACAATGAAATCAACACTGTGCTACAGAATTGCAGGGACTGCGGTGACATCAGTGATGGCTGTGTTCCTTCCAAGTCACAGCTGTAGTGGTGTGGATCTGCTCCCAAACCTGTGATGAGGGCAAAAAGACAGATGACGAGGGATACCCTGGGGTTGGGTTTCTGGAGAATCCAAACATTGATGGTACAGAGAAAACACAGGCTAGAGCACATGTTTTTGACAAAGGCATGCATAGACCCACTGGCTAACCACCAACACTGTGACTAAGATGTTTAAATTCACCTCGTGTCCTTCTAAGTGGAGTGGTGCAGGGAGGGACAGAGAGGAGCACGGACTCGGGAATCAAACAGACACAGGCTTGCATCTGGACCACTTCCTCGTACCAACTCTGCAACCCTGGGCAAGTTGCTCGATGCCTCTGTGGCTCAGTTTCTTGTCTGTAAAATGGGAAGAATCACAGCATGTGCCCCTTGAAGCTAATGGTGAGGATCAAAGAACACGCTGCCCAGGACCTGTCAGTGTTAGTGCAGTGGGTTCCATGCTTGGGCTGTAACTCAGCCATCCAAGGCAAAATAATTTATCTTTCTACAGCAATTTAATGGCTGGCTTGAGCTCCCCACTCAGTTGTGGTGGTAGACACAACCTCATTGAATTTGGGGCAACCTCCCAGTTTTCCCCAAGGGGAGTCTGAGTTATGGGGGCTTGTATAACCTCAGGTGCTGAGAGGCATTGATGTCTCCCTGAAGCATTTGCCCCACAGAGTCATGCCTCAGTGGACACATCCTGAAACTCATCACCAAACTGACCCTTATAGCTGCCTTCCCCTGCCTCTTCCCTGCAAAGTGCCAAGGCCCAGGAGCTATTTCTCAGATCTGGGCCTCACCTGGGTGTGGGAAGCCAGGCAGGCTGTCTGCCTGAACTTGCTACCCAGCCCTTCCCTCTTACAATGTTGGTGCCTCCCGGAACTCTCCAGGGAAGCCCCTCCTCAATGTTCACCGCCTGCTGCCATTCCAGACCTTGCTCCCATGTTTCCAATAAGCCCTTACAACCTCTCATATCTACTAAGGTCTGGGGTTTGCAGGGTACAAAGCCAGGCAGACTCCATTGTTTCCACTCACTATCTATCCTGCCCCTCTTCCTAATCCAGGCTCGGTGGCTGGAATGGGGAGTGCAGAGCAAACCCCCAGGAGAAAAATACCTGTTAACATCTCAATCAAGTGTATCCCACCTTGTTCACTGTGACTATTAGGATCAGAGTGATAGCAGAGGAATGCAACATCTCAGGGAAACGATGTGAAGGGCAGAGAACCAAAGTCCTTCAGCAGAGTTTGAGCAGAGCTGGAAGAACAGGGATGTCCCTGGAAAGACATGTCAGGGAGAGAAACCAATGATCAGAGCTCAGATATGAGAGGGTGGAAGGAGAATTCAGAGTTGCCCACTGTGACTACACCTGGAACATCTGGATATAGACTATTGGAAGGGCTTCCAGATGCTCTGTAAAGGATACTGGGCTCGATGGACAAGGCAGTGCAAAGCTAGGCTAGGTTCACAGCCTCCCCTATCATCCCCCACCCCCCAACATATGCAGGGAGTTGGCTGGGACCATGACTGCTCCTTCCTCAGCCCCAGACTTCCAAACAGCACCCCCAGAGGAGAAACAAAATCAGCTTCCACTCTCTCCCTGTGCATAGCAATAGCTTTAACAGCTAAAGAGAGGGTGAGAGGAAGGAAGTTGTCTTGGTCCATTTTCTGTTGCTTAAATGAATGTCTGAGACTGGGTAATTTATAAATAAAAGGAAGTTATTTCTTACAGTTCTGAAGGCTGGGAAGTCCAAGGCTGAGGGGCTGCATCTTGTGAGGGCCTTCTTGCTGCGTCATAACATGATGGAAGGAATCACGTGGTGAGAGGGCAAGAGTGTGTCAAAATGGCTTTTATAATGGACCCACTCTCCTGATAATTAACTCAGTCCCATGATAACCCAAAATCCATTGCCCCATTAGTACCTTAATCCATGAATGGATTCATGAGGGCAGAGCCTTCATGACACAATCACCTCTTAAAGGCCTCACCTCTCAATACTGTTACATTGGGGATCTAGTTTCAACACGAGTTTCAGAAGGGACAAACGTTCAAACCGTAGCAGGAGTAGACAGGCAAGGAAGTAGGGCTGAGGCTCTTTGAGCTCCTTTATCGGGTCCCTCATCTGCACCAATGTTGCAAAATGTTTCACAGATCAGGCTTCCTTCATGCCCTTGAAACTGCCCTGCAACTTCTTGCAGGTCTGCCTGAGACACGATGATGTCCTGGCACCCATGTAGATGCGGAGAAGTGGCCAAGATGTGGGTGTAGGCAGGACCATGAAGCCATTAGACAACAATCTCCAAAGTCTTTTCCTTCCTCCACCCATAGTTTGTTCTAGGAGGAGAAGGAAAACTCTGGCTTAGCTGAGTCTCCTTGTCTACTTTTTTCCTTTCTCCCGGTGAAATTCCAGGAGCTGTGGACACTGGGGTTCCAGTCCCAGCCCAGCAACAAGCTTGACACCCTCCTTCTCTCTGGGTCTCCATGAGGAAAATGAGACTGCCAGAATGGAGATCCCTGAGGGCCTTCCAGTGCTGAGATCCTAAATCACCACCTGCTGAAGCCAGATGTCATCACTGAAAATGGATGCGGAATCTGCTTTGATCTTCCAAGGCGGGTGGGATGGGCTCCCAGAGCTGGGCCAATGGTGTGACTGGCTAGGCAGGAGGATAGTCTGGTGGGGAGACTGTTTAAATGGGAGCCTTCCAAATGTTCAGAGCCCCAGTCATGCCAGCCAGCTCCTGGGCACAATTCTGGGACAGGATGGAGGAGGGATAAGAGTTAAGAAGCCCCAGGACATGGTTCAGCCAGGGACTCAGAAGTGGATCAGCTGTGCCTCTGGACTAGTCTCTGTGCTGGACTTGGTGGGGCTGGGGCAGGAGGACAAGGGCAGGCAAAGTGCAAGGGTGGGCATGTGCTTCTGGGTTTTCTGGGCACTTAGAAGGATTGGGAGCCCAGAGAGTTCATGCAGACAGGCAGGCACACACACACTCACATGCTTGTGTCTATGTATATGTCTTCAGGATTCACAGTCAACAAAAGCCTTTCCAGGGAAGAAGACAGAGCTAGAGCAGAGACGGGCTCTAACCCAAGGCTAAGGTTCAGCGAGGGCCACCAGGACCACAAAGCTGGCTGTTAAAATATTAAAATACTTCAGTACCAGGGGTAGATAGCTGCAGTCCCAAGCTCCTGGAGCATCCCCCACTCTCACCACACCCTATTACTCTGGTCCCAGCATCCCAAGGCTTTCCCACAGCCCTGCCACCAAAGGGCAGGCATCGGGCTCAGCAGGGATGACTGCTCCAGGACCCCACTCCAATGCCATGTCTGAATCTCTGCTGACTGTCCAGGGTCTGAGTGTTACTGGTGGGTACAGTATGGGGGAGCCTCCCTTCTCTCCCCAGGGCTTCTCCCATCTCAACTGTCCCTTTCTTTGCTTTCATCACACCCCTCTTAGCTGCAGGAGGAATTCTGAGTGCCAGGAGAGAAGTAGAGAGACCCAGAAGGCTGCCTGTTCCCACCGGAGCCTTGAGGTCCTGTTGCCAAAGTCAGACACTCAGGAGCTTCTCCAGAGGCTGCAGCTGGGCTGCAGGGGCAGACCGAGGTCTCTCCTATGCTCAAGCCATGTGCTCCCCTCCATGCCCCCTCATCCAACTGCCCAAGAAATCTGTCCCCCTCCAGCTAACTTTTTGATGAGTATTCCACACCAGCTCAGCCCCAATGGCAGCGTGGCAGCCCCTCCCTGCCACTGCTGGGAAGCCAGGAAAGGGTTTTAATCTCAGAAACAGTCAAGGTGGGGAACGGGAGTGGGGGGTGGCCAGGAGGGCCATATGGAACCTGTTTGAGGAGCTGGGTCAGAGCCCAGCTACACCTCCACGCACCGGGGCGCCAGGCCAGCTGTTGGCTTTGCCTGCTCAGCTCTGGCCAGAGAGGGAAAGGAGCGTGGGAGAACAGACAGGCAGGCTGTGTGGGGACAAGCATGTGCTACGTGTGTACACAAAGCTGCTGTCCTTTAGGCCAAAACATGCTGGCTGGCTGCCCAATGGCTGGACAGGGGGTAGGCGTTAGAAGGCTGGCAGCTCAGCAATGTGCTGGGGTTGTAGGGGTCAACAGAGTAGCATTTCAGGTCTCCTCAAGGAAGTGCCAGGGACATGTCTGGGAGCACCATGCACCACTCTTGGTCAGCCTCACCATTTCCCCAGCTGGGCTCCTGCTAGAGGTGGTTCTGGAAACCCCCAGAAAGTACCATTCACTCTCCACTTTGGCTCCCAGGCCTGCGCACACTGCCAATCCTCTGCCTCTCTGTCCGCCCATCACAAACCCAGTCCCACACCCGATGGCTTACCCAACCCCAAATGGTCAGAGTGACGTCATGATGAATCTGACTAAATATCTGACTATGCCGCTTGGACTTCACCTTGCTGCACTGAACTTGGGACTGATCCAGAGTTTGGATTGACCTGGCTGGATTTTGGACCGACCTCACCAAATTTCCAACCAACCACCCCAGTACATGCGAAGCCTGAACTTCTGTCTAGACTCCCAGGACTTTGAGATGAACTGACAGAGTTTCTGATTGATTTTGCAGAAGTTTTCACAGAAATTAACTGAAAATAATGTGGCCTGGTTTTCCCAAATTTTCATCCCACCTGACAGGTTTGACTGAAAACTTGTAACCTATTTTACTGATTGTTATTTTAAAAACTAAGCTTCTTGGCCAGACACAGTGACTCATGCATGTCATCCCACCACTTTGTGAGGCTGAGGCAGGAAAATTGTGTGAGCACAGGAATTTGAGACCAGCCTGAGCAACACAGTGAGACCCTGTCTCTACAAAAAATACAAAATTAGCCTGTGTGGTGATGCATGCCTGTGGTCGCAGCTACTCAGGAGGCTAAGGTGGGAGGATCATTTGGGCTCAGGAGTTTGAGGCTGCAGTGAGCAGTGATGGTGACTGTACCACTGCACTCCAGCCTGGGTGACAGAGCAAGACCCTTTCTCAGAACAAAAAACTACATTGCTTGAGTGTTTGAGCTTTCCAAATTCTTTTACTCTGAATTGGCCAGATGAGGAGGTGCCCTCAGACCCAGACTAAATCACAGGAAATCAAGGAGGCTGAAGGGCTGTCCCTAGGCACAGGGCTGAATGATCAGCACTGAGCTCCTGTCTGACACTAAAGTCTCATGCAGCCCTTCTCACCTGGAGAGGGGATGGGGCAAGACAGAGGTGCGATTGGTCCTTATCCCTCTTATGACACCTTCTAATATTCTTGCATCTATTTCTTCCTTGCTGCCTCCACCAGCATTCTCTGCCTTCCTTCTCCTTGTTTCCAGCATTCCCCCAGCTCTTGGACTTGGCATCAGGAGTTCTAGGAAATGATGCTCTTAAGTCAGTTCGCCCTGAGTAGCTTCCTGCTAAGGAATCGTATAAAACAGAACTTCAAAGCGAGTGCTCTGGGCTCAGCCTGCCTGGACTTGGAGCTCAGCCCTGCCTGTTCCCCTGTTCCAGCTGTATGATCCTGAACACTTTAATGAATTTTTCTGAACTTTGGTCTCTTCACCCCCAACATGGGCAGAATTCCACTGCTTAGCTCTAGGGTTAGTTTTCAGGTTTTTAGCAAGAATATTGACACTTAAAGCTTGTTGAGCACTCACTCCGAGCCAGGCACTGTCCTGGGCTATGCACAGCCTGAGACCCTCACTGAATCCCCGTCACAGCTCACAGGCTAGGAAGGGGAAGGCCCAGGCTATTCCAACAGGGCACAGGCTTTGCCCTCAGCCACTCTGCACTCCTGTCCCCTGGGCTTACCCCTGATAGAGGTCGGGGCAGGGAGAGGGGTGATGGACCAGCCTTCCCTTCCTTGTCATCATAATTATAATACTGTCAAGACTGGCCTGTTTCTTGTTGGGAGAAGTGGGCTGCTGTCTGGGTTGTGTTTTGATGAGGCATTTGTTATTTGATAGTGTGACTTTATCTTCTTTTAGGAACACAGGAAAGCAAGGGCTATCCCCTGACCCTACCACAACACCAAGGGAGCCCTGGATATATATTTTTTCTTTTTTTTTCTTTTTTTCTTTTTTTCTTTTTTTGAGATGGAATCTTGCTCTGTTGCCCAGGCTGGAGTGAAGTGGCACAATCTCAGCTCACCGCAAGCTCCGCCTCCCAGGTTCAAGAGATTCCCTCCAGCCTCAGCCTCCCGAGTAGCTAGGATTACAGACACCCACCACTGCACCCGGCTAATTTTTATGTTTAGTAGAGACGGGGTTTCACCATCTTGGCCAGACTGGTCTTGAACTCCTGACCTTGTGATCCACCTGCCTCAGCCTCCCAAAGTGCTGGGATTACAGGTGTGAGCCACTGCGCCTGGACATCCCTGGATATTTTCAGACCCACCCGTATCACAGCCATGGGGCTAGTTCAGTTCTTTGGGACTTTTGTCAATCTGTTCACATCTAGTCTGACCTTGCCACATGAACCTCTTGGGTTTCTTTAGTGGCATCTTAATAGAAACCAGATTTGCAAAGCATTCATCAGTCCATGGCACTGGTATTTGCCAGGCTGTAGGGTGTAAGCTAAGGACAATGACAGTGGAAAAACCAGGTCCTATTCCTGACCTTGAGCAACTCCTGTGGCAGCACTGGTCCTGCTTGTCTTCCCCAGGGAGGAAGAGAAGGCAGGCATTTGGGAGGACGTTTGAGGTAAGAACAATAGCTGTTTATTCCTCTCTCTAAGGTAAGGCTTTAATGGGAGAGTTGGTAAGAGACACTGTGGGCTGCCATTTTCAGCAGCATCTGACTTATGTCCCTACATTGTTCTATTTGCGTCCTGCCTCGGCAAATGCCTCCACTCTCCTTCATCTTCCCTCTTCCATGCCTTTGCTCACTCTGCTCTCTGCCCCGCATGTCTTCCTTTTCTTTTTCATACTTATGCAGCATTTATTGAAAGTCTTCTATATGTTAGACATGATTCAGAAGCTAGGGGCACAAACACTCAGTCTCTGCTCTCAGTGGTTCACAGTGACAGAGACATGCAAAGCGTCAAGGAATCAGAGGCCCTGGACACCTAGGCCAGGTGGGTGGGGAAGGGGAAAGAATCAGGAAAGACTTCCTGTGGAAGGCAACGTCGAACTAGATTTCTGTCTAGTCCATGTGGAGGACTCTTACTCATCCTTCAACACCCAGCTCAAGCAGCACCTTTTCCTTGAAGCACTCCCAGATTCTCATAAGCAGATTAAATCTCTCTCTCTCTCTCTCTCTCTCTCTCTCTCTCTCTCTCTTTCTCAAACTCCTTGGGCTTTGCACATAGAAGAGACAGCACCAACACTTCATTGTTTGAGTCAGTTTCCCCCACCTCACCCCAAACTGCAAACTCCCTGAGGACAGAACTGGATTCATTTTTGTAGTGTCAGGGCCCTGTAGGTGTATAATAAATGTTCATTCAAAGTCTGTAGAGTTACACGTACTGTACCAACAAGTACATGCATGTGTGTTTGTGAACTCATGTCTGTGAGCCAAGGGCATGGTAGTCATGGTGAGGGAAGTTCTTATATCTCCTTCCTTAATATATTTGCCTCGTTACAGTCTCTCAGCTCCTCCCCCATGACTCTCTCCTGTCTCCATGTGGACACGAGTGACAGTGGCTCCCTGGTGTTTGAAAGTTGAAAGATTGATGCAGGAGCAGGGATGGGAGAAACCGCTATCAGTGCCTCCCCCACGGCCAGCTCTGCCTGGCCCCCAGGGCTTGGGGAGCACACTAAGAGACAACCAGCACAACGCAGCCAAAAGGATCCTCCTCTTGCCCCTTTCACCTGCACTCCCGCCAAACCTGTCCACTGTTCCAACCTGTGGCTAGAGCTTGCTGGAAGGGTACCAAGGGGCCCCAGTGTCTTGACCACTGAATATTCTGAACAGAGACCTAAGGTTGGATCAGTTTAATTCCTCTCTAGTAAGTCGTTTTCCAGCAGAGTCCTTCCCACTCCTGGATAAAGTCAGTTGCATGGGTTCCCAAGTCCAGGCTGGACACCAACATGAGATGCAAAGAAGGCTGGGAGAAGGTCTCCCAGGTGCAGAAACCACCATAGGTTACCCAAAAGTGTCCCCATTGCCTAGGTATGATAACAAGAGCCCTTGCTTCTATGTGGCCCTTTGTAATGGCCAAAGTCCCTCCCGCCCATGGTCCGTTCTATTAAGGTTTACCAAGCTTTCATGTGCCTGGCCTGTGCCTTGCTAATAATCACATGAACAGGCTCTATGCCAGGCTCTTCACATGCATCACCATTTGGCCTCACAACGACTCCTTTGTAAAGGTGAAGACAACAAGACTCAGAGTTTATCCATTTCTCAAGGACACACAGCATTATGTGGTAGAACCAGGATCTGTATCCACCTCTCTCAGGTAAATTCAGACCCCCCGAACCCGACTCCACTGCCCCATCTCCAGATCTTTTCACATGCCCCCAATAACTCTGAGAAACTTTCATGTCCCATCTTAAAGATGAGAAAAACTGACCCTTGGTGGCTTTAGGAGACTTTCCAGAGGTTTCACAGAGGCCAGGCAGGGGGGTCTGGCCTTCCATGCTCCAACTTCCATGCTGCCCAAAAGAGAACACCTTTCCCATATCTGCCTTCGCGCCTAGCTGAGCCCACCTCCGCGCCCACACTGCCTGGCTTTGCTACTCCAGCTCAGTGGGTGACCTGTGGGGTTGCCCCCACCCTCTACCGACCCTCTCCCGCCACCCCTGGTTTGTAAGGCATCCGTGCTGGTGGCTAGATGGGCCCCAGAGAGAGCTGGCCAACTGCAGGGCAGGGATGATAGAGGTTCAGAAGCATTCTCCCTGAAATGCTGCCACCTGATCCCTGTCCACCTGGCCAGCGCCTCTGGGTTCCATGACAAGGTCAATAGTTGCCCAAATGTCATCAGACCAAATCTATTTTCTGCTTCCTGACTGGCTATCACCAATGGGGACTCTTTCTCTTCCACCTCTTCCCAGTGACTCTGTGTCAACCTCCTCCCCAAAGATGCCCATGCCTCAAACTCAAAGCGAAGGAATCTCACATTATTTCGAGAGCTACTCAGAGGGTAAATTGCTCCGAAAGCAGGATGTGAAGTTCCAGGAGGCAAACACAAGGCAGTATTTGCAGACCCTTGGATTTCTCTCCCAACTTATGAGGAGGTGGGACAAGTCCCAGGGAATCCCCAGAGCCATGGGTCCTTGCCCCTTGTCCACTGGGGGTCCCATCCTCCAGGCTGGTTTCCTTGAGGTCATCTTCTCTTAAGGCTTAGAAGTTTGGAAACTGTAATTATACAAAGGTTGGCAGAGCATAGAAGGAAAACACTTGCTGTGAGAGAACTTCAAGCCCCAGCTCTGGCCACTCATTAGCTTTAGGCATCAGTGTGTCTGGTGTTTTAATAAGAAGTTGGTCTTTGTCTCTGAATGGGATTCCAGCTTTGGAAATGGTCACATTCTTTAACATGACCAATCTGGGAAAATCGCTGTGATGAGGACGTTTTTGTTTTCCAGGCATTGCCCTATCATCCGATCTACTCTCCCGTTATCTTGACAGCACATGGAATGAATTAGCCACATGCTACTGAGAATAAAATGAACAGAAGATATGGGGGTGCTTATCATGTGCTGACCCCCTTCAAACTGTTTTCTATGTACTAACTCAGGTAATCCTCCAACAATCTTACAGGACAGGTGGTATTATTACCCCCAAAACGCACACCCCCATTTTGCATAGGAGCAACGAGAGGCTCCGCAGGATAACGTAATGTGCCAAGTTCACGTGACTAAAAAGCAGCAGAGCCAGGCTTTGAGGCTGGGCGGGCTGTCACCAGAGCAAACCTGTGTAACGACCATTCCACACGGCCTTCAGCAAGATGAAAGAGGCACCGTTGGAATTTACAGCCCAGAAGGGAAGATACAGCTTGTATATAAATTATCCTAATACAGGTTGGGGAAGTGATAAGTGACCAAGAGAGAAACACATAATATCCCCAGGGAGTGTGGATGAGGAGAAAATTGCTTCCAGCTGGAAGGAGATGGGAAGTTTTATGGAAGAGGTGACATTTTAGCCGAGCCTCGATGGACAGGTGGGATTTGGAGCTGTGGAGATTTGGGGAGAGGGAGCAGTGGGGATTGTGTTTAGGGAGAGCAGCTTGTTCTGCTGGGAAGTGACAGGCAACAGAGGAAGGAGACCAGAGAAGAGAATATCTGAGCCAAGCTGCAGAGGGTATGAGCGGCCTCTGCACATGCTGTGCCTTTCATACTGACTGCAGCAATGGAGAGGCAATGGTGTCTGGGCATGGGAGAGAGGCAGTCAGGACTGTGCTTTGAGAATTGTGCGTGGTGTCAGCAGAAGCAGGGGACAGCGTGTACACTGGGGATTCTGGCAGGAAATAGTCTGACTTTGGGGGCTCAGTCCATGGATGAATAAAGCTATTGCTCATGGAGACGTGGGTGGGACCAGTGAGGGATGAAAAGGCCCCCAGAGCCCCAAAGCAGTGGAAGAGGGCAGGAAATCGCACCAATGTGTCTGGTGAGAGCTGGAGGCACCATCGGCAAGAGCTGCAGGCCTTTGAGGATGCAACCACCACGGGAAACATGATCTGGGGCAGGAATGGTGCAAAAAACAGCCCCTAGAGCTTCTCTTGGGGCTTTCCATGGGCAGTAGCCAGAACTGACTGCTGGCTGTGAAGGAGTCTGCAGGGGTTCGGTCTGGGGACACGGAACAGGGCAGAGAAGAATGAAGAGAGAATGAGAGGGAGAGAGGCAAACAGAGAAGACTCACCAGCCCAGACCACACTAGAAGTGGTTATAATATTTGGGAAAGAGACAGTGAGAGACTGAGCCAGGGCAGTTGCAGAAGCAAAGGTGGTGTTGGAGACAAATGTGGAGGAGCTTAAGGAAGCAAGATGGACAAGAGTTGGTGAGCAGTTATCCGCAAGAAGGAAGAACTTGGGTACCTGCTAAGTGCCAGGTGTATGTGTAGCAGACCTTCAAACTTAATTTAAAAGTAAACTACCACAAGGATCAGCTCTGGCATGTTTTTGTTTGTTTGTTTTGTTTTGTTTTGTTTTGAGACAGAGTTTTCACTCTTGTCACCCAGGCTGGAGTGCAATGGCACAATCTTGGCTCACTGCAACCTCCACCTCCCGGGTTCAAGTGATTCTCCAGCCTCAGCCTCCTGAGTAGCTGGGATTTACAGGTGCCCACCACCACTCTCGGCTATTTTTTTGTATTTTTAATAGAAATGGGGTTTCACCATGTTGGCCAGGCTGGTCTCAAACTCCTGACCTCAAGTGGTTCGACCGCCTCAGCCTCCCAAAGTGCTGGGATTACAGGCATGAGCCACCACGCCCAGCCCATGTTTTTAATTTGAAAGGCTTGACATACACCCTCAGAGATGAATGACAAGCTGGATAGGATTATTAGGAAAGAGGCCAGGACATCAGGGTCTTCTCACTGTGGCCCCCACTCACCTGGCACGCATCCTTGCATGTGGAGGTTCTTGGGTCGATCTTCCTGTTCTGCAGAGTTGGTAAGTGAGGCCCAAGGAATTCCAGTGGTCTGGGAAGGTTGCAAAGGGAGACTGCCATAGAGCTGGAACTAGAAGCCGCAGTGGTGCCCCTGCTCTCACCTCTCTTAGCTGGTGTGATATGAAAGACAGCAGTGCAGCCCAGTCCAGCTGGGGGAATCAACAGACAGGCTTCCACCTACCCTCTGCCTGGGATGGGCCTCGTCTCCTCCACACCCACCCTCTCTTTATCCAGCTCCTTTGCCACCAGGGCTCCAAGATGAATATGTCTTTGCCTTAGAAAAGACACAGGAACTAATCAAAGATGGTGCCTGGGAGGCAACTCCCCCAAAACGAACTCCCAGCTCTGTGTTTCTGTGGCATTCAACAGGTTACTGAGGCCGTCGATTGCAATGACAGATTGTGAAATAAGTGATACCACTCAAAGCACTTTCATTATCCTGCCACAGATTTTTGGCAATTCCTCAAGTCTGGCTCATTTTATGTCTAATTACATATCGCCATTCATATCCCCTGTATCTTATGTTTCACATAATAAATACATGGAAAATCTTTCTCTTTTTCCGTCAGCCGCTGCCCAGAAATGAACGGATTCCTGGTGTGTGCTTACGCAATAAAGAAGCAGTTGTTTCAGACACTGTGACACTTCATAACCTGGACTTTATGGGCCCCTGTCGCTCTGATTCGGAGGGCTCGAAGGAGGGTTTTCTGCAGGCTATTCCTGCGCTGGAAGCAAAAGGCGATTGTCCGGAGCAATGTCCTGGGATGGCTGGAAAGGCAGCCAGAGCCCCAATCTGGGAAGACAGAGGGGCTGCCAGGCTATTGGAGGGTAACTTGCTTGACTTCTGGAGATGAGGCCTGGCTGCAAAGGTTTTCCTGTACCTCTCGGTGTTAACAGAAAGGCTAGGGTCATTGATCAATCACGGGATACCTCACCTAGCAATGAATCTACAGGCATTATTTAAGCACCTTCTAGGTGCCCAGGCCTGTTCTAGATGCTGAGTTGGGGAGGGGAGGGATGAAGAGTGAGAGAATACTAAAGAGCAGAGGTGTGGAAATAGTTGATGTCATGGTAACAAGAGCGGGTTTTAGGGTTAAACCAGACTTCTCTGCCTACCAGCTGTGAGATGCAACTGAAAACCTCTTTGAATCTCAATTTACACATCCCTGAAGTGGGGATGCCAACATATGGCCCTCCTCATGGGGTTGTTGTGAGAATTAAAATAAATAATTCATGTAGGCCGGGTGCAGTGGCTCACACCTGTAATCCCAGCATTCTGGGAGGTCAAAGTGGGTGGATTGCTTGAACCCAGGAGTTTGAGACCAGCCTGGCCAACGTGGTGAAACTCCATCTCTACAAAAAATGCAAACGGTAGACCGGCATGGTGAGGCACACCTGTAATCCCAGGTGCTCAGGAGGATAAGGCAGGAAGATGGCAGAGGTTGCAGTGAACTGAGATTGTGCCACTGTACTCCAGCCTGGGAGACAGAGCAAGACTCCATCTCAAAAAACAAACAAAGAGAAAGAAAGGAATAAGTCATGGAATGGAAAGGGTTCTGTGTGGGCTCAGATGGTTCATTATTACGATCACTATTATTATTATCATTGTTCTCACATCATCTACTCTGAGGGCAGGCAGTGGGGTGTTGGGAACAAATGAAATAAAAGATGAGGCCCCTAAATTCATGGCCCTGGGTTTCAAGCCCAGCTCATGACTGGCCGAGGAGGTGAGTGGCACACATGGGGGACAATTAGGAAACGATCTGGCACTGGACTGGAACCCACTGTTGTCACCACGGAAGGGCTGGTTGCTATGGGCTGGTGTCCGTGAGGTCTTCCTGGGAAAGCAGTACTTGGACAAAAGACATAGCAAAAAGACAGGAGAAGGATAAAGGGGGATATGGCCAAAAACAGGAAGACAAGAAAGCATGATGTTTTTGTGGGAGAATAAAAGCATTTGCTATCCGTTCCTCAAATACCTACCGAGTGTCTCCTGTTACTGGCACTTATTAAGTGCCAGGCAGACTTCAAGGCATGGGACACAGAGCTCCAATGGTCCTGGCTCCCATGCACAGGAAGCTACAGCACAGTCACCTCAATAAGTCAGCCTCGAACAAAGCTTGGCTATGCAGAGGGTGGGATGCACAATGGGCTGGTCAGGAAAAGGGGGCATGGAGGTTGGGGGCAGCCTTTTGTACTGGCCCCGTTGGTGATGAGAATGTTCACTGGGGACAGAGGGAGGCTAGGCTGGGTATTTACTCCAAACTCAAAGGCCATCCCAACACATTCAACAGAAATGCATCACACGTACACTGCATGAGGGCTGGCATGCAAGAACATTAGTTAGCAGGACATCGATGCTCAAAACCATGTGCTGTGTGGATGAATTAATGGCAATGGGATCCTGTGCCTTCTGTTCTCCTTCCAGGTCCACTCTCCTTCCCACTCCACCTTGCTCTCTGCCCAGGAGACAAATGGGTGTGAACCACCTCAGTAGACTCCCCTGCCCTGACTGTGCTTGGGTTTGGCCAATTGTGAGCCCAGGCAGGAGACCGAAAGAAGGGAAGAGAGTGAGACCCAGGTACCTGGCTCCCTCCCTGCAGCATTGCCTCTGCTGGCCGGGACCCTCCACAGGAGTCTCCTCCTGAGGCAGCCTCTGCTACACAAATATCGTCTCTCCTGAGTGCTTGTAACGGATCCGTGATGGTCAATTTTATGTATCAACCTGAGTAGGCCAGGAAGTGCCCAGACTAAGCATTGTTTCTGGGTGTGTCCATGAGAGGGTTTCCAGATGAGATTAGCATTTGAATATGTGGACTCAGTAGACTGTCCTCCCCAGCATGAGTGGGCACCATCCAATCTGCAGATAGCTTGAATAGAACAAAAGGTAGAGGAAGAAGGAATTAATTGGCCCCTTTTTTTCTTCCTACTTGCCTGCTGGAGCTGGGACATCAGTTCCTGCCCTTGGACGGGGATTAGTACCATCAGCAACCCTGGTTCTTAGGCCTTTGCACTTGGGACTGAATTACACCATTGGTTTTCCTGGGTCTCCAGCTCACAGACAGCAACTCCGACTTCTCAGCCTTGAGTAAGTAAATTCCTCATATAAATCTCTTCCTATATATACATCCTATTGGCTCTGTTTCGCTAAAGAACCCTAATACACTCTCCCTCTTGTAAGCAAGCCTAGGATGGTAACCCTTGTTTTTTAGCCCAGGCTTCTGTACCTTCCATTATGGTTCCCCTCTACCCTGGCCACACTCTATATTCCTTTGCAAATTAAACCTCCTTGAATTATCCTAATTTAGTGCACCATCTGTTTCTTTTTGGGACTCTGATTTACATATTCCCCAATTTCAAATGTTCTTACAGCAAAATTCTAATACAGCGCTATCCTTTTCATGTCAATTCTGGGAGCTGGTAGAAGCCATCAAAGTCTGATGGACTCTTGGCCAAACATAACCTCCCTGATCAAATCTTTTTTCCTACTCCACAAATACTAGAGAACAAGACTCCTAGTGCCCCAAACACAGATCTTACAAAGAGAATTCAAGTGGGTGAAAACTCTCAACAATGCCAATTTTGAATCTTTTCCTTTCCCCTCCGTTTCACTGATCGCCCCAGTGGACAACCCACTGACCACACAAATGGCAGCAGAAATCAAAGAACATAGAATAGTGGACCTGAGAGGAACCTAGAGACCACCTAGGCCAACCCTCCTTGACCACTAGCTCTCTGTCCATTTCCATCCCCTCTACCACCACTACCATCACCACCATGACCACCATCACCACCACCATTTCATTCCACAACCATCATCACCATGTCCACCACCATCACAGCCATCAGAACCATGCTTACCACCACTACATCCTATTACATTACATCCTACATTACATCCTACACCACCAGCAACAACACCTCCACCACAACACAAGCCAACACCAACACCATCATCACTGCACCAAACCAACCACTATCATGACCACTACCACCACTACTACACCACACACCACCATTGTGTAGGAGAGAAGTATATGATGCCCAGGGAGACATGTAATTTACAAAGGGTAGGACACTTAGTTGGTGGTGTAATTAAACTAGAACTCAAGCCTTTTAACTTTTAGTCAGAGAGGCTGATTCTTAAGTAAACAAGTGACTTCAACTGCAACTTAAAATTGAAAACAAAATAAAGTATGAGGAGGATAGTGTGGTATCAGAAGACAATATTGATTTTTTTCATTGATTTGCCACAAACCTGTCTTTAACACAAAGACAAAATTGATATTAAAAACTAGAATCCTTTGGGAGGCCAAGGCAGGCAGATCACTTGAGGCCAGGAGTTCCAGACCAGCCTAGCCAACATGGTGAAACCCCATCTCCACTGAAAATTCAAAAATTAGCTGGGTGTGGTGATGTGCACCTGTAGTCTCAGCTACTCTGGAGGTTGAGGCATGAGAATCACTTGAAGACGGTAGGCAGAAGTTGCAGTGAGCCAAGATCGTGCCACTGCACTCCAGCCTGGGCAACAAAGTAAGACTCTGTCTCAAAAACAAAACAAAACAAAACTAGAATCCTGTTTTTCAGTTATGGTTCTGGTGAGCTTTTAAAGAAATCACAGCTTGGTACATTCTCCTATTTATGCCCCAATTTCCAAATTCAAGCTTCGGTTTTTTTGAAATTCAGTTTTCTGCCCTGATCACTGGTGTTAGCTTGCAAGTCAATAAAGCGTTCTCCCTTGGGTTGAAGTGTGAGCCGTGAAATTCACATGCAAGTTCCCATCAAGAATGATCACAGTCATAAACCTGATAGGTGAATTGCGCTTGACTTGATGTGTAATTGGAAGAAAACAATTATTTGCCAAGTAATAATAATGCTAGCTTACTCATATTTTTCAAAAGGGTTGTATATCCATTATTTTGGTCCTTGAAATAGCCCCAAGAAGATGGTGTCATTGTCATCCTTTTACAGGCAAGGAAACTGAGATGAGAATGTTCAGAGTCACAATGTGAACAGATGACAGAGGCAAGCTTAGAGCAGGACAATGACAATACCAACGCTGGCTGACGTCTGCTGATTTCATCCTCTGTGCTAAGCTCTTCATATGCCTGATCACATTTAATGAGAACTGGGTGTCTTTTTCAATTTCTCTGAACCCATATAACAAATGTGATCATCTGCTAGTCATTCTGCTATGTCAGGCTCAGCCCAACACCTTTGAGTCCTACGAAAGTAAGCTACAAAGAGCTCATGAGTGGAAAGCAGGAAAGTAACGGAAGTGGGGTTAACACTGCTGCTTCTTTGTTTTTGTTTTGTTTTTTGTTTGTTTGTTTTTGTTTGTTTGAGACAGGGTCTCACTCTGTCACCCAGGCTAACATGCAGTGGTGTGATCTCAGCTCACTGCAAATTTTGCCTCCTGGGCTCAAGCAATCCTCCCATGTAAGCCTCCCTAGTAGCTGGGATTACAGGTGTGCACCACCATGCCCAGCTAATTTTTGTATATTTTGTAGGGACACGGTTTTGCCATGTTGCCCAGGCTGGTCTTGAACTCCTTGGCTCAAGTGACCTGCCTGCCTCGGCCTCCCAAAGTGCTAGAATTACAGGTGTAAGCCATTGCGCCAGGCCAGCATTGCTTCTTAAATGTGTCTTGACTGCCCTTTGCCTGAAGAGTTGTCTGCAGGTTCCTTTCAAAGGAGCACTGGAGCAAGAGTCAAAGCCTTCTCTGCCACGTACTAGCCATGTGACAAAGGAAGACATTAACTCTCTTGGTGCTCTGTTTCAGTCTCTATAGTGAAGGGGTTGGAGGAGAGCAAGGGTTTTCAACCGTGCTCTGAGGAAGCCTAGAATCACCCTAGAAGAGCCCTGGGGACAGAGAAAGGGGAGGCCAGGGGGAGTTATTCAGCACACCTACCCTCCGCTGCTCCAGCCTCCAGATCCAGGGCACCCTCTTTCTCCAGGCATACATTGGGCTTCCACAGATTTTATGAGGAAGGAGCTTCATGGATAAAATTGTTTGAGGTTCATGGAAAAAAAGACTAGCATTTACAACTTGGGATGGACGTAAATCGTAATTTCTTGAACAGCAGCATTCATGGTTGTGCCGAAGTTTGCAGCCACGGCCTCCTCTGCTGGCTCCAAGTCATGGTTCAGAAGGTGTTAAAAACAGAGTCCGAAGATGCCCCCTTGATAAAGGCTTCTTATTAACAATGTGTGAGAATAGTGACAGCCTGATACCCATTTCACTCTAGAACAATGCAGACAATGCTAAACCAACATCTGCAGCCATGTTGGTTGGGCAAGTGTGATACCAGGGTGTGTCATTGTCACCATGGGTTGAAGCACATGGAAGTACAGGAGGGTCATCCCACTAGCAGGGCTGAGTCTCAAGAATTTATTCTTCATCCATTTCTCTGTATATTATACTGAGGGAAACCAATTTTAAATGTGTTGGTTTGCAGTAAACCAGCTTAATACACTCTGGGTCAAGTCATCGGTCATTTAACCGAAGTGTTTTTGGTTAAATGGGCACAGAAATTGAAATCAGAAGAAGTAATGTGAATTTTAATTCTGCTCCTTACCATCCATGCCACCCGAGATAAGTCTTTCGGTGTCTCTCGGTGCTATGTATCCCTGAAAATTCACGTATTGAAATCCTAACACCCAGTGTGATGGTATTGGGAGATGGGGTTTTTGGTGATTAGGTCATGAGGGTGGAGCCCTCAGGAATGGAATTAGTACCTTCATAAAAGGGACCCGAGAGAGCTGCCCTGCCCCTTCTACCTTGTGAAGGCGCAGCGAGAAGACGGCCATCTGTGAGGAAGCAGGTCCTCACCAAACACCGAATATACCACTGCCTTATCTTGGAATTCCCAGCCTCCAGCACTGTGAGAAGTAAATTTCTGTTGTGTATCATCCACCTGGTCTATGGCATTCTCTTTTATTATTATTATTATTCTTTAAGTTCTGGGATACATGTGCAGAACGTGCAGGTTTGTTACATAGGTATACACATGCCATGGTGGTTTACTGCACCCATCAACCCATCATCTACATTAGGTATTTCTCCTAATGCTATCCGTCCCCTAGCCCCCCACCCCCTGACAGACTGCAGTGTGTGATGTTCCCCTCCCTGTGCCCATATGTTCTCATTGCTCAACTCCCACTTATGAGTGAGAACGTGTAGTGTTTGGATTTCTGTTCCTGAGTTAGTTTGCTGAGAATGATGGTTTTCAGCTTCATCCATGTCCTTGCAAAGGACACTTTTTTATGGCTGCATACTATTCCGTGGTGTATATGTGCCACATTTTCTTTATCCAGTCTATCATTGATGGGCATTTGGGTTGGTTCCAAGTCTTTGCTATTGTGAACAGTGCTGCAATAAACATAGGTGTGCATATGTCTTTATAGTAGATTGATTTATAATCCTTTGGGTATATAGCCAGTAATGGTGTTGCTGGATCAAATGATATTTCTGGTTCTAGGTCCTTGAGGAATTGCCACACTGTCATCCACAATGATTGAACTACTTTACACTCCCATCAATAGTATAAAAGTGTTCCTATTTCTCCACATCCTCTCCAGCATTTGTTGTTTCCTGACTTTTTAATGATCACCATTCTAACTGGTGTGAGATGGTCAGGTTTGTCAACAATTAGATGGTTGTAGACGTGTAGCATTATTTTTGAGGGCATTTTCTTATAGCAGCTCAAATGAACTAAGACACTCTGCCTCAGTGGTCCCATCTGTGAAATGAGGATAAAAATAACTAGGGCAAAGGGTTATCAATAAAATCTTAAAAGAAACTCTCTGAAAAGCCTAAACAGCATCTGACATTCATTCATGCAACCATTCACTCAAAATATAGATGTAGGCACTACTTTGCACCATATGCCCTGGTGGAACCTGGGATTCCAAAGGAGCAAAAGTAGACCCGATCCTACCTCAGGGAGCTCCTATCTGGTGCAGGGGACAAATAAAAATGTAACTTTACCTTGGGATGAGTGCTCAGAAGGAGAAGAGCCAGGTGCTTTGTGAGAGAATAGCTAGGTGGAGGGCTATCACAGATTGAGGACTCTGGAGGGCCTCTTTGATACCTAAAAGAGAGGGAGCCAGCAAGGGATCAAGTTAGGGAAGAATGTTCCAGATGGGAGGGAAAAGGTTGGTGAGGCAGAATCACAGTGAGAGTGACAGGTGCCATTATTTGCCCATCCAATACCCGTCCCCTTCCTTACTCCAACACAAACACTTCTTGCTAGCACAGCCTCTGTTTCACTGAGTTATTGGGTAGCCATGTTCTTCCATGGTGGGCACATAGCCCCTGTGCAGTCCCATGGATGAACTTCAGTGGTCTAGGCTAATCACAGAGCTTCCCTCCTGGCTTGGGCACATGCTGCAATTCAGACCAATGAGCCAGAGCAGTACTCTGAGGGAGGCTTCTGGAAGAGGTTTCATGACTGATGGAGAGAGACCGTGGAGGAAATGCTTTCTTCTGCCTCTGGATGTTGTCATCCACAGGTGGCCTTGGGACTGTGGCAGCCTAAGAGGCCATCTTGATGGGCTGAGGATGACAGGGGAAAGAGTCGCAATATCGGGATCTTTGATGCTGTGGAGTCTAAGCTAAGCAACCCTGGCACTGCCCTGCCCCAGACGTCTTGCTCCAGGAGATGACATGGTCTCCTTTGTGATAACGCTAGTTGAATCCACTTCTCTGTCACTTGCAGCCTCAAATATGCTGAGTGATGTGGTGAGTGAGGGGGAGTGTTAAAGATGAGAGCAGAAGCCAGGACCAGGTCACTTGGGCCAGGCTGATGTGTGTAAACTCCATGCTAAAAAAAGTTTTGGAAACCAGTGGAAAAAGATGAAGCAAGGGCAGAAAGTCCATGCTGGCTGCTCTGCCGGGAGTGGATTATGGGGCCAGGAGTGAAGGCAGTTAGGAGAGTTTGGCATGAGTCTTGGTGAGAGAGCGTCTAGATGGAGCACACCAGGTAGGCTGGGGGTGACTTGGAACATGCAGCTGGCAAGTGTCTCCGGTGCTGGTTGTGAACTCTGCTGTCTATAATTCCAACCAAATTAGCCTGACTCACCACTGGTCACCACTGTGCAGAGAGAGCCCCGAGTATGGCTCAGGAAAGCTCTGAAATTGGAAATCAAATGCTTGTGCAAAGATTCCTATTTTGACCTTTCTGTTCGCCTTTGGGCAAGTTCCCCTCTTGCCCCCACCCCCATCGCCAGCCTCAGTTTCCTCCCTAGTGAAATGGTAGAGCAGTTGTCAAGGTCATGTGAAAGGACACGTGAATGTCTGTTAGAAGCTCTGGAGACAGCCTGGTAGGGGAAGTGGAGAACAGCATGTGCTTCTCACTCTCCCATCCCTTTCCCTCACCGTTCCTCTGAGATGACTCAGACTAGTTCCTGCTGGGTTTTTTCCACTCTGTCTCTGATGCTCAACCCCGCAGCAAGGGCCCTCTCCTCTCCCCATGCCCTCACAAGTCATGGGTATCAAATCAGCTGCTCTTATGGCCTTCCCCCACGCTGCTGCTGCTCTACGGCTCCGGAGTGTGCTGAAGAGATGTCCAAAGGGCTGACCCACTCCTCCTCGCCTCGGGGAGATGGTGGGACAAAATCAAAGATCCCCCGTTCCACCCCATGCTTTCCCCACCTATCACTGCTTCCCATACCCGTTAAATAAAGGTCTGTGCTCTTCATGGTTCCGTGATGTCTGGTGACACTTTGGTGCCCATCTTTGGGTTCTCATGAAATTTCTGCATGTCTTTACAATAAATTTCCCTTATTTGAGATGGCTTGGGTGGCCCACCCAAGCCATCTCAACCAAACTGGATGAATGCATGACAGTGATGGTTATTGTATGTGTCGACTTGGCTGGGCCACAGTGCCCAGATATATGGTCAAACATTCTTCTGGATGTTTCTCTGAGAGTGTATTTGAATGGGTGTGTTTGAATATTTAAATTGATAGACTTTGAATACAGCAAATTGCCCTCCCTAATGGGGGTGGCCTCATTCCGTCAGGCAAAGACTGATCTCTCGGAGCAAGAGAATTCTGCAGCAGTCGGCTTTCAAACTGAAGCTGCAATGCCGACTCTCCCCTGGCAGCCTTTGGACGTGAACTGCAGTAGCAGCAGCAGCAACCCTTTCCTGACCACTCCCCATACAGGTTTTGGACTTGCCAGCCTCCATAATCACAGGTGCCACTTCCTTAAAAGAAACCTCCTTCTGTATATGCACACATCCTGTTGGCTCTGTGTCTCCGGAAAGCCCTGACTAATATGACGACATTTCAGGCAGATCAGCCCCATGAATGAGAATGAAGCCTGGATTCTCAGGTGAGGACGCTCAGGTGGGGTCCAGGTGGGTACAGAAAACTCCATATTCAACCCCCCAGCAGCTTTTTTTAGAGGCTTTGGCAGAGTCCTGTTCTGGGAGATTATCTGTTGACCCGATTGAGCTACCCCTTCCCAGATAAGATGGATGCCTGCTGGCTGTGGCCGTGGCCTCCCAGGACTCCAGAGTGAGAGCAGGGTGAGCTGAGGCCCCTTCCAGAAGCAGAAATGGCACTCACCTGGGCTGGCTCCTCCCCATGGCTCTGGTGAACTCAGGCTAGGCTATCTTCAGAGTTCTCTGTGTTTTCCAGGCTAGGGCAGGACAAAATTGAGGCCCATCTTCCCAGAGAATGCTCCATGATCACTGCGTCTGAGGCTGTGCCAGACGTCAGGCTGAAAGCTCCAGGTCTCAGGGTCTAGGGAGAAGGAGAGAGATGCTTGTGGAGGTGGTTGGGAGAAGGAGAGGATGGTCATATTCAGATCTCAGGCAGCTTGGGAAGCACCAGAAGCCGAGTGGCCGCTCACACACCCTTTCGGAAGGACAGCCACCCACCTGATGCCCTCAGCAGGGAAGGTGACCGGGACCTGATAGAGAGTCCCAGCTCAGCATCCCATCCGGCTCTGGGACCACCACGGCATCCCAACCACATGGGACACAGCAGCCAGAACCTGGTGGTGCCCAGCACTGTGCGAACTCCTTTGCATGAATGTGTAAGCAGCACAACTCTCAGTTCATAAATTCAAGTGTGCAAGACACAGGACGGTCTTCATTCTCTGTGACTCAGCCTTATTTTCATTTTGAATTCCCTGCCAGTAGTGGGCGAATCTTGAGCTCAGACCACTCAACTTAAAGCCATTTTCCCCAGGAGGCTGTCTGAGTTTCTGTGGGTAGGCATGAGGTTGTCAGAGTGACAAGGTACTGAGTGAGACCTCAGTGTCGTGAGTCCACTTGGTCACCATTGAGCTGCCCTGTGATCCTGTCTCAGGAACCCTCCAGTCTTGTGGGGGGCGGTGCAGGGTGGGGGGGCGGTGTCTCTCCACTTCTTCTGGGCCATGGTTGCATCAGGACCCATCTGCTGCTTCCACAGTCTGGTGGGGGAGGAAAGCCCATAATGAGGCTCTCTAAGGTCCATGACCTCGTCACACTGCTCTGTTCCCTTCTCTGGGCCTGCCTGCCTCCTCAGGGCTCTCACCAGGACAGGAGGCATGAGTGTCCTCTGCTCTCACACGTAGCCCTCAGGTGGGACTGCAACCCTTCCCCAGGCTCCAGTCGTGAGCCGGTGCTCCCCATCTCCTCACTGCCCTCCTCCCCCTCAGGGAGCGCTTTTTTGGTTGGTTGGGCGGGAGGGCTGCTCTTACTCATTCAGGATGTTTGTTCTCAATCTGCCGCCCTACAGCTTCCCCTAAAGCCAAGGCTTTTGCACACAAAATTCAGGAAGAGGCTCCTTCCATTTCCCTTTGCCCTCTTCTGCCATGTCCTTTCCCAGAAGCCAAGGAACACACCGCCGAGGAGCCTGGCTGCAGACCCTGAGAAGGGTGGGGAAGGAAATCCAGATGGGAAAATACCAGTTGATATTTCAAAATGTTATGCATCAGATGTCGTCTCACTGTGCGTCACCACACTGCTGCGATGTAAATGCCACTGTCATGCCCATTTTATCGATGAGGAAACCAAGGCTTGGAAAGAGTGAGCAACATGCCCGAGGTCTGTGTGGGGCGTGGCTGGTGTTTGAACCCTGGTGCTCCCAGCAGCCAGTGCCCTAACCTCATGCTGTGCTTCTCTCCTGCCTCCTTCAGGCTGTTCCTGTGCAGTGTGTGGGCATGGAGCAGGTCTGTAGGGTCTCCGGTCCCCACATCCCACGGCTCCCCCAGCCTCAGCTGCACTCCTGGTGCGGGTCCTCTGGAGGCCCCAAGGTCGCATCTGGCTCAGCAGTGTTCACCACGCAGCACTAACACACCATTTTTCTTCAGGAGCAGATGTTTGATCTGACTGGGACTTCCTGCCTGGTTCAAGGCCAGTAATCAATAAAACAAATATTGGCTGCCATTATTTATAATCTCCTTTGAGCCTCACAACAACCTAGTGAGAAAACTACTCTGATGTTCCTTGTTGGACAAAGGTTAAACTACTTGCCGGCAGTCACAGGCAGGAGGGCAATTGAAATCCTCTGGCGAGGCCCCCAGAGGGTGCCCTGTCTGCCACACCATCATCACCCAGAACAGGAGCCACTCAGGGTCATCCCTCCCAATGATTAAGGCCACGAAGCTGCTCCCTCGACGGCTGTGGGTAACTGGATTCCACATCCGCACCCACACACCACACGGCAGAGGCCCTCTTCCTCTCTTCCACAGTGTTGCTTTCCAAGGCTTTCCAGCAAGAACAGGTGCATAGGACACGGGACTGCGGATCCTCTGGGTCAGAAGAGAGAGTCCCTTCAGCCCTAACAGAGGATCCTCTCCCGCTCCCCAGTCAAACTACAGCAGCCGGGGGCACTCTGCAAACTGCCCTGAGGCTGTCCTCACCCCTGCCCAGCCACCTGCGGCTACAGAAAACCTGGGTTCAGGCTCTGCCAAAGGAGACTCCGTGGAGTTGTTGGCAGCGGGATGGAGAGATGGGGAAGGCAGCAGCTGACTTGGCCTCGGATGTGCTCCTGACAGGGCTTCCTCGCCACCCTGGGGCCTTGGTGATCAGAGCTCCCGGTCATGGCCTTGAGCCCTGACACTAGAGGAAGACCCCCTCCTCCTCCTCCTCTAGCCTCTAATCGGGCTGGAGTTTAGGAGCTCAGCACTTCGGGGAAAGCTGCCCCCTTCCCAGAAAAAACCTATGACTCTCCCAATCCTTACCCTCCTGAATGAGGTGGGTGGGGGTAGGGATCTCATAAGTCCCTACAGAGGTGAATTCCCCTGGCCTAGCTGCGAAGGCACTTACCTCTGCCACCCCAGTCATCAGGCACACACCCACCCCCACCCATCACGTACCTGGGCCAGCCTTCCCCAGAAGACGGACCCCACAGAGCACCCATGAGGACTGTCCCCGCCCAAAGCATCAGTTCCAGGGTCACAGCCTCACTGGCTCCAGTGCCAGGCAAGTGACCAAAGTTAAGGCAGTGAGCTGGAGGGATGCTGATGGGCAAGGAGCTCCAGAGGGGCACCTGCCACTCAGTTGCAGCCCAGGTCTTCTGATTTTTCCAGAGAACCTGGAAATCCAGATTTGTATGTAAAAGATTCTCAAATTTAAGTGCCGACAGCGAATTCAAAATTCAAAACAAAAGTGCACAGCAAAAACAAAACAAAACAAAACAAAACAAAAACCCACACTGCATGGGCCTATTAAAAACCATTTTGTCCCACAGGCTATTGATTTGGAAGTCCCACTCTTTTTTTTTTTTTTTTTTTTTTTTGAGACGGAGTCTCGCTCTGTCGCCCAGGCTGGGGTGCAGTGGCCGGATCTCAGCTCACTGCAAGCTCCGCCTCCCAGGTTTATGCCATTCTCCTGTCTCAGCCTCCCGAGTAGCTGGGACTACAGGCGCCCGCCACCTCACTCGGCAAGTTTTTTGTATTTTTTAGTAGAGACGGGGTTTCACCGTGTTAGCCAGGATGGTCTCGATCTCCTGACCTCGTGATCCGCCCGTTTCGGCCTCCCAGAGTGCTAGGATTACAGGTGTGAGCCACTGCACCTGGGCACGGAAGTCCCACTCTTGATGCCCCCGAACCACCAGCTTGGTCAAAGCACCAGCCTTCTATCCCTCCTAATGGCCTAAGCCACTTCTCGTTAGAAAGCCCAGTGGGCTCTGAGAGGCAGAGCCCGGCATGCCTGCATCCCTCTCCCGTGCATGCCATGGAGCCTTGTGGGTTACCCTTGTCAAGGAAGGGCTTGCCCTTGGCAGAAAAGGAAAGCAGGCTACTTCCCACCTTCTTGGGGCACTGGCTCAGGGGATGGCAGATCCCACCAAGCATGCTGGCAGACCCTGCCACCATCCTTGTCCATTCATGGAATCCAGGGTTGGATTAGAACCCATAGCCGGGGTTCTGCATCTGCCTGGCTTCCCATTATGAGCACAAGGCCATCAGGACATGCAGTCCCTGCTGGCCACATACCTGAGAGGCATTCTCTTAGGCCAGGTCACTGGGCTGGAGAGTGGGATAAGAAGAAGCCAAGGGGCAGAGGTGGGAGGTTAGACTCTAGCCCAACCTTCCTTCAACAGATAGAATTCTGTCCATCAGGGTAGGTTGGGCGCCATCCCTACAGCCAGGGGCCTGCAAGTTAACTCTGTCTCACCCCCAGCTTGCACCCTAGCTGCGCAGAGAGGTGCAATGGTCGGGAGGGTTGGCCCTCATTGGCCCAGCTCACCTGGACCCCCAGGGGAGCCCCAGACAGGAGGACCGGGGTCCTGGCACATTGGACATCTGTCTATTTTCAGGAACCTGGCAGCTCAGGATGACATGTAGACACACAGCAGGACCCAGCAATTCCTTATATAAACCTTCATCCTGCAAGGGGCAGTGTCGAGGGCCGGGGGCAGCTGGAGCTCTTCCAGAAGAGCCAGGCTGAAGCTTGCCTCTGACAACCAAAGCTTTCTGCTGAGATTCACAAGCAGGCTCCAGGAGGACACGGAGACACTTTGGAGAGCAGACCTTAAGCACTCTGACCCAAGGAAGGCTCAGGTTACCTTCCTACAACATTCATTCATAAGATACTAATGACAGCCATTCTCTATTCCTTAGGGCAGGTCCCGGAGGGACTTCTAGTGTCTTGTTTGAATATGCCTTTCACGCATTCCCTCTCCAGGGTAAACTCTAACTCAGACTGGCCTCCCTTTCTGCTACTCAGTCAACAGATATTTAGGAAGCCTCTCCAGCTGGCGGGGCAGGCTAGCCTACTTGGCAGTGGTGTGGTGACCTAGCCACCCCTAGCACCCTCTTCCCCCAGAGCTTTCCATTCCCCTACTGAGAAGACACCTGTGGTGGCAGGAGCCCACAGACAGGCCTCCCCCTTCTGCAGGCCCCATAAAGCTTCAGAATCCCCACCCTCCAACCAAGAGAGGCAGCTGAGAGGGCCGGTGAGTGGTTCTGGAACTATGGCTGCGTGGAGCTGGATACAGGGAGTGCCCATCCTGGTGGCAGGGCACCCACCACTGGGTCCTGCGCATGGCCCCTTAAGTCCTGGAGCCTGCACCAGGTCTGTGAACAGCCCTCCCCGTACCTTCTCCCTGGACCAGGCCCAGTCCCTGGCCCCTTGAATATCTTTATGTCCCTGGAGTTTGCTTCCCATCCAGGCCCGAAGCCTGATAAAGAGCCCTCCAACCCTCACAGTGCCAAGCCCTGATCCCCATTTGGCAAGGCGAGAGTTGGTCTGCAGTCTGTCTCCTCTCAAGAACCTACCTATACTCACCAAGGTTCTATTATGGGCTGACTTGAGGAATCTGGAAGAGCTTCCTCCAAGAGCGTTAAGGGGATGCATTCATTTGAGGAATCACAAGACCAGCAGAAATGGCCCAGGGGCTTGGGTGAGGTGAAAGGGCCACGTGGCATCCAAGCCCCAAGGCTAAAGTGTGGAAGTGGGTTTCAGCAAGACAAGCCATGGGCATGGAGCCAAATGGAACAGACGCCACCAAGATGCTCACGAGTCTCCTGCAGCATCTAGGACTTCTCTCAGCTTCCTCCTCTGTAAATGGGATCAAGTCCGGAACAGTGGGTCAGACCTAGGTACAGAGCCAGATAGATCTGGTCTTTTATGTTGGGTGAGTTCCTTAAACTGCCCAATCTGCAGGTACATGGTCTGTAAAAGGGTCATACTTATCCTTTGTGGCTGTTGACAGGGCTACAGGAAATGTACATACAGCACCTGGCATCCAGCAGGGCTCCATATGTGGGAGTGAACTATGACTTCATAGGCCGGGTTTGAGGACTAAATCAAATGAGATAACATATGCGGGGGCTTGGTGAATTACGGTGCACAAATGGTAGCAATTAATCACTTACCGGTGTGTCTCCCTCTCCCGGGACCTCATGGCGCTCCTTCTTTCTTTCTTTCTCACTCTAGTTTATCTTTTCTTCTCTGACTTAGCCTCATTTTGGCTTCTCTTTTTCTAGTCTGTTCTTTCTCTATCCATCCCCATATCCTTTAGCGCCAACATCCAACACCAGTTTCATCTGCTCTCACTCCAGAACCTACAATGGTTCCCTATTGTCCTGCATTCCAAACTCAGCAGCAGCAGTATCACCCACCCCACGAGCCACCAGCTTTCCCTCCTGTCCCTCCCCAAAGCAGAGGCTTCCCACTGGTGAGCAGCTCTCCTTCCTGCCTCCCCTACACCCACTCATGGCCTCCCCTCTGACTTCTCTCATGCTGGCCCCCAGCCTGGACAGCTCGTGGTTCCTTGTTGCTGTTTCAACAAATGCAATCCCACCCATCCTTGAAGACTCAATTAAGTTCAATTTTTGAGTCAACAAATATGTTTCAAGCAGCTACTCTGGGGCAGGGTCTTTTGAAAGGGTTCTCTTTTTGGGGAAATCACCTTAAAATTATAGTCAGAATGTTCTAGCTGTGTGACCTCAGGAAACTTACCTAACCTCTCTGAGCCTACCTTGTACAGTCATTGTGAAGATTAAGCAGTTTGTAAAGTTTCCAGCCCAGTGCTCAGTGCATAGAAAATAGTTAATAAATAATAGCTACTTGTTTTATCCTGGTTCTTTGACATAGAAAATGAAGCCACACAGACCAGCTGGGAGTGTTGGGCTTTCACTGTGCAAGTAGTAAAATCAAACATCCTCTCACTCGAGTGCTCAGCCAGGCCTCCAAAGCTCCATGCCACTGAGCATCCTTGGAGACCCCATCATTTGACACTCATTTGTAGTCAGCCTGTCTGTGCAGGCAGTTATGCTAGGCATGGAGGTGGGGGTGGCATATGAGGCCGGTACATCCAGAACAGCTTCACAAAAAGAGGAGTGGAAGCAAGTAATAAGAATATGGGGTCCCCATGCCAACTGGAACATCCCTGGCAGACTGGACACAGTCCCAGCTTTATCTACAGGGCCCACCCTATCCGCCTCCAGGACCTGTCTCTTCTCCAGGCCCCAGCTCATTCTCCCTCCCCTGACTCTCTCTGCCCCTGTCATCTGTCCTCCCTTCTGTCCTTTCAACATGGACAGCTCTGTCCTTGCTCTGTTTCCAAACATGCTCCTCCTCCTGTCCCGGACACTCCTTCAGCCCATGCGCCTCCAAAGATGTGTACACTTCTCCTAGAGCCAGTTTCTGTCCACCCTTGTCGGATGCCCTGCTTTCTTTCAGGATGTTATCAAAAGAGCATGGGCTGGGTTTGAATCCCACTCTCCCACCCACCAGCTGATGTCTAGCAAACCACAGCTCCTCTGGGACCCCAGGCCCCTCACCAACACCATAGAGCACCATGATTGCAGTTGTAAGGGCTTCCCGCACATGCTAGGGGCTCAGAAGCAACAGCTGACAGTGAAAGATGGAAACACCCTTTGCAGCCACTGGACATCAAATGGCTTCAGCGCCAGGCTGAAGTGCCAGGAAAGCAGAGTAGAGAAGGGTTAGCAGGAATCTGTAAGGTAGACCGCCAGGAGAGAGCAGGCAGGACCCCATGTCCAGGCCTCTAACCACACTCTGTCTACCCTAGGGCCTGTGGCTGGGCCTCATTCATATGTACCAGGTCAAGGGCTCCTGGGGAGCAGAGCCTGTGCCCCATGCCTCTGAACTCCTCAGGCTTCTGAGCTCCCAACACAGGGCTGGTACACAGGAGGCCCCAGTAAAGATCTTTCACCCTGAGACTGTGTTTGTGTGGCTCTCAGGGGGCCACATGGCACAGGCTTTCTGACATCTCTGTCTCCTGCCCAGCAGCCTTCCCAGTTTAAAAAAGGCAAGGTTTCACTGTGTTGGCCAGGCTCGTCTTGAACTCCTGACCTTGTAATCTGTCCAGCTCGGCCTCCCAAAGTGTTGGGATTACAAGCGTGAGCCACCGCTCCCGGCTACTAAAAATACAAAAATTAGCTGGGGGCATGGGCGTGGTGGTGCATGCCTGTAGTCCCAGCTACTTGGGAGGCTGAGGCAGTAAAATCGCTTGAACCCAGGAGGTGGAGGTTGCAGTGAGCGGAGATCGTGTCACTGCACTCCAGCTTGGGCAACAGAGTGAGACTTCATCTCAAAAAAAAAAAAAAAAAAAAGAGGATCCTTGCTCCCCACAACACCACCCCTCCTCTCCTCTCAATTAGATGATGTCTACAAAGCCCCCTGGAGCCAGAAGCACTGTAAATCCAAGACGTTACTGTTAGATCCAGGCCAGGGAAGCTTCAAGGAGCCAAGCACTTGGGAAGGGGCTCTCGGGGGTCTGCACCAGCTGAACTGAACAACGTTTCTCCTGACCCAGATGCTTTTAGTCACAACGGATGGCTGCTGCTGGCTCCTCGAGTTACAAGGAACCCGGCAGGGCAGAGCTGGCCGGATTTCACGCGTGTTGAGTGCTTCAGATTATTTGTCTAGTGTTTGTGGTTGGAGCAAGTTCAGCTGAATCTCTTAAAATTTATCTTTTGGCCTATGTGAATTTAAGGGCTGGGGGATTCTCCTGGTTCTCAGTTGTTTGCACCGATGGTGGCCTGTTCTCAGAGCCCCTTCCTGCTGTCCCTGAGGAGGAATTGGGATGTGTTGGCACCACAAGCTGGAATTGGAGCCCCAGAGCCGGGCAGTATAGGATCTCTGGATGCTCTTGAGTGCATTTCTCACCCCGTTCCCTCCTTTGATGACTTCTCCCTGGGAGGTAATGGTAGCTGCAAGCCTCAGCATCCTCCTCTCCCTTTACCAGCTGTTGAATATTAACTGCAGGTTTTAATTCCTGCTGGTCTGGTTTACCCACTATGGGATACACAGCACATGGGAACAGGACATAAGCTAGGCATTTAACCCATCTTTGGTCTTTAGATGAACACGTTGGCCAGGAGATCTCACCAGCTGATCACCGATAGATCCTAGTCTGACCTGGTGGATCTCCCAATTGATCTCTCTTTAGCAGAGCATCACTGATGCAGCCACACTTCCGTCCACCCTATTGCTGCCATTAACCTCCCACCCCACCACAACCTCCCCATCACTTTGTCCGCCACCCACCCTCCCCTCAACACCCTCCCCCTAATCTCCCACCCTCAAGGAATACTTAAGATGCTAATGCAGTCAAAAGGAGGCCCTTGACGGGAACACTTTAAGGAAGGGCCATTTAAAACAGGATCACGGCTGGGCACAGTGGCTTATGCCTGTAATTCCAGCACTTTGAGAGGCTGAGGTGGGCAGATCACCTGAGGTCAGGAGTTCGAGACCAGCCTGGCCAACATGGCGAAACCTGGTCTCTATCAAAAATACAGAAAAAAAAAATTAGCCTAGTGTAGTGGTGGGTGCCTGTAATCCCAGCTACTCGGGAGACTGAGTCAGGAGGATTGCTTGAATCCGGGAGGCGGAGGTTGCAGTGAGCCAAGATCACGCCATTGCACTCCAGCCTGAGCGAAAAGAGTGAAACTCCATCTCAAAAAATAAAATAAAATAATAAATGCACAAACCAGAATCACAATCTGTGAGCAGAGAGGATCCCTAAGAAATCAGGAGTTCCAATGGGATATACAAAGGACACTAGGCTTGTAGCAAGCCTGGCCTATGGCTAGAACCTTGTGCCTCATGCTACATGTCCCTGGCAGCCCAAAGGACCACAAAGGCTGGCGTGGTTGATCAATGAACACCCATTTGAAGTGTCTCTGGATTTAGAGTAGTCCTTGTCATCTGAGAGGAAGAGCTTTGAAATTTTTCTGGTGTGCACAGAAGGACATATCCCTGTCCTCAAGGCGCTCACAGTATGTTTGAAGACACAGGGAGTAAAAAAACAAGACAAAATGAAAACCCATGGGCATAAGGATAAGGTTGGGCCCATGATAAGTGCAATGAAGGAAAGGTCCGTGGTGCTGTGGGAGACCCAGAGGAGCATATTCTGACCTCACCGGGTGGTCCCGGGAGGCTTCTCTGAGGAGGCGTCCGAGCTGCCTGCTCCAGCCCTCCTCTCTCATCCTCCTTGCATGACCCTTGTCTGAATGAGTTGCACCACATCCCTTCTCCATGGAGGGTACTCCTATGGGTACCACATGCTAATAAAAAGCCCACAAATGAAGAAGCTGTCCCCTGCCCCAGCATCTGGACATCACACTTATTAGACCTGACAACTGAGACCTCAGTGGCCACCTGCCTGTGATGCACACCTGGCACCAAAACCCCCAGGCCCTGACTTGTCCAGGCAGAAAAGCTCCTGGCATTGTGGTAACTCTGCTACTAATGTAACTTCTCAGAGCCTCAGTGCTTTCCACTGTAAAATGGGCCTGTCTCACACGATTACAATGAGGATCAGCCAAGACAAAGGCAGGGAGTGTCCCTTGTGAGTTAGGGAGCTGGGTATTGGGGATAGAGTGTTTCTAAGATCCAAAGGTGGCCGATGGAGGCTGGGAAGGTTTTCTTTCAGACAACTCCACCCCCAGAGTCGCTGGTTCTGCTCAGTGACACTGACTTTTCTATCTCTGACTCAGAAGTGACCTACCTCAGAGGCGCGAGGCTGCTCAGCGGATCTGGGGAGGAAGGAGTTTGCAGCCGTCCTGGGAGAGGCTTGTCTGATTGTCCATCAGTAACAGCTTCAGGGTGCAGACAGCTGGAGACAGTGAGGTGGGGCAGCTGGGAGACCAGGGAACCCAGACAGAGGGACAGGAAGGTGAAGGCTAAGACAGGAGGGAGAGGAGCCAGGGAGGAGGTGAGCATGTGGTCCCCCAGGCTGGCCCCGTGTTAAATATAGCCCCAGCCCATTGTTCCTCAAGTAATTGTATTTTGGCTTTTTCCCTCTTGAGAGGCACCTAATTGAGGAACTGGCCAAGACAGGGGCTGTCTGGAAGTTCCAAGAACACAATTGTCTTCATGATGAAAATTAAAATTGTATATTTTTAAGTTTAAAAAAGCAAACACTACAAGGTCATACACTGGCCCTGTGCCTCCTGAAATCCGGCTTGTTTGCTATTCTTCCTCAAGGTGCCTGGGTCTGGGGGCCCAGAAGCCAGGGTCAGCTGAGGGCCATCTCTGGAAAGATGGCAGAGAAGCAGACCCAGTGGAACATTAGGTCATCCTGGTCAGCTGAGACCCAGATGGCTTGTCAGCACCAAGTGGGCCTTTGAGGGCAAGCTCAGTAGATGTGTCTAGCTCAGAGACCCCCAGCAGGTGCCAAACACCCTCCCTCATCTCAATGTGAGCTAACCAGCCTAAAAACAATGCTTGCTGGCCTGGGGGGACCAGACCCAGGGATAGGAGGCACTTCTAGGCACCAGGTCCAGAGCTTCCCCTCCTAAAGCCAGCATGCCTGTGAGGATGGGATAAATAACCTGAGTAGACGCACATCTGCGCTGGTCCCTGCTTGCCTGTATTCATGCCCCTCCCTCCCCGTCTCTCTTTTTTTGTTTCTCTCTCTCTCTCTCCCTCTCTCTCCCCACCACCCCCCCCACCCCCACCCCGCCACTCTTGCTCTCTCTCCTATTTTTGCTCATCAGAGAATCTCTGTTGCATTCAGGAGTCTTCATCCCATTTGGCAGAGGGGCAACAGCACCCCAGAGGGATGACTGAGGACTGGCCGGGGATCAGCCAGTGGGCAGAGCAGGGCTAGGAGTCCAGGGTTTGGAGTCCACCTGGTGGCCTCCACTCCCCACCTCTCCCTCTCACAGCTCAACCTGGCACACTGTCCCTCCTAGCGCCACTGCTCCAGGGAAGAGGGCAGCCCCAGCCTTCCCCTCCGCTCCCCTATCCAGGCCCCCAGATGACCCTGGTGGCCTTCCCACCTCCACACTCCAGGGAGAGTGGCTGAGGGGTCAGACCATCGGGTTCACGAGGCCAGGCTTCCCAGCAACCACAGCTGTGCACTCCTGGAGCAGGGGAGTGGATTCTGCTGTGCCAGCCCTGGCTCACGCTGGCCTGCTCTTGACAGAAGACAAGGTGAGAGGGCGCTGGGTGGGCCTGGGTCCCAGGACCCAGCTTGGCCTCTAAACATGACCACTCTCCTGTGCCTAGCAGGCAGTTGGAGCCTGCAGGGGGCAGGTGAGGAGGCCCAGATGTGAGCCAGGAAGGTGGAGACAAATATTCACCTCCATAACAATAACAAACCTTGGCATAATCTGACTATGGGCCAGGCACTCGGCTGAGCAATTTACATGCTGACTCACCAAATACCCACGATGACCCTGTTTTTATCTCCATCTTACAGACAAAGGAATCCTGAGGTCTTGTGGTTCTAACCCAGTCTGGCTGCAGAGACTTGGGCTCGTAAGCACTTCCCCGAGCCAGCTCCTGAAGAGTCCGATAAGCAGCCAGAGCCCTTCCCCACATAGAGACGGCACAGACAGGGCAGGTTTCATGGGTGTGACTGCGGTTGCCCTGGCCCCATTCTGGGTTTAATGCTCTGCCATTGCCATTTTGAAATTCCGAACAATTTTTGACAAGTGGGGCCGCATCTTGCATTTGCACTGGGCCCTGCGGATCACACAGTCAGTGCTGGGAGCCAAAGGCGTGGCAGACAAGGTCATTCTCGGGAGGGAAAGCCGGCTGCTCACCCGTCTGCCCTCTACTTTCCATTCACTAGTCTCTGCCTGGTCTTTCTCCAGCTCTGTTTGGGCATCTACTAAGAAAGACACATCTAAATTTGTGTCTTTCTTGCAACAGTACCACATGAGAAACGCGGAACACTTCCATCCCCCTGCCCGGTGCCAAGGCCCTGGCCAGCGCGGCAGGGAGGTGAGGCTTCTGGAGCCCTTCCTCCCTCACCTCCTGGTGATGGATGTGTATATACATGACCCTCCCAACCTGAAGCAGCCTGCACAGCTGCAACCTTGAGCTCAGTTGCAGAACCCCACCTGCTCAGAGCCAAGCAGTGTGCTAAGCTCGCCCCCTTCAGGAGTTCCCCCGTCCCCACCCCGCTGTCTATGGAAAGTGATCAGCAGGGTCAGGGCCTGGCACGCTAGGCTCTGGGCAGTCTTCACCACAGTTCCAGCAGGCCCAGAAAGGCAGACCTCTCCCCTCAGAGAGGAGGACAACTTCATGCTGAGATGCTGGAAGGGACAAGAACAGGTGCTGGGTATGGTGAGTGGGGAGTGGGGCAGGTGGGTGCTGGCATTCCTTCCCACCTCTGCCCTGCTTCCAAGAGGACCTGAGCATGCCACCCAGCCCACCTGGGCCTCTGCTTTCTCACCAGTAACATGAGTGGGCCAGACCCGAAGAGTTGGAGGTCCCTTCTTGCTCCCAGATACAACAGTTCTGGGACTTATGGAGATGGGCACATCACAACCTCCAGCAGCAAATTTTTTTGTTTCTTTTAGAGCCACCACACAAAGACCTGAGTTCCTCTGGTTGGGAGGAAGCCCTAAGATGACCCCAGCAGCTACGAACATCCTATCATCCCACCAACCCCAAGATTCCAGCCAAGGCCCAGACGACACTTTCATTCGTCTGGCTTGGGGTCAGGGGCAATCCTGGAGTCAGTCCCTGTGCCAGACGAGAGGAATGCTCTGATTGCCCAGGCCTGGTTCCCCCGAGTGAGAGTTGGCAGTGGGGGAGGGACAGCTCTTGGAGGAAAGTCAGGGGAGGGGAGTCAATATGGCCCAGGCTGTCCTCACTGACTTCCCCACAGAGGGGCTGCCCCCTCCTCTCTGGGCCACAGAGCCTTCCATGCGTCCCTGTAGCAGTGACGGGCATACCCATCTGGATTCCCTGTAAGGCATGAGCTTCTCCAGCAGGGATCATAGGACACCATCTCATTGATCTGTGTATCCCAGCATTCTGCTGAGGACAGGGCATACGGTCACTGCTCAGCGAAGATGTATTGGATGAGGGCTTAAATCAGAGGGCTGCATAAGCATAGAGCATCTGCTTCAAGATCCATCTCGAGTGCCAGCTTGGTCACGGAGCAGGAGCCCACTTCGTTTAGGAGTCTGTGTTCAAAATAACAACAGCAGCAACAACAAAAGCTATCTCAAAGTGGTTTAAATTAAAAAAGGAATGTATTATTCACATAAGCAGGAAAATTCAGAGGTAAAGTGAATGTTAGGACTGGTTTTGTTACAGGATCCTTGGGGTGTTGCTTTTCTGGCTGGAAACTTCTGTGGCCGGTGGTGCCTTTGCCCCAGTTTTACTCAGGCCCTTTGGGCTTGTTCTGCCCACTCAGCCTGGCAGTCTGCACTCAGTTCGCACAGTTTGCACTACCAGCCTGGATCCCACACCTCCCAGGGAGACTGCAAGTCAGGTGTGGAGCAGTGAGGGGTGTGTGAGCGAGTGTGGGTGGGGTCCAGCCACTGTGCACAGTCAAACACATGAGCTGCTGCTGTGGGGTGGGCAGTTCCAGGTGCCAGCAGGCACAGGTGCCGGCTCTCTGGGAGGCTGTGGCTGGACCAGGTGCACCACAAGCCGCTTCCCCAGATGACACTGCAGAACGTGGTGGTGCCTAGAAGCTTGGAGATGCCAGGAACCGTGGGGCCCCAAAGAGGAAGCCACAGCCCTGGCTCAGGGAGCTCCCAGGCTTGGGGTCCCCAAAGGGCCACAGCCCTTCTCTCCTTCTCTTCATCCACAACTTGGAGAGCAAGGGGCATGTTTCAGCCCTGTTTGTGTTACAGGTCTTTTAGCCTTGCCACTTGAGAGCTCCTCAGTTCTTGTCCCGTGTCCAGGAAGAATGAGGTACACAGACAAGTGGAAGGTGAGCAAGATGAAGAGGAGCTTTATTGAGCAACGGAATAGCTCAGAGGAGACCCCCAGTGAGCAACTCCCCTCTGTAGCCAGGGTGTCCACACAAGTGTTCAGCTCTCAGCAGAGAGGGTAGCTTATCTCTATAGCTGTAACGCTGGCTGTCCCATCATCTCTTCAACTCTCAGCAGAAAGGGTAGCTCCTCTCTGCAGCTGATTGTCCCATCCTTTCTCCATCCTCTAGTTGAGTCTCACTGAGTCTGGGGTTTTTATGAGCTTGAGAAGGGAGGAAATGTGTGCTGATAGATCCATGGGCAGCCATGGGTGGGCCCAAGGAAAAGCACCACAAGTTTGCCCCTCTGGTTCTTAGGACTGGTGGCTCAGCCCCCCGGCTTCAGGCCCTCCCCAGCTTGAACGTGGGGCTTCACTGGGGACCTACCCTCTTCCATCCAGGAGCCTGTCTGCCTCCTGCCACTGTTCAGGGCACCCAGGCTGTTCATACCAAGGGGTGCCTGCAGGCCAGTGCTGAGCTGTCCTCACACCCCCTTAGCCTCCTTCTCATGCTTGTCAGTGCCCAAAGTCCAGAGGGGGCTGAGGAGGCAGGGGGCTGGCATGTCAGCACTACCCTGAGCGTGTGCACACCCAGCTGGGCTGTGATGGCACCAGGCTTGGTCCCATCCTTACTCTGAGATCACAGTGGGTGCTGGTAGTGGGGAGAGGCCAGGCAGCGGAAGAAGACACCTTCAAACCTGCAGGGGTAAGGGGGGCCTTCCCAGGCCCCGGAGAGTGCAGAGATGTCTGGGTCTGCAGTCACAGTTGGGCGACTGCAGCCATGCCCAGGAGGGCAGGACTCTTGCCTGCTCCTGGCCCCCAAAAGCACGGGGAGGCCAAGGAGCGATGGAACAATGAGCAATTGCCAGCTCTACCCTGGGCCCAGCTCTGCCTCAGGGCCCCTCTCTCCTGGCCCCTCTGCCTCTAACTGTGCTGTTCCCCCACCATCGGGTGACTCTGCCCGGCCTCCTCGCAGTGGACCCCAGGGCAGTGGACTCTGGGAGGCTCCCAGGAGTGGGCTCCAGGGACTGTCTGCCTCCTCCCTGCACCCTCCCTGCAGCAGTGGTGGGTGAGAGTGGTGAGGTAGAGCCAGAGTCCGGAGCAGCAGAGGCTCCAGGCCTGGCAGTGGGTCCTGCCCAGCCACGCAACTGTGAGAAAGGTGCAGCCATGTGCCTCGGGTATGGGGGACACAGGGGTTGCAGGGCACAGGAGTCCCACTGCCACCACTGCCACTACCACATCTGCTCCCACGGCCACCACCTGCACCCCCCTGCCGTAGCCAGCGCAATGGTAGCAGCCACTCCGAACAGCCCACCGCTGCTATCAGCTTGACCCAGTGGCTCAAAAATGTCACCAAGGACGTAGTTTCATTGTTTCACCTCTGCTTTTCATAGTTTTATCTTTATCATAAGGCTGCCTTCCTGTGTGGTCTCAAGGTGACTTTTAGAATCTCCCTTGACTACACGCTCATCTCTCACATCAGAGACAGACAAGAGACGAGAGGGAGAACCTCTCAGCAGGCAAAGCAGATGTCCCGAGATTCACTCTGATTGAGCCACACATCCACCCAGGAGCCAGTGGCCGAGGCCAGGAATGGAATATGCTGGCTGGTGTGAACCCAGTGGGATCCATTTCTACCGGAAGCTGGAGCAGAGTTTGCTGCCTCCGCAGCATAAGGGCTCTGTGCAGGACAGGTGGATCCTCAGGGAATAACAGTGCTCTGGGAGGAAAGCAGAGGGGCAGGTGGTGGCAGCCAGAAAAGCCCACTGTACCTTCCCCGGCCCCCAGCAGGTGGGCTGCTCACCCTGACTCTGAGCCCCCAAGGGCCCTGTTTCCTGCTTTCCCTGCACTGTTGTCACACTCGCATTAGACCATGAACGTGGTGACGGCAAGAACCACCACTTATTGACCACTATATGCCCCAGTCTCAGGACTTTTCTCAGGCCCTGTACTTGACAGGCATTCGGTCAATGCTTGTTCAATGGCAAAACCCAGACAAAGCTGCTCACGCAGGACTCCCATGACATAGACGTCCCTCTGCCCAAAGTGGCCATAACAACTTCCTGTTTGTTTTAAAACATGGATGCTTATTCTTTTCCTTGCGTGATTTCCTAATTTGGGAAATGAAGTATGACTCCAGGAAGCGGGTTTGTAGGTGCCTCACTGCCTGTGCTTCCTGCTCCGGGCAGAGGTGGGACGGCGGTTCGCAACTTCCTCCAGATGCCCACTTCCCCCGGGGTGACGGATGACATAAATGTGGTTCCTCCCAAGCCCAATCACGGCATCCACGCAGCAGAGACACTGGGGCAGCCCCAGGAAACCCGGAGTTCGGCACATCCCAAGCTTGGACTCTGGGGCTAAAAACAGCCTCAGGCAAGGATCAAAGAGTTCTTCCCACCGTGGAAGAAACCCCAGGGGGCATGAGCTCATCACATACTCTCCAGATGGGGGTTGGCCAAATGTCACTGTCTCCTTTGCTACATTCTTTGTCTAGTCCACAGGGTTCCAATAGTGGCCGGAGATCCACAGCTTCGCCCCTACCCCACCAGCCTCACCAGGCCTGTTCTAGGGTGGTGAGGGCAGAAAGGACCCTAGACTGGCTCCTAGGCCTCAGCCAGCCCATCAACCAAGGAAGTGCTCAGTCACATGCCCAAAGGGACCTAGAGACTGTAGGGGGCCACTCCCAAGACCTCCCTGCACAGACCAGCTGTGTAACCTCCTGCTCCTATTCCTCAACCTCCCCTCCCCACTGCACCCTACCCCCAGGGCTGGTCGGTAGAAATAGGGCCAGAACACAAGAACTTGTTAAGAATTGAGTAGCATGCAGCCCTGAGACACACTCCTGCTCTTCTTCAAGGCAGCTGTAGACACCACTTACTCTTCAACCAATCTTTGTCTTGCCACTTGAAAAGCGTAAACAAGGAGGGACACGGCAGTCACAGCCCCAAGGAAGGGGCCGCAAGCTAGCACTGGTGTCCTAGGAGCCAGGCAGCTGGAGTTTGAGGAGAAAGTTGCAGGATGCCTGGCAAGTGGCCTCACTCCTCTGCACCTTCTAGGCCTTTCCAAGGGCAAGAGCCGCAGGGAGATGTGGAAGGAGAGGGAAACATTTTGCACTCCAGGCAGGGTTCAGGGCAAAGCACAGTGAGCAGGAGTAAGGTCTGTGTTCCTGACTTCGAGTGGAGGGTGGGGCAGAGGAGTGACACTGAGACACCCACTGCCCCAGAGCCACCCTCATCCCTCAAAGACTTAGCTAAGCTGCAGCAGCTCGGCTTCTGTCTGCTTTACACACGGGGCTTCTGAACAAGAAGGCGAGGGAGAATCAAAGGGGTCTACTGCACATGCTTTTGATGAGCATCTCTGGGGCTCCAGGGCTCCAACCGTGGCTGGAAAGGAAACTCAGGCTGGAGAGGAGTCATTGGAGGGCAGTGGGGGCAGCCAGGCAGAACTTCAAGAATTGCAGAGGGACATCCCCCCGTCAACCCTGTCCTCACTCATAGGAGAGCACGGCACTGGGCAACAGCCAATGACAGTGAAGGGTGTGGGCTGCACTCCAGTCTGGGCGACAGAGAGAGACTAAGCTGCATTCCACGGGACTGTGTACAAACCCCACTTTTCAAAACCAGTTTCAGTTCCAGGCTTTGTCCTGTGGGTTTGTGGTGTGTCGGGGCTTTGGCCTGAGGGGAGGCAGCTGAAGGCACCTGGTGGGGTCAGGTTTCCCGCTGAGCCCCTCGTCCAAGCAGGCCTGGGTCTCCCTTCAGAAGCCACCACAGCCAGGCCTGTCAGGGCTTTCATTTTTCTTTGGAAAATTCTTTAGGCTACTTTGCATTTATCCCCATAGACTGCTTCCCTCAACACACACACAAACACACACGTACTCATAAAACACAAGCAACTCTAAACACACACACACAAGGCCTTTCTATGCTACTGTGGATTCCCACCCATGCTTCTCAGTGTACACACATTCCTTTGGGATAATTTTACGTATTGTGGATAAAAAGTATGTGTGTATTTTTATCTTGCTCTGTCCACCTGATATATCACCTACATATTTTTATGTGTAAACACTGAGTGATAGCACTGGCTATTTTAAAAAAGAAAACCTCGGCCGGGCACAGTGGCTCATGCCTGTAATCCCAGCACTTTGGGAGGCCAAGGCAGGCGGATCACGAGGTCAGGAGATCAACACCATCCTGGCCAACATGGTGAAACCTCATCTCTACTAAAAATACAAAAATTAGCTGGGCATGGTGACAGGCGCCTGTAGTCCCAGCTGCTCGGGAGGCTGTGGCAGGAGAATCACTTGAACCTGGGAGGTGGAGGTTGCAGTGAGCTGAGATAGCGCCATTGCACTCCAACCTGGCAACAGAGAAGACTCCGTCTCAAAAAAAAAAAAAAAAGAAAGAAAAAGAAAGCAACTGGAGAAGGTGATCCTTTAATCCCAAATGATTCTTAAATGGGATTCTTCAAGGCACTGCAGCCTGAGGACAGGGGGTAGAGGAAGAGAAGAGAGGGTTGAAAATGCCAGTTCTGAAAAGTTCTAAGTGTCCGAGGAGAAACAGCTGGCCCTGGCCCTGGGCCTAGGGCCTGTTCTATCTGCCTCCTGGCCCCACCTCCCCTAGGTGAGGGAAATGGTGATGCCTAGAAGCAGCCCCAGAAGCCTCCAGGTTGGGGACTCAGCCAATCCCGCCCTGAGGACATCCCCTTGAGCACCATTCAGCCACAAAGGAGAAGACAGGCTCAGCAGACAGCGGCAGAGCCCAGATGCCTGCTGAAGGGTGGAGGGCACGGGTTCCATAAAAATGAAATGCAGGGCCCAGCACAGTGGCTCACACCTATAATCCTAGCACTTTGGGAGGCCAAGACAGGGGGACTGCTTGAGCTCAGGAGTTCAAGACCAGCCTGGGCAACATGGCAAAGTGCCATCCCTACAAAAAATGCAAAAATTAGCTGGGTGTGGTGGCATATGCCTGTGGTCCCAGCTACTCAAGAGGCTGAGGTAGGAGGATCACTTGAGCCCAGGATGTCAAGGCTGCAGTGAGCTGAGATCACACCACTGCACTCCAGTCTGGGTGACAGAGAGAGACCTGTCTCCAAAAAAAAAAAAAAAAAAAAAAAAAAAAAGGAACTCAGAATTCAGAATTCAGAAATTCAGAAACTCAAAAGCAAAATTAGGCATACAAGTGAAAACTTGTTTAGAATGAGAAAAGTCCAAACAAATTACAAGTTTTAAAAAGCTGACAAATTCCACAAACTTCACTAAATTCAAAACAATATTCCAGACCCTGAAGCTGCCTCTGCACCTTCCCAGCCACATGCTGCTCCATGCCCCACCTGCCACACTCCCCGCCAGCAAAAGGGCCTGCTCTGGTCAACCCCAAATACTGCACCTTCTTGCCCAGCACAGTGGGCAGGAAGAATGTGCCTGGGAGCCATTCCCACCCCACGATGGCCTTGACCTTGACCTTGACCATACATGGAAGTGCCACAAGCATGTAAATACATCTCCCTAAACCCAAATAGACTCCCCAGCTCAGCATTTCCTCAGCCAAGTCCCAGTGGTTCCCTACCCAGCCACTTGTCAGTGCTCTTAACTGATTTCAGTTAAAGAACTTTTTGCAATTTTTACAAAAACATATGACCATGTGGACCCATTATTGCTAGGGCCACCCCCAAAGGCTTGTGAGGCTCTAGTGCACTGAAGGGCCCCGAGGCTGAAGCTTCATCAGCTTCTGATGGCTCCACTCCTGCTGGGGACCGTCACTCTTCACTGCTCACTTTGTCTGGCTGGCTTCTGCTGCAGTGTAAATGTCACCTCCTCCTGACCCCCAGCCTAAAGTAGGCATGTGCTATTCTCTATCAAAGAACCTAGGTTTTGCCTGCGTATTTTTCACAATTTGTGGCTATATTCTTGTGTATTTATTGTTTGATGTCTATCTCTCCCACCAGACTGTCACCCCCCAGAAGGCAGGGACCACATCTGTCTTGTCCACCAAGCGTTTCCAAAGCCTGGTGCCTACTAAGCCCCCATTCATAATGACAGAGTGAGTAAAAGGTGTGCTGCTTTGTGATTCTGAGTTACACTTTGTAAGCGGCAGAGCAGATGCTGGATGAGCTGCTCCCTCATCACCCAACTCTGCTGAACCATCTCCTCTCAACAGAAGAGCTAACCGCCTGCTAAGCCCACACATGCACAAAGATATAAAAACCCAAAATAAAACAACAGAAAGGAGGAAACGATACCAGGGATATCATGGGGAATCATCTATGGAGCACCACCCCTTTCTAATGTGTATTAGAAATATGAAAAAGATCATAAAAAGTATAGAAACACAAGAGCGGTGCTTTTGAACAATCGGAAAGTTCTGGAAGGCTCAAAAGTAAGCAAGACAGAGACACAGGGTGGAATGGGTTAAACCCACTATGCACACATGAAACACACTACATGATATGAACATTTCTTAGAAATATGAAATTCAGCTAGAAAAAAGATCAGCCAAAGGCATAAGAAAGAGAGTGAAAGAGAGGGAGAGAGAAAGGGAGAAAGCAATCATTAAGAACTCAAAATTTAGCAAAATGAGAAAAGTTACCTAAAAGACTAATGATTCTCAGCCTGAGCTAATACTAGCCTGTCCTGTCTGCAGTGTGGCACATGTGAGGAACAAATCTTTCAGGCTTGTCATCAGCCTGACAATGCTCGTGTGGAGTTGGTTTTGGGCTTGGCACTGGAGTGGGGAGGCCACCACCCCTCATGCCACTCCACAGAAACGCCTCCTGGGGCCTTAACTCTGCTCACTGGGAACTCTCACTCCCAGAGGGGAATCCAGGAGTCCAGGAGCAGAGGGCTGATATTCCTCCTGCCCCCAGGCCTGTTTCCATGGTGACAGCGACCCTCAGGCTGCGAACACCAAGAAGGGAAGTCAGATCACAGGTCCTTGGAAGCAGAGCAAGCTCTCCCTCCTGGGGGCCTCCTTGCCAGCTCCTCTCAGCCCCGGCCCCCAGCCCCCAGCACGGAAGTCCTTTGTCTCTGGCTGTGTCTGTAACTGCCTTGCTGCCCCTCGGCCTCCCCTCCGGCCCCCCTTCTCTGTCTGCCGAGTAGCACATGTTCTCCCGCCTCCTGATTGATCTATTCGGAGAGAATGGGGGGAAACGACTCTTTAATTAATCTCCTGCCTTAATTAATTATTGTAATGGCTTTCAACTTGGGGGGAATGAGGGCCACAATGTACTTAATATGTTTTTATGTCGGCGAACACATTTTCTACTTGGCAGAGAAAGAAGAGGCCTGTTTTGGGTTTGGAGCTCCGGAGTGATTTATAAAGGGCATTAACACCAGAGGAATACTCCTGCTGCGGACTCACGGGTTGGCTTTCTCTGGTGACCAACTTTCACCCTCCACCTCTCCCTCTCCCTTCGAGCTCCCCCAGTCTGCCCACCTCTCATTCCTCCCTTTCTGGTACTTCTCCCCCTTCTAACCTACCTCTTTTGCCTGGATTCACTGTGCTCATTATTTCCACCTTACCCTCTCACTGTCACTGTTTCTCCAAAGACGCTTAAGGAAAATGGCCACCGAGCAGAAGCTCTCAGGGTTGGCGTGCATTGACTGCATGGAACAAGTCAGGGGCGTGGAAGGACACTGTGGGCAGAAAAGGTGGGCATCGGGTCAGCTTTGGCCTGTTTCTCTGTGGTGACCACTCACGCACCCTATGAAAGGCGGAGAAGGTTATCAGGAATACCTCATATAAATAAAATTCTTTCCAGGCCTCAGTGACCCTGGGTGGGAAGCCCTTTGGAGAAGGCTCCCAGGTTTGCCAGGAGTGGGGAAAATGCTGTCTGGGCTGGCAGAATTTCTGGACAGACGAAGATGAAGTAAAGAAGAAAAACAGTCCCACAAATCACTCCTCAATGAGGTGAGAGTCTCCACGGCAACCTGTCCAGGGCTGAGCACCAAGGAGGCAGGAGATGTACCGTCACCATGGAAACCACATCCTAGAAATTCACTGATATTGGTCCCTGTTTGCCTCTGCAGATGAGGTGTTGGGGGTGGGGACTAGACCCGCAGGGTCCCTGGGGGAACTGGGACGAGGTGAGCATGAGGAAAAAGAAGGGGCAGGAGAGATGAGCGAGGTGAGAGGACAGGAAGGAGAGGTGGAGAGAGAGCAGGAAATGTGAAGGGAGGAGGGGAAGTTCCCAAGAATGAGACAGCCTCTCTCAGGGGCACCCTGAGCTCTCTGGCCCTTCCCCAGCAGGGGACGAAGTGCTCTGTGCCATGCAAGGGGTGCACCTGGGAGCTGAGCCAGGTGGAAAGGCCTGAGCTGGAGCCCAGGCTGAGTCTCGCTGTTGGAGATAGGCACCCACCCATCCTGGCTGCTTTTATTCCATCTCTGGTTATCATCTAGTCAAGATGAGTAAATGGAGCACATCTGGGCGCCCATTCACTGCCCATACTGCAACCTGTCAAAGGATCTGGGACTAGAGGAACCCAATGTGCAGTCTCCAGTTGCTCCCCTGCCCCTGGGTGCCCACACACAAGCGTGCCAGGGCGGGAGGGTGATTGGAAGCTGAGCTCCAAAACCGGCCTCTTCCCCTAATTATACCCAGACCCCGGGTTGCCATTCTCTTTTTCTTGAACTTAAGTGGCAACTGGGTGCCTAGCACCACCTTCTGGCAGCCATGATCAGAACTGGCTGGTCCCAGCAGGACCTCCACAGCAGAGCCAGGAACCCGATCTTCAAGCCAGGCATCAAACTAGGACCCTCCACCAAATGCCCCTCCAATGGCCTGTGGGCCGGATGAACTGTTCAGTCAAAGGAGCCACAGAGCGCATCCAGTTTAGAGAGCCAGCGCCAGCTCTGACACTGACGGGCTGTGTGATCTTGGCAAGCCCGTTGCCTCACTGGCCTTCAGTGTCCCATCTGTGCAACAGAGGCTTAGACCAAATTGCCCAGCAAAGCTCTGAGCACCTTGACTCCAGCCAGAATCTAGTCCCTACCTGGGGTATTCTGTGGAGTCTGAGGGGAGAAGCTAGGACCCCTCCTCCAGTGGCCCTCAGAACCTCTCCATGGCCCAGGGTCTCTATAAGCCCCACATGGTTCAAGGGGGCCCAGCACAGACAGGTATCAGTTTCCCATCACCTTCCCCTTATTAGGCGGGCCCGCCAAGAAGTGGGCAGAAATGGAAACCACAGCACACACAGCACCCACTGCAAGGCATGCTCCAACCCTCCTCCGAGAGCACAGCAGCCCCACCAGCCTTCATCTGTAGTCTGAAAGAACCCCTGGACCACAAGGCTCCTAGAAATCTGCTCGAAGAGGAGGAGCGCTGGAGAACTGGCATTCTCCCAGTTGATGCTGGCACCTCCTGCCCTTCCTCCATTTTCTGCAGGTGAAGCCCCACTTCAGGACAAGGGGCCAAGTGTATGATGCTTCCTCAGCACTGTGACTGAACACACGGCTACTGAGCTGCCTGCTGGCAATCGAGGGAGCTAGCCAGGGCTGCAGGAGGGGGGCCTGGAGGGGACTGTGGTCACCCTGGTGTCCTGGACAGTCACTAGGTAAGTAAATAGAGGTTCTGAGTTGGAGAGCCAAGTTCAAATCACAGCTTTCCTGTTTAGTGTTCCATAACCTCATGACGTCTTCTCATTTGCTAGTTGAAGAAAATGGCAGAATCTTCCCCTGAGGGTTCTGCTGAGGATTAAGCAAGGTCATGTATGTACAACCCTTAGCAGCACTCATCATCATAGACTCAATTCAGAAGATTCCAGATTTGGGCCAGGCCAACTCTGACTCATCCCAATATTAAGAGCACGTTTAAAGTGCAATCTTGAGTGTTCCTTCCATCAATAACTACTTATTGAGCACCTATCACATGCCAAGCACTGCGGTGGACCGCAGGACTAGAACAGCAAAGAAGAGAGACACGATGCCAGATTTCTTGGAGCTTCTAACCTGGTGGGAGGCAAGGGAGAGTGGTGAATAAACATCAAACAAGGACACAAAGAATGAGTTTCTCTGCATGGTGATGGGGAAGCAAAGGTGCCAAGAGAGCATATGAATAGGAAGCTGACCTCGTCTGGGTGGTCAGGGATGATTTGTCTTTGCCTCTTTCTTCTTCCTGCTGATGGGAATGACAGCACAATGGCTGGAGCTTTGCAGCCATCTTGAACGATGAGGCACAGCTGCTGGATGAGGGGCCTGCATTCCTGATAACCTTGTGAAGGTACCTAAGCCCCCTCTGTATTCTCTATTCCTAACTTACAGAGAGAAAATGACTTTTATATTGTCTAAAGATGGTGTTGTTTTCGTTGAACTGCTGAACTGGAGTTAGTGTTGCACACACCGCCTCTTCATTAGACTGTAAGAACCCTGGGGGAAGATGGAGGGCAGCACCCAGCACAGGGTCTTCCTATAGAAGGGAGTATCAGTGGCTATTTGTGGAATTAGCTGATTAAGCAGGAAGGAGTTGAGAGGAGACAGAAGAATCATTGGACAGACAAATCAAGGGACAAGAAGCTTGAACCATTTCTGAGACATCTGAGGACAGAGCCGAAGGAAGGTGAGACAGAGACTCAGCAGCCAAGGACAGGGCCTGACTGAACAGGCCCTGGGAGATAAGTGACTTCTGAAACAAGTACCTTAAGGTATTGGAGGACTCCTCGGGGACAGCTTGATGCTGACCGTGGCCTTGAGTGTAATGTCCAAGGAAGACCCAAGACACGGGGAGCAGAGGGACCTGGGTTTAAATCCCGCCACTTAATAGCTGAGTGAGTTCAGGTAAGTTGCCTGGCCTTTCTGAGTCTAGGTTATCAATACAACAACTTAAATAGACGGGATAATAAATGTGAAATCCTCTACACCCTGCCTGGTACATGGTAGGCACCCAATCAATTGTAATCGTGGCCATCAAGCTATCAGGAGCTATGGTGGATGGACTTAACGTGACCCCATGATCCCAGCCTCTGGTGTTCATGCGTTTCTGTGATCCCCTCCCCAGGTGAGTGGGGCCTGTGAATGGCTTCCAACCAACAGAATGCGGCAAAGGGGAGGCGATGCCTAGAGCTAGCTCTGGAGTCTCTCTCCATTGCTAGCTGTGAAGAAACAAGTTGCAATGAGTCCTATACCCGCAAGAAAGTGCAGCTTATTCTTTCAATAAGTAATCTAGGGGGCTTGGAAGTGGACCCTCCCCCGTTAAGCCTCCAGATGAGAATCTAGCTCTGACTGGCACTGTCGCCAGCTCTGCAGAGGACTTGCTAAGCCATGCCCAGAAACTGTGAGATATTAAATGTGTGTTGTTTTAAGCTGCTAAATTTTTGGTGATTTGTGACACAGCACAGAAAACAAATAGAGGTGCTATATCAAGAACATATCAGTATGAAATATGTAAGGAATATAAAACTTCCCCTTTTCCTGCATGTCAACCCCACGAGAGGGCATTATTTTCCCCATTTATAGAGAAAACTGAGGCTTAGGGGAGGGGCTAAATTCCCTGAGGCCACGCAGCTCCTGGGGGAGGAGGAGCCAGTACATAGACCCCAGGGCCTGCTCTGAGCCAGGAGGAGCGCCAATATCCCTGCTGCAGTGGCAGCGGCCTTACCCCGCAAGGTGTTGTGCAGCTCCACGAAGCCTTTAGGAGGGTCTGCCCCGTCCAGTCCTCCACAGACCACACCCCTCCCTGGTGCCTGGGACCCAGCTGCTTCACACGGTTCTCTGGCACCTATCTGGTCCCTGAGGGCATTTGAGTTTCTAACTCCAGCATAACCAGGGCACTGGTAGTTACAGCCCAAGTAGATCCGGCCCTGGTTTCTCAAGGGCTTGGGAGCAAAAGGCAAGAGTCTAACTCCCCTGGAATAAGGCAGAGGCAAGGAGACAGCACATGCATCCCCTTCCTGAGCTGCGAGGCCACAATGAGTCACTCCCATGACATCCCTGTGTCCCAGGGTCACTGCACCCTTTGCACCCTGGGCTGGGCCTGCCCTGTCACCTGACTCCAAGGAGAAGCAAGTGGAGCAGAGGAGGAAGAGAGAAGCCCTCCCCAGGCTTCGGGAGTGGGCAGCAGTTCCCAGCTGGTGGGTCTTCAAGGAAGGCTGCTTCTTCATTTAAAAGAGATGCTGGGATACAGGCAGATGTCACGGGGAGCCTTGGGACGCCCGGCTCAGGGCTACATTTATACTACTGACCTAGGTTCTTTCATTCCTCCCTCCCTCCCCGCCTCCTCCCTCCTTTCTTTCTTCCCTCCTTCTTTATCCCACACATGCTGCGGGGTAGAGCTGCCTGCACTTACAACTTGAGAATAATGTTCCTGAGTGCACAGGTGACAGAGAAGTCGCCAGGATCCAACCCAGTCAAGGCAGGAAGAATGGGCTCTGCTTTTGGGGTCCCCTCCTCTCTTTAGTTGGGCTGGTGACTCATGCCTACTCATGCCTTCTCATGCAGTTTGCAGAGCAGTTCCCAAGTTTTGACAAAGGGCCAGGGCCTCTGTCTGGGACTGGGAATACAAAAAAGAACGGAGCATGATCCCCGCCCTCGGAAACTCAGTCTGGCATGTGAGAGGGAAGGAGCCACAAACCCTGCTCCCCGGGGACAGGGCGGCTCTCACCTGGAGGAAGGCTGGCTCATGGCTCTGGAACTGGAACCCAGGCTGCATGTTTTAAAGCTGCCCAGATGAACTGGTGGTGTGGCTGGGTTGAGAACCACTATCAGAGGAAGAGGAACACCCTGTCACAGGCGCTTGTGGTTGGCTTGTATGTTCTCTTGCTGACAGCATCCAGATTTTAGCCACTTCATCAGAAGAAAGTGATTTCTCAGGATTCGTTGGGCTCAAAGCTGCAAAAAAGAAAAAACAAACACACCTTCTCATAGACCGACGAGCACACTCACACAGACCCATGCCTCAGAGGCAGATGTCTTAACTGCATGATACTGGTAAGCAGACATATTGGGAAATTTTTCCTTTTTTTTCCTCCCAGAATTTCAAAAGCAAATTGCATTTTACGTTTTCTTGACTGAGGGCAGACAATTTTCACTAATGGGCCTTGCAGGAGGTGATCTGATACAAACCCTCATCCATGACATGCTGCTACCCGACAGGAACTGCATATGCGTCTTCCATTTGGAGTTCAACACCACCCTAGATGACACATCATCCCCATTTCACAGATGAGGCACAGTAAGGAACTTGCCCAAAGGCACACAGCTACCAAGTGGGGAGCCTGTCTGATTCACGTGCTTCTTGCACGAATGAAAAAGACAAGAGCTAGGCAATGGACCCCATGCCACAAATATCACGTTCATCGAGAGGAACCACCCGGCACGAGGCCCTGAGTAAGGACAGGCAACTGTGAGGTGTTGGTGGGTGCTGCACTGGGTGAGGCCGGGCTAGATGTAGCCACCCCCACCTAGAGAGAGTGCAGCCTTAAACAGTGAGCAAGCCCCTCCCACTGGGGTCACCTAACATGATCACAGCAACCCTGAGCTACAAAATAACCAAGTCTAAAACTTCTCACTCTGTCTCCTAGGCTGAAAACTCAAATCCTGGAAGGTCTGGTTCAAGACTGGACCCCAGTGACAAACCCTCTCCCTGGGGTTCCACAGCCATCTTCCGCCCTCCCTAGGGCTCCCAGATTCAGTTTGCTGGAGGCTGGTGAGGCAGGCTGCAGATCTGCTGCCTGCCAACTGTGTGGCCACATATAAATTACTTTAGGAAGGACATCTATTTTTCTTTGCTTGGGAGAAGATGAAATGAAACAAAACTTATGAATGTTCCTGGCACTAGGCTCAGCCCAGGACGAAACCACAGTGAATGAGAAATTATAATGGAGTTGTGCATGCTCTCCACCAGAAAGCTTTCCAAAATACAAGGTAATCCCAAGCCCAGGCTGACTGAGGTGAGCACTCGCCGGGAGCAGGAGGGCAGATGAATCCATTTGTAGTGTTATTTGCCGGAGGGAGTTCCTGCTCCTGTCCAGAAATTCCACCAGATGGCGCCACAAGACAACTTCCACAGCCTTTCGGGTCTGCACACCAAGGCGGTGGGGTCCCTGCAAAAGGGCATTGGGAGCTCATCAGCCAGTTCAGAGCTAAGGAAAGCTGTGGTCCTGGTCGCTCTTCAAGGCTTTTCTTAACCTCCTTAATCCAGATGTTCATGAAAATGGGTTGTTACATGGACACATAAAAGGGAACAACATACACTGGGGTCTTTCAGAGGGTGGAGTGTGAGAGGAGGGAGAGGATCAGGAAAAATAATGAATGGGTACTAGGCTGAATACCTGGGTGATGAAATAATCTGTACAACAAACCCCCATGACACCAGTTTACCTATACAATAAACCTGCACACGTACCCCTGAACTGAAAAATTGAATTTCAAAAAAGAAAGAAAATAGGGTATTAGAGGAAATGGGGACAGCGACGTTGGCAATGCCAAGCCAGGCAGCAGCAAAGTCCATCAAGTGTCTACTAAGGGCAAGGCCCTCCATGGTAGGGGTCAGTCTCAGAGCTGAAAGCGGCCTTCGTGGAAGTCTAGCCCAGCCTGTTTGTTTTTCCAGAATGGAGGAGGCCAGAAGGGGGTCACTCCCTGCCTGTCAGAGGTTGTGGAGAGGCCCTCTCAGCTCATCTCAGAGTGCAGTGTGAGCCAGGAGGCAGTGTTCAGGTGAGGCCACTGCAGGGAGCCAGTTGAGGGCAGAAATTGCACCCTATCCAACTGCAAAGGAGACTGAGAAACCCTATCAGGTTGTGACAGCCCCCCTCGGGCCCTGGAAAAGGGGAGACAGTTCTGTCAAGATCCCCACATTTCAGAGAAAAACCCCGTGGGTTGGTTCAGTCAGAGCTGCAAGGCCCTGAGGGTCAACTGAGTCAATCCCCTATGGTACAGGTGAGCCCAAGAGAGGGTCGACAACTCAAACACCAAAATACTGCAGGATGAAAACGCTCTTCATGTACTCAGACAAAACATTCCAGGATATATTATTGCTGAATGAAAAATGCAAAAGGCAGAGAAAACCGTGCCAAATTTTCTATTATTTGTATTTTTTAAAAAAAGAAAAAATAGTATATTCATGTTTGCTCATATTTACATAACTAAATTCTGGAAGTATTTAGAAGACACTAAGAACAGTAGTTATAGTGGAGTGGAGGAAGGGTGGATGGATGGGGACAGAGGAGGGAGAAAGGCTTTTCTCTATATACATTTGTATATTATATCATCTTTGAACCACACAAATGCATTACTTTACAAAGAGTGAGACTTTTAAAATAGCTTGCTCAAGATCATACCATGTTTCCTACAGTTGTGGGGTACTGTTACCTGCCAGGGTGTGAAACAATTTGGAGTGGTGCACACGACGATTATAAACAATTTACAAACACAGCACCGAATCATACGGTGAGGAAGTCATTCTTCTTTCATTTCTCTTCCGTCCTCTGAATCTATCGAGGAGAATGTCTCAGTGAGGGGCCAGTGAGGCTTCAGTACCACTCCCAATCTTCATAAACTGACTTTTGTTTTAACAAAGAAAGCAGGCATCAGGCTAAGGGCTTGGACAACAGCAGTGACTAGCTAAAATGGAATATCATTCGTTTTTCTGTCCTGAATTCATGTGTACGAATACCTACTGTGAACGGCAAGTAGTGCTGGCTTTCCATTTACAATAGTAACATGAAGCTTCCTTTTAAAACAGTAATTTAAGATGTGAGCCACCATTAAAAAAAAAAATGTTAAGTGAGTCCTAATACCATTGCTCTGTGAATACAGTAACATTGAGTACTAACCTGTGCCAGAAACGGCTAAGTGCTTCCCATGAATTAATGTACTTGATTCTCTCACCCTGGGAGGTGCAGATGAGGACACGGAGGTTTAGGGAGATGCTGGGTCGTGCCAAGATCTCTGGTTAATAGAGCTGAAGCCAGGAATGGGAAGCAGGCATTCAGCCCCCAGCAGGGCCCCTGCCCACCAGAGGGACTGAAGCTGGCCACAGGGCCAATGCAAACCAGCCCTGTGCCCCACCTGCCTGGGCACTTGAGGCAGTGGCCCTCCGGCTTCATCTCAAGCAGCTCCACCCTTCTCCTTCCAAGTTCTGAGTCCCTAAAGCCATCTGCTTTCAGCTCTGCCCCCAGTCTCAAAGCAGAGGCTCAGAGGCACACACACACCCCTCCATATACACCCCCTTTGTAATTCTTTGAAGCTCTCCCTCTACCTGCTTCTTGAACTTTCTCTTGCTGCTCTTTTGTGCACTGGGTGGCAGCACCAGGTGGGGTAGGCTTGCTTGTCCTACTGTCTAGACAGGCTGCAGATTCTCTATCTAGTTTTGGCAGCAGAGCTCTGCTGCCTCCCTCCCCTGCCCCCACTCAACCCTTTGAGAGATAACTGGATTTGTCACTTTGCAATTAAAATATGCATTCGGGAATGCAGGGAAGAGAGCTAAATCTTCATGACTGCGGCCCACGGCTGGGAAGCCACTGAGGCCACCCAGCTGGGCAGCTGCAGTCAGTATCCTCGCACCCACCTCTGTGCCCTCTGCCCCCACACAGCTGATCCCATGGGGCTGCAGGCAGGTCTCAGCAGATAGTGCAGCTGGGCATCTGCATCTGCAGCAGGTTTCCAGACGACGCTGATGCGGGTACAGCCAGAGGTAAAACAGAGGAGTGGTCAAGAGCATGGGCTGTGGGCCTCTGTTTGAATCCTAGCTCCACCCAGCTCGCTTTGGGTCCTACAGCAAGTTATAAACCCTCTGCCATGTCCTCTGCCATGAAATAAAGATGACAGTGACAGTACTTATGTCATAAGGTGCTAGTGACAATTAAATGACATAAATGCTTAGCACAGGGCCAGGCACTCCATACACTCTCAACAAACATCATCCAGTCCTGACACTCAACACCAGCAACAAGCCCCTCAGCTTCTAGGAGCACAGCGAAGTGGCTCTGTTTCTTCTCTAACAGCTGCAGGAGGGGCAACCCTGCTCTCAGAAGCCCAGCACTGCCCCAGTCAGGGCTCCCAGGTGCCTGGGACAAGGCGGCCACTCTGGAGCCAAAGTTGCCAGTACAGAAGCTGTGGGCCATGGTGCAGCACCTGTGGAGGCAGCTCGGGGGTGGGTGCAGTCCCCCTCTCCATGGTCCTCTGCCCACCTCTCACCCACCATGCTTTGGGTGATCCCCTGAAAGGCTCTGAGAGGTGGGCAGGGCCCAGATCGTCATCCCTTCACAGGGATGAGGAAACCAAGGCTCAAGACGCTATGTGAACTGTCCACAAAGAGCAGAGCCAGGCCTGCAAACAGGCCTCCTGTACTACCAGGTGAGCCATAGAGTGCAGGGGCAGCTTTCCTCCCGTCCTCAAGTTCAGGCATCCAAGTGGACAGAGGCCCTGGCCACTGCCTCAGGGCTTCCCCTCAGACCCATAGAGCTAGAAAGGCCCCAGAGAGGGAGCCCGACATCCCCGGCCCCCACCTATGCTAAAAGGCCCCATCCTGGCCCCAGTCAGAGGGAGGCAGGAGCTGGGAGACAGTTGCTTGGGGGAACTGGCAAAACCAGAGCCACTGTTTCACCTGATCTCAGGCTTGGTGTCCCCTTCAGGGAGATGATGGTCCCCACTTCCAGGACTAGCTGGAGGGTGGAGAGGGAGGAGCTTAGGGAGCCAAGGGCTTGGAATGTGTGGAGGGGACCAGGAGGCTGGCTGGTCCCGAGATTGAGCAGAACAGACGAGTCGGACCCCAGCAGCTCTACTCACCGGGTGGCCCCAACCAAGGAGTCAAAGCAACTCCCCACAGTGGGGCACTCCGCTCTTCAGCCCCACAGAGGCTGTGGAGGCCCAGTGGATCTGAGCTGCTGGCTCACATGGGTGGGAGTAGGAGCAGCTCTCCCCAGGAGCAGGGCTGGAAATCCAGCCTGCCACGGAGACGCAGGGCTTCGAGGATCAGCAGAAACCTCCCTGGAAATCTGCCCTCTTGGGCAGGATTGGAACAAGACAGGCAGCTCAGTGTGGGGGTCCTGTCACACAGCGGGCCGAGCTGGCGGTGGGCAGACAAGGAAGAGCCCACCCCCTCAGTGAACTTCTGATTAGGATGCTGAGTAGACCGAGGCAGAGGCTCACTCAGGCCCCTCAGCTCTGACCTGGCCTCCCAGAGGACCTAGCCTCTGCCTGTGCAGGGCACAGCCACCCCCTGTGAGGCCTCAGTCAGTCGGTGCAGGGGAGAGACCCGTTGAGCGCTTTCAGGCAGGCCAGAAGTACGCAGCCCCAGGCCACTCCCAGCTGCAAGCTGCATGACCCCAGGGGGCGCCTCCCCACACTAAGCTGCCTCTGTCTGCGTACCTTCAGACACTGGGCTTAGGAAGTGAGGCAGAGAAGACAGGTGGCTCAGAGAAGGGCCAAGAGGCCAATCCAACCAGAGCAGCTCTATGGGGCCTGGAGCTCAGTCAACAAACAGGGCAAGACTTCACCGCCTCTTGGTCCCCACCAACTGACTTCCAGCCCCCAGCCCTGCCCCTTAGGCCGGCTAAGCACCAAGCAAGCCTCAGGAGAAGCCATCTCTGCCCACTGTGGCCCCTGCCCACCTCCACCATGCTGCCTAAAGCCAGGGAGGCCCCTCTCCTCCCGCTCTTTCTAGTCAGGTGCAGAGGGAAGCCCTGCTCACCCCTACCTTCTCTAACGGACCCTAATTCTCAACGGGCTTGGACTTTGGGAAAGGACACTGAGTTCTAGAAAAAGGTATTGTTCTCAGCCCTGAATGTGAGGACTCAGATTCATATCCCCTCAAGGTATTTTATATATTGGGGTTTTCCACTCATCATTTATTTTTTCAGAGTCCTGCAGCTTTGCAAGGGGAAAATGAAAGGGAAAACCCACCCCTAAGAGAAGCTGAGGGAGAAGGGAGTTAGGAGAGTGGGGTATGGCCAGAAACTTCCCTGTGGCTGGCAGGCTGGAGTTGCAGGGGCTTGGAGCCAGGCGAGTGGGTGGGCCGAAGTATCAGGACAGAAGGAGATGCCATGGGGACCAGCTGAGACACCAGCAGGGCTGAGCCCCCAACTCCCTTTGTCCAGGTCCCAGGTGAGGAGCTTCTGTTCCAGACAGCATGGCAGGCTCTCAGATGGAGGGGTGGCCTCAAGCTCCTTCTTGCTCCCATCCTCCCCCGCAGACCCAGCAACTCCAAAACATGCCTTCCTCCCTGCAAACAACCAAACCCAGCGGATCCCAAGGAAAGGGTAAGAAACCTGGTGCCAGGAGTCCTTGGCTCAACCAGCCTCCCTCCAACCTATAAATAACCCTCCTCCCTCAGTGGCCAGGAGCCTCAGCCACCCAGTGCCTCCCCAGGCAGGGCTTCCACACAGACCCAGGGCTCACATGTCAAAACTCAAGGCCTCCTCTCCAGAGAAGCAGGGCATCCTCGTTCCATATGCACTGTTTTCTAAGGAGAATGCGCTGCAGCCAGGGGTAATGGGAGCCTCTGGAGGGTGAAAGAGGCTGAGTAGCCTCTGGTCAGGAAGGTCTCCTTAAGCAAGGGAGACCTCGGACCTGCACCCCGGCTCTCCCGACCCTGCAGCCTCACCAGTCATTCTGGCCACAGGAACCCTCCCCACAAAGCTGACCATGATGTCTGGCATCTCAGAGTGAGGCTGGAAGTTATCCACACATCAGGCAAGGGGTCCAAGCCAGATCTCATCTAGACTTTCTCTCCTAGTTCTACGATCCTACTGAGAAAATCTTAGAAACCACCCTGTGAGGTCAAATGCTTGCTGCTGCCCGTTCCCCAAACCCAATCCCTCTTTACCATGTTTTCCAGATCTGCGTGCAGGTGTACAGTTATTTATACATTTCTTTATATGGAGTCATTTTTACTTAAATCTATTTATTGAAAATGTCACAATAAATAGAATGCCAGTACCACCTGTCCTAAACAATAGGTAGCCAATAAAAATATACCATTAAAACAAAAACAGTGCTATAAAAGTCTGGAATTTTCCCCACCTGCCCTAAGCCTAAGTCCTGCTCCCTAGGCAGAGGAGACGTCGGCAAGTCTTCCACAGGCATCGGAACATGTTGGCATCCAGCTGAGATCTTCTCGGCATAAAGGGATTGAGACAACTGGGAAGGGCATCACGTTCTTGCTCTGATTTTGTGCTACTTAATGCAAGCCCCATTCCACCTCAGAATATGTCAGGGGAGCCAAGGGATCTACCCACACTTTGGAAATGCTGGACTAACGTCTCCCTCTGCCTCATGCTTACCACAAGGGGAAACACACACCTGTGGTCCCCTCTCTGATCACACTTTCGAGGCACCACCAGATCCCCTCCCAATATGCCTGCTCTCACACCAAGGCCCAGCAAGTCCCTCTCAACAGGCCCACCCGCATCAGCCCCCAGAGGTCACCGCTGACTCAGGTGGGACACCAGGTAGACAAGGCCCACCAGGAGGAGGCCACGAACACCAAGCATCATGAGCAGGAAGAGGAGCAGGATGGAGGTCACCGGCTCCACAGCATGGTTGCCGAGATGCCACTGCGGAAAGCCCATGTTCACCAGCTGCCGGTTGAGGTCATTGAAGGGGGACTGAGCAGCACCCAGCCTGGCACCTGCCTGCTGCTGGCGGGGGCCAGGACCTCCTGGGGGAGCACCATGGCCCCTGTTGAGGAAGCTCTAGAACATGAAGACAGAGACAGATGAATGAATCCTTGGGTTGAGGCACCAGCCAAGAGGCAACCTCTCTAGGCTGCGTCCTGCCCTTCCTACAGCCACCCAGGGTCACACCCTCCTTTCTCAGCAATCCCCCATGCCACTCATAAGAATCCCAACAACCAAGTCACAAGCTTTCAGAGCACAAAACATGCCAGTCTATATTCCTTACATCAGGCCCAGGACAAAGGAGAGAGGAAATGGTTGAGGCAGGTTGGACTACAGGGCATGGCTCTAGGGCCGGCATTTTTAATATTTATAATCACTCCTTTCTTTTTTTTGAGATGGAGTCTCACTCTGTCACCCAGGCTGGAGCGCAATGGCACGATCTCGACTCACTGCAACCTCTGCCTCCCGGGTTGAAGCAATTCTTCTGCCTCAGCCTCCTGAGTAGCTGGGATTACAGGCATGCATGACCACACCTGGCTAATTTTGTATTTTTTAGTAGAGACGGGGTTTCACCATGTTGGTCAGGCTGGTCTCAAACTCCTGACCTCGTGATCCGCCCACCTCAGCCTCCCAAACTGCTAGGATTACAGGTGTGAGCCACCGCGCCCAGCCACTCCTTTAAAATAATTATTCTGTGCCCAGGGCTCATCTCCTCTACTTCCTCTCCAGCTTCTCTGTCATGTAACTCACTCTTAAAAGAAAGACGCCAGCTCCAGTGAGATTTGCTAACCAAGTTAAAGGAGAGAGAGCTCTTGGGTGTGAAGTCTGGGGAGGCTGCCTGGAGAAAGGAGATCTGGGGAGGTAGACAATAAGCCACTGCATCTTCCCGAAGTCTTACCCAGCGCTCTGCAAAAAGGGTTTCAGGCTAGAAAAGGTTAGTGACCAGCAAGAGAGACTCCTGGAAGCTAGGAGTAAGCCAGTACACAGGAGGTCATCTGTCCCACTCCACAGGAAATGAGTACCTACCTGTCGAGGAGTGCTACCTCTTGGTGGCTGGGTAGTGGTCCTCACTCGGGGGTCGTCATCCTGCACGATTTCCCCATTGGCCAAGATCCGCACCATCCTCCCAGGCGCTCTGGGTCCCTGATGGGCTGCACCTGCATTGTGTGGTCAGGGTGGGTAGGCTAATGGAAGCCAAGTGGCGCAGAAGTTCTCCCCACCACAAAACCTTTAACTGTTAGTGATCTGGGACCAGACTCATGAAGATCCGTGGAGGATTCTTCCCCTGACCTCAAAAAGCCTGAAGGAAAAAATTTACCAGAAATTGAGGGAGGCTTGCGGTCAGTGATGCTCACAGCGGTGACCCACGCTGAGCAGATGCTATGTCTGATTCACAAAAAGGGGAGAAATAAAGGCAAGGTGTTTGCCAGGCAAAAAGATTTCAGACATGGAGTCCACCAGGAAAACTATCAAAAGGATCCTTGGCAAAGGAAGTTTTATTGCCAATCACTACACTGCCAACAGCACAACTGGGACTGAGCCCCTGCTGTGGCCCACGCCCCGTGGAAAGTTCATCCTGCAAGGCTCACCTCACTCAAGCCTCACAACACTCCCCCGTGGAGGGTACTAGCGCGGCCACTGTGTCACAGGCAGAGGCACAGGGAGACTTAAGTGGCCTGCCCGGGATCACACCTATGGGCAGCAGAGAAAGAACAGGAGGCCAGAAGCTCTGGTTCTAGGGCCCTCTCTGGGTACTAAACTGGGAGTCCAGGGCACCAGGATCCCCAATGGGGTTCCACTTCCCTTCCACTAAAAAATGGGTCGAGTGTGTTGCTCCCCCAGGGAGTCAATGTCACCACCTGGGCCTTCCCCAGGAACACCCAGGGAGATGGGGGTCACTTCGGGGTTACTTTACAACCACTGCCTGGTAGCGGCAGACCACACTAGCCACCATGCACCTCTGGGCTGGCTCAGAAAAGCATACCTTTGCTGCAGAGGGCACGCCCCTCACCTGTCCCTCACTTCGCAGGAAACACCAGTCCAACCTTGGCTAATGGGCCCAGCGCCCAGCCTTCCCAAAATATGGGAGGGGGGTTGCTGCGGTGACTCTCGAAAGGCTCCACTCCGCGGACGCCTGGACTGCGGGCCCCTCCACTCCTCCCCTTGAGTCTGGGTAAACGCCATTCGTTCTCAGGAGATAAGCCTCAGTGTCCATCTACGTTCTAGATAGCACTGGTGACATATATGCCAAAAAAGGTCAGGAGCCCCTGTTGTCTCGCCCGTAGTCCGGAGCCCGGGCCAGGCGCGTCCCCCTCCTAAAGCCCGCTGACCCTGGCGCAAGCCGAGCAGATGGTGGTCGCACGCAGTCCCTTTGTGCTTTGTCATCGCGCGGCCCGCAGGGTGGGCCAACCGCGGGCCCGGCCCGCGGCGCACCTGACATTCCAGGCCGGGGGCGGGAGGGACGCTGCCCAGGCCGCCACCCCAGCCTCTGGAGTCCGACACCGGCTCCAAGTCCCGGTCCAGGCTGCGGCGAGGGATGCGCTCCCTCCCCGGCGCGGCGACTCACCTGCAGGCGCGACTCCCGGCCTCGGCGGCGTCCACTCCCAGCTGCTCCAGGCGGTTTCCTCCCACCTGACCTCACAGGAAGCGCGCGCCAGAGGGGCGCGGCCCAGTGGTGGCGCACATCGCCCTCTGTAGGCCGCCTGAGGAATTGCACCTGCTCGGCCCAGGGTTGGGGGCGGCGCGGGGTGGTGGGGTTGGGGGAGGTGGGGCGTGGGAAGGAGTGGGAGGTGGGGATGGAGAGAAGAGAGGATGAGAGGAGAAGACACATGGAAAAGAAGGAGAAGAAGGAGGAGGGATAAAAGAAAGAAAAGGAAGCAGAGTTCACGGAGGAAAAACCCAAGGGGTGGAGGCGCAGTGGCCTGGGAGGAAGGGCGGGCGCAGTCTCAGATGACCAGTGTACGCTTGCTGAGCCAGCTCTGTGGATGCCCCTTGAGTAGGATCCAACCCTGCCCTCGAGGAGTTCCAAGTTCAGCGGGGAAGATGAGGCAGGAACGGGGCAGACCCCTCTATAGCCTTCCAGGAGAAGATGCGTTTGAGCTGGGACAGGAGGGTAGGTAAGGATAGGTAAGGTCACTCTTGGCAGAAGGAGCCACCTGCGGGGAGTGAATGATCTACCTCTGCCTCTTTCCTGATGTTTTAAAATCCACCCCTCCCCCACCACCTTCATAAGCTGTTCCCTGTGGACCTGCTCACCAGTGAGGGAGAATGAACTGTGCAGTCCCACAGTCTCGGTTCAGGTTCTGAACTCTGGCAAGTTACTTAGCTGCTCAGTGTTGCAAAACAGGTGTAATCATAGCCTTACAGGACCTCTGTGAAGATTAAGTATGATGTCTCTGGCACACTGGTAATGTTGATAAACGTTAGCTGTGATTATCATTTAATAAATGTTTCTGGGAGTGGGCAGATATTTATTGAGCATTTATTAGAACCCCGATTCTGCTAGCTGCTGGGCAGAAGGAACAAAAATAAGAGAGAGATTTAGACCTGGTCTGGAGGACTCATAGTCGGCCACCGTAGTCTGATTATTTGATCATGAAACCTTATCAGCAAAAAAACGTTTTACGGGTCACCCTGGTATCTGTATCTTTTTTATATGTTATGATTTTTGTTTGTTTCTAAATTACACATGCGTACTTTGAGAACAGATTGGCATGATGGATAAAAGGTGGCTGCTGGAGTCATCCTGTGTTTAAATGTTGGTGTGACTGCTTTCTGGCACTTTCGTGTCAAGTGCTTGGATGAGAGCCTGGCCGCAGTAAGTGCTCAAGGGCTGCCGACTGTTATGATCATTACCTCTTCTACTATTAAGTCAATTGTAAAGCATGCACATTTTAAAAGCATAGGATTTTGGCTTATATTTATAATCCTAGTGCTTTCTCCCTGCATCCCAATGTGTTCCAGGTATGCCAAGTGCATGAATGAAAGCCGTAATCATAAAGCAGGATGCCCGATTATCACAGGTGGCTTGTGATCCCAAGTCACAATGTGCACATTGGAATTACCTGAGATGTTTAGAAACCATCCCAATACCTAGGTCCCACCCCAGAGATCACAATGTCGTTGATCTGGGTTACAATCTGGGCATGGAGACATTTTAAAAACCCAGTCTTCTAATGAGCAGCTAGGGCCAAGAGACACTGCCTTCCATGAACAGAGCCCCATAAGTAGGTCACAGAACTCAGGAGCCCCAAGAAGGAGGTAACCTCTGTGGGCTGAGCAACCAGGGAATACAGGCAGAAAATCATGGATGTTTTCAGGAAGATTTGAGCTGGTATAACTGCTGCCAAAGAGATACACTCCAGCTGGAAAGAACCATAAGAGTCCAGAGGAAGAAGCAAGTGCCTCCAGAGAAGTCAAGAACAGCTTTGGGATGGGGAGTGATAGTGTTTGACTGAACTTAGAAACAGCCTATTATTACCAACTAAAACAGCCTAAGGAGGTAACCTGCCACTTTTGCTATCTCTCCACCTTCTTCAGATGTCTCCACTGCTCAAGAACCTGCAATGGTCCCTACTGTCTGCTCCAACAAGCCCCCAACTCATTGGCAAGGCTTTGACAACCCTCCATCTCTAGCCCCAGCACACTCTCAGCACCTCCCTCCCTCAGCTCTGCCCACCTGGTCTCTTTGCTTTCCCCAGAGTAGATCACCCAAAGGCCTGCTTTGCTTGGGCCTGAATATCTGCTGGAAGGCCAGCTCCACCACATCTAAATCCCTTCATCCACAAATGTGATAGTTTCATGTAATAATAATAATAATAAACCCAATGTGTGCAGAGTCCTTACTTCTGAAGTGTTTTCCCAGAGACCACTTCATTCTTTTTTGGATTATGAAATAGAAAGAGTAGGTATTATTGTTCCCCTTTTACCGAGGCAAAATTGAGGCTCAGAGACAATGTAGATGACCATCCCAAGGTCACTAACAGAGCCAGGGTTCAAATGAAAGCAGGTCCCTGGGCTCTGCATTCCAGGCTTGTGCATCCACCAAACAGACTGCCCTGAGTTCATCTCAGCTCTGCAGCCTCTTTACAATTGTGCCCCCGCCTCCCCCATGCCATCAGCACAAGATTGGGCTTTGGGTCATGCCTTAACCCCAACATGTGGTCATAGCAGAATTCATAATTTTTAAGTCAGGTGCTCTGGCCCCTTGTCTGACTCTGCAGGTGAAAACAACTCTTTCTGCCTTGAAAAAAGAACGGCATGTTGATAATGGTGATGTCATATTAAATATATTTATCTATCTCTTTCTCCTGCTATTTCCCCTTGTCTCTTTCCCCGACTCTGGCAGACACTATGCCTGTGTTTATTACTCAGATAATGGTGTGGGAGAAAAGCAGCACTAGCCTGCCAGTGCCCACTGTTGGTGCCTCCATAGGCCTGTGAAGACAGTATGTCAGGGGCCTCTTCAGAGAAACACTGGGAGATGAGGAAATAATAGGAGCATAGGTGTTGTGTGCTAGATCTCAAAGGTGGGCATGAGGCTGCCAGATAGTGAGTATGACAGGTAGGGCCTTATATGGCCTTGTGGAAATCCTTGGGTCCATTGTGGCTGAGGTGTGGTGAAAGGATTCTTGTGCTCCAGCAGTGACAAGGGAATAGTGGGAAAATTGCCAGACTTGAAAGGGTCAGGTAGACAGGTATGAAGGGTGGTGCAGTGATGGCCTTCATCCATGGACAGATGATGGGGGACCAGAGGATTGATAGAGGCCTCAGAAAACACCTTGCATGGTCAGAAGACTGGAGTGGCCCCACAATATCTTGGTTATATGTAAGTATGTAAGTCCCCTAATACATAAACCCACTTAGGTATAATATATTAGCTTGAGTACAGACTATGCTGCTAGAACAAAAAGAATTAAATATACAGTGACTCAGTCAAGTAGATGGGCAGCTCTGCTTCACAAGGCTATCCAAGGACACCCACTCTTTATAGCTTATTGCTCCCCTACACCCTGGGATGCCATCCTTATTTGCATGGTCAAAACTGCCTCACCAACTTCTTCGCCATATGCAGCTCATGGAAAGGTGAGAAAGAAGAAATGGAGGGCTAGTGATTTCTTTTAAAGAAAGTATGATAGATGTAGCACATATTACTTCCCTCACATTCCATTGTGAAGAACGAGTCACATGGCTACAGGGCAGGAAGGCTGCAGAGTCTGCAGTGATAGCCCTATGTCATTCCAGATATTGGTACTTGTGTCTTCTATCTTTTGTCTTTCACTTTTGCTAGAGGTTTGTCAATCTTATTGACTGATATTTTCAAAGAACCAGCGCTGCTTCACTGATTCTTCTGTTTTTATTTTCCTGTTTTCAATTTCATTGATTGCTGCTCTTACCTTTATTATTTCTTTCCTTCTGCTTGCTTTGGGCTTATTTTGCTCTTCTAAGTTCTTTTTTTTTTTTTTTTTTTTTTTTGAGACGGAGTCTCGCTCTGTCACCCGAGCTGGAGTGCAGTGGCCGGATCTCAGCTCACTGTAAGCTCCGCCTCCCAGGTTTACGCCATTCTCCTGCCTCAGCCTCCCGAGTAGCTGGGACTACAGGCACCCGCCACCTCGCCCGGCTAGTTTTTTGTATTTTTTTAAGTAGAGACGGGGTTTCACCGTGTTAGCCAGGATGGTCTAGATCTCCTGACCTCGTGATCCGCCCGTCTCGGCCTCCCAAAGTGCTGGGATTACAGGCTTGAGCCACCGCGCCCGGCCTCTTCTAAGTTCTTGAGTTGGGAGTTTAGATTATTGATTTGAGATTTTTCAATGTAAACATTTAGTGCTATAAATTTCCCTGTTAGCACTCTTAGCTGTGCCTCACACATTTTGACAAGTATTTTCGTTTTCATTTAGCTAAATGTATTTTTAAATTTCTTTTGCTACTTCCCCTTTGATCCATGGATTATGTTAAAAGATGTCGTTTAGTCTACAAGTGTTGGAGATTTCCTGTTATCTCTCCATTGTTGATTCTAGTTTAATTCCATTGTGGTCAGAGAACACACTTTGTATGAGTTCAATTCTTTTAAGTTTGTTGAGGTTTGTTTTAGGGCCCAGGATATGGTCTATCTTGATGAATGTTTCATAGAAGGTTGAAAAGGATATCCATTCTGCTGGTTTTGGATGGAATGTTCCATAAATCTTTCTTTTTCTTTTCTTTTTTTTTTTTTTTTTTTCAGGTTCTGACTCTGTCATCAAGGCTGGAGTGCAGTGGCACAATCACAGCTCTCTGCAGCCTCGACCTCCTGCCTTAGCTTCCCAGTTAGCTGGGACTACAGGTACGTGCCACCATGCCCAGCTAATTTTTTAAAATTTTTATATAGATGGGTTCTTGTTATGTTGCACAAGCTGGTCTTGAACTCCTGGGCTGAAGCAATCCTCTTGCCTCAGCCTCCCAAAGTGCTGGGATCATAAGTGTGAGTTGCTATGTCCAGCCCATAAATCTTGTTTATGTGCTATTGTTTGATGGTATTGTATATTTTTTATGATTTTCTGACTAATTGCTCTGTCAGTTGTTGAAAGAGACATATTGATATATCTAACAATAATTATACATTTGTCTATTTCTCCTGTCAGTTTTTGCTTCACATGTTTTGCAGCTCTGTTGTTTGGTACATACACATTTAGTTTTGATATGTCTTCTTGGTAGATTGATTGTTTCATCATACATAATGTCTCTTTCCATCTCCGGTAATTTTTCTTGCTCTGAACTCCTGCTTTTCTTTAATTCATGTTTGCATAATATACCTTTTTCCATCATTTTACTTTCAACTTGCCTAAATTGTTATATTTGAAGAGAATTTCTTATACACAGAATATAGGTGGATCATGTTTTTAATCCACTCTGCCAGATTGCTTTTTATTTGGATTATTTAGACCATTACATTTAATGTAATTAGTGATACATTAGGGCTTAAGTTGCCAATTTATTGTTTCTGTTTGTTCTGTTTGTCATTTCTCTGTTTTTGTTTTTGTTTTGTTTTGTTTTTCATTCCTGTGCTCCTGTGGGTTACTTGAACACTTTTTAAAATTCCGTCTTGATTTATTGATAGTATTTTATTAAGTATATCTCTTTGTATAGCTTATTTAGTAGTTGCTCTGGGTATAATATATGCACAACTTATCACAGTCCACTGGGGTCAAGATTTTATTCATTTGGGTAAAATATAAGAACCTGCTTCCCTTTATGTTCCTTTGCTCTCCCCGCTATACTGTAATTGACTGAAAGATTCTCTCTACATGTGTTTTGAGCCACATCAGTGTTATAGTTTTTGCTTTAACTGACAAATATAATTTTTAAAATTCAAGAGGAAAAGGAAAACTTATTGTACTTCCTCATATTTTTGCTTACCATGTTATTTTTTTCTTCCTACTATTCTAAGGTTCTTTCTCGTATTGTTTCCTTTCTATTTGGAGAACTTCCTCTAGCCTTTTTGTTTTAGGGTAGGTCTGGTAACAAATTACTTTCATTTTCTTTCATCTGAGATTGTCTTGATATACTCTGCATTCATGAAGAATATTTTCACTAGAGTGAGAGTTCTAGTGTTGACTAGATATTTTCACTAGTGTTGACAGTTCTTTCTTTCAACCCCTGAAAAATATTGTACCATTTCCCTCTAGCCTCCATGGTGTCTAATGAAAAATCTGCTGTTATCTGAATTGTTTTCCCCTAAGGATAAGGTGTCATTTTTTCCCCTGGCTGCTTTCAAGATATTTTATTTGTCTTTGATTTTTCAGAAGTTTAATTATGATGTGTTTCAGATGGATTTCCTTGGAGTTTTCCTATTTGGGACTCACTCTGTTCTTGAATCAGTAGATTTATATCTGTTGCCAAATTTGGAAAGTTTTCAGCCATTCTTTCTTCGACTACTTTTTTAGCCTCAGTCTCCTCCTCTCCTTCTGAGTCTTCAATGACACAAATGTTAAATCTTTTGTTGTAGTCCTACAGGTCCCTGAGGCTCTGGGTTTTTCTGTTTGTTTGGTTGGTTGGTTGGTTTTAGTCTATTTTCTATTTGTTCAGATTGGGCAATTTGTATTGTTCTATTAAATATCTTCCAGCCCACTGATTCTATTCTGCTGTTGAGATCATGTGCTCAGCCTTTTATTTGAATTATTATACTTTTCCATTTCTCCTTTCCATTAGTTCTTTTTTATATCTTCTGCTCTATTGTTGAGGCTTTCTATTTTGTCACTACTTCAAGCGTGTTGATAATTGCCCAATAAAACATTTATATTTTGCTTGCTTTAAAATCTTTGTCAGATAATTTTAACACCTTTGTCTTTCAGTGTTGCCATCTATTAATGTATTTTTCATTCAATTTGATGTCTTCCTAGTTCTTAGTTTTGACAAGTGATTTTCTAATGAAATCTGGACATTTTTGCATTATATTATGAGACTCTGGCTCTTATTAAACTTTCTGTTTTAGCTAGCTTTTTCTGTCAGTGCTCCATCAGGGGAAGGAGAGACACTGCATCATTCATGATCTGTGGAGGTAGAAGCCCAGGTTTCCCACTCAGCCTCATTGGCACCCAAGTTATGGGGAGGGAGTGCTCCTCATTACTGCTAAGTGGTATGGGGTTCCTATTCCCCAAACTGTCTCCACTGACATCATGGTGGGGGAGAGGTGCACTACCAGATAAGGAAGACAAAGGTACTGACTTCCTATTCAGCCTCTGATACCATTCCAGCAGGGGTGCTGGATGGCTTGTTATAGCCTTAAAAGGGGGTAAGTCTAGGCTTGCCACTTGGTCTTTGCAGGTTTGAGTTTTTCCTGCGGTGTTTGGCTAGAGTAAAGCAGCTATTGACTGAAAGCTTTCAGTCTTGCTAGGTACTTTCCTAGTACTTTGGCTAGAAAGAGGTGGCTTTTAGGGGGCTTTTGTTGTCTACACTCTTGGCTGCTTCCAGGTTGCTAGCTTCTTCAGCTGCTAATCTAGAACATATGAGCCAGAAGGGAAACTCACGGAATTCACCCCATGTTGTGTCATTCTTCAGATTCCAAGGCCCTCAAACTGCCTGCCTTCTTCTCTCCATCTTTCAAAGTCTTCTTATGTTTGTTTTACACCTAATGTTCAGGGTTTTTAGTTGTACTGAGGAGGAATATAAAAAAGTATATTTTCTCCATCTTCCTGGAAGCATACATTCAATTTTAAGGTTATAGAAATTAAGAGAATAAGACATGGTGACCTAGGTACAGGAATAACAAAATGACCAATCAGTAGAGTCTAGAAACAAACCCATAAACTGAGATTTATGGCAAAGTGGAATTTCAGAGCATAGAAAAAGGAATCTTTTAATTAAATGGTGCTGTGATAATTGTGTATTCCTATAAGAAAATAAAATGAAATTGGACCCCTACCTAGTATATTTGTACGTATACCAAAAATAAATTCTTGGATCATTGGCCTAAATACAGAAGGCAAAACAATAAAGAATTTAGAATATAAATCATATGTATAAATATATAGATATTCTAGACCTCAGAATAGGAGACATTTTCTGAACACATTGTAAGAAATGCCAACTATAAAGAAAATGATTGATAAATTGTATTACATTAAATTTACATTAAGAACTCATTGATCAAGACTTTTGGGCCGGGCGCGGTGGCTCAAGCCTGTAATCCCAGCACTTTGGGAGGCCGAGATGGGCGGATCACGAGGTCAGGAGATCGAGACCATCCCGGCTAACAGGGTGAAACCCCATCTCTACTAAAAAATACAAAAAGCTAGCCAGACGAGGTGGCAGGCGCCTGTAGTCTCAGCTACTCGGGAGGCTGAGGCAGGAGAATGGCGTGAACCCGGGAGGCGGAGCTTGCAGTGAGCTGAGATCCCACCACTGCACTCCAGCCTGGGTGACAGAGCGAGACTCCGTCTCAAAAAAAAAAAAAAAAAAAAAAAAAGACTTTTTTAAGTAAAAAGGCAAGCTCCGTATCCAAGAAAAGGTTTTTTGCAATGCATATAGACACAAATGATTCATATCCAGAATATACAGAGAGCCTCTAAAATGAATAAGAAAATAGACAATCAGTAAAATAGTGGGCAAAAGATTTGATCAGACACATTACAAAAGAAGAAACCCAAATGGCCAATAAAGTTTTGAAAAAGTGCCCAGCATCATTAACAATCAGAGAAATACAAATTAAAACCTTCATGAGATACTTTCACACACTCATCAGATAGATAGACTCTAATTACCAAGTCTGACAACACCAAGTATTGGTGCTGAGGTATAGCAATGAGAGTTTCCATACGCTGCCAGTGGATGTGTAAGTTGGTACAACCACTTTGAAAAATCATTTGGAATTGCCTACGAAGGGGGAATATTTGCATTCTTCATGACCCAGGACACAAAAGTGAATGCTCATGTGCACCATGTCATGTATACAAGCATTTTTCATAATAGAAGCTAGAAAACAATTCAAATGTCTATCAGAGTAAAATCGATAAGTTATAGTATACAATATAATGCTACACAGTAATAAAGGCTATGAACACCAACTATATGCAATACCATAGTTGAATAGAAAAATATTATATTCAACAAAAGAAGCCAAAAGCAAAATAAATTTTATTGCATGGTTTCATTTATATAAAGATCAAAAGAAAGTAAAATTAAATTATATTGTCTAAGGATGCACACTGGGGTGGTAAAAGTACAAAGAAAAGCAATGAAATTATTACTGAAAACGTAATGGTTAACTCTAGCAGACAGGAGAAGCTGTGCCCAGAAAAGGGCTTGCACATGATGGGCAAGGAGACTATGAAGTGCTGGCGGTGCTCAATTTCTTGACCTGGCTAGTGGTTTCACAGACTTTCACTTTATAATAATTTGTTGAATTGCACAAAGAATTCAGAGGAACAGAATTGAGGAAGGAGTCAGTTTATCTGGTGGTGGTCAGATGGGTCTGTTCTTCCATTAGAAGCAGCCTAGGCAGGTATTAAGTGTATGGCCTCTGAGGCCAGTTCACTTGTATTCAAATCCTCTACTTGCTGTGTGATCTTGTGCAGTTTGCTTAATCTCTCTGTCCCTTGATGGTCTCATGTGCAAAACAGGGATGACAATACCTAATGTGAGGATTAATAGGTCTTAGGCATCCAGTACACAGTACATGAGCTTTGTTAAATAAGTAAAACTTCATATATTTATTCAACATAAAAATTCCTTGCATCCCTGTGCCATGCTTGGCCTTTTGACAACCCTTCACAGGCCAATAGACCTGGACCCAAGGGTGCAGCTACAGAGCCCTCAGAACTGGGGCTCCACCTTAAAGTCAGTGCAGCCACCTGTTGCAGAATCTTCCTCCAAAATCCAGATCAGATTGCAGACCTGGGCCAGGCTGACCCCACAACTTAGCCAGAGAGTCCCAGCCCAGGGAGGGCAGCGCTGCAAGCACTGGAAGCCAGGCAGGCTCTCACTGCCTGCCTGTTTCTGCAGCTGGGCCTGAGGGTATAGGGCAGCCTGGCACCAGAACCCAGGCAGCCTCCTCTCCTACTTCAGGGCTTAGAAGAGTGGAGGGAGGGCAGACTGGAAGAAAAGAGGACCAGGGAGTGTGGAAGAGCCCAGGTGTCTCGAACGCCTTTCATCCTTTCCACAGAGGAAGTGGCAGAAACAGAAGAGTGGGGGTGGTGTTGGTGAAAAAGCAACCAAAAGCAGAGAATAAGGCCAGCCCAGAAGGGCTTTTTGTGGGGTCTTAATTAAGCCTGGAGGCTTGCTTTATTGTTCCTTTCAGGGTGGAACATATGTTTAGGGCCTGGCTGAGGTTTGGGAATGAAATTTCAATGGTGCTGGGACCTATGGTCTGTAGGGGAAAGGCAGGAGAAGGGGGTCGACAGTTCATAAGCCATACAGGAACCAATAGTGTCTCCAGCCCAGCCTCTCCCAGGTCACCTTCTGCTGGAGCAGGAAATAAAATGACCAGGAAAGGTAGCAAAGCCCCCACCCCAGTGTGAGGCAAGTCCATGGGATAGGACAGAGCTACCTCTATCTCCCAGCTCGGTGCTTAGGCAGCGTGACCTTCAGTGGGCCTCAGTTTCCCCATGCATGCTATTCAGATGGGGCTGTCTGGGACAGTAGACAGTCACTAGTACCTGCCACTACCATAAGAGGAGCCACCCATGAGACCAGACAGCCCAATATTAAGGGCGTGAGTTCAAGGTCAGTCACACTGCCATACAGATGCTTGCTCTGTGGCTCACCAACTGGGTCACCTCGTACAAGTAACTCAATCCCTCTTAGCCTGTTTCCTCATCTATAACATGGGGGTGATGATTCCCATCCTCTGTGTTTGCAATGGGAATTGATGAGGACGACAGTATCAAGCACATGAAGCCTGATGTGGTTTGCTGTTACCTTCAACCCATTGTTATTACTAGTGACCCTTCCCCTCCTGGAGCCCTGATGGTGCAAGGACAGAAACACAATTCCATAAGGACATTCAGAGTCAAGTGAAAATTTAGACGATCAGAGAGGACCACAGCACAGGCCCATCTAGGCTGCAGGAGCTCAAGATGAAGAGTGAGCTCTGGAGATGAGAAAGTCTTGCAAAACCCAAGTAAGTCAAGGGCAGGGTGCCCTTGCAGGCAATGGAATTAGCATTGGCAGAGGTGTGAGGCTGGGACTCTAAACGACATGTTCCATGACAGAGGTTGACCTGGCAAGATGGAGATCATCTTGGGGAGTGTTAGAAGAGGAGGTTTGGAGAACTATTTGGGTGCTATGGTTTCAATGTTTGTGTCCCCGAAAATGTGTACATTAAAACCTAATCCCCAAGACAATGGTATTTGGAGCTGGAGACTTTGGGAGGTGATTAGGTCATTAGGGTGAAACTTTTATGAATGGAATAAGTGCCTTTATAAGAGAGACACAAGGGAGCTCATTTACCCCTTCCACCATGTGAGGATGCAGCCGGAAGGTGTCCTGTATAAGACAGGAAGAGGGCTCTCACTAGACACCCAACCTGCTCAACCTGCTGGTGCTTTCCTCTTGGATTTCCCAGCCTCTAGAACTGTGAGAAATAAATTTCTGTTGTTTATATACTACCCAATTTATTGTGTTGTATTATAGCAGCTGAATGGACTAAAACATTCTTCAGAATATGAAACATAAATACATAATAAAGCCAGGACTCTGGGCACTTCTTTCCTCAGCTACCCAAAGACACCCCTGGACTCAGGGATTTCCAAGACCACCCCAGCTCTTACATTCTCAGTCTGTGACTTGAACAGTAGGCCATAGGAAGCCATGGAAGTTTTGGAGCCTGCAGGCACTGTGGGGACAGCAGGACTCCAGCCAGTGACCTAAGCTACACAGGATCTGCCTCTGAGGCTTAGGATGGAGGAACCTCAGGGAGGATGGAGGCCTGTGACAAGGCACTGATCACAGAAACAAGTGTGGAATCCTCAACAGTGCGAAGTCCCATGCCTGCACGATGCCTGTGACACCAACGCTGACTGCAGAAACAAGTATGTGAATCTCCAACAGCACAAGGTCCCACCTTGGCCCTGCCTGGGAAGCCACAGAAGTGAAGCCAGCTCTGGGGGTCAAATGAGGCCTCAGGCCAGGTGGTAGGCACCATGTGCCCTCCAGGGAACCTCTGCCCTTCTGAGCCTGACCGTTCCCCAAAATGCTGCCACCTGCCCAGACTTCTGCCTTCCAGGTGGTCTGAGTGCCACCATGAGTCAGGGTGGGAGAAGGTGGCCTCTCCCTCCCTCCAAAGCTAAGTCAATCAATCATCTTATGTTTCCAGAACCCTTTCTGTCTGCCACAACCAATGGCCAAAAGGGTCTCCCTGCTGAATAGCAAGTGGGCAATGCTATGTGTTCACCACACCATTTCTTATTCCTGGGCACAAAGGAAAACCATATTTGCCTTAAAATAAGATCAGGGCCATGTGACTGAGTTCTGTCCAATAGAAAAAGGATGGCAGATGCATAAGCCACTTCCAGACTTTGTCTTTAAAAACATCCCCTATGATCCCTGCTCTCTCTTTTCCTTATATAGTGACCATGGAGGTCATGTGTTCTAGATGATAGAGCCCAAAGAAGAAAGGCCCACCCAGCTCACATCAGACAGCACGGCATGAAAAATAGCCTTGTGTGTCAAATCCCTCAGGTTAAGCATTTTTGTGTTTGTTGCAGCAGCATGGCCTAGCTAGCTGGACTGATATGTTACCATTCACTGAGCATTTATTATGTGCTAGGCCCCAGACGAAGCATCACACACACACCTCTCTCCAATCCTTACCATATTCTGCAAAATGGATGGTGTTAATATACCCATTTTATGACAAGGTTCAAAGTACAAAATTAAGTGACTTGCCCAGAAACTGTAACAGCTAGAAAGAGGCAGAGCCAGGGTGTTTGTCTCTAAACACATGCCCTTAACCACACATTGTGCTTGAAGAAGTTGAGTGTCCAGTTGGGAGCACGGGATGCTGCCTGCAGCAGGGGAAGGCTGCCTGTCAGCCCCAGGAGTCAGGAGGAAGAGAAGAACTGGAATCTTTCCAATAGGAAAATGTTGGGCCACAGTAAATGCTTAGAAACAGTTTTTGCAACAGAGCAGCCCACAGTTCCGGGTCTTGGTGGCTGATAAACACACCAGAGCTAAGAATCTCTGTTTTAACAATTACTATGGGCTGTGGAATGAGCCACTTTGTCTTTCCCACCAGCAATATGAGAAAATAACTCAAATGCTACATTCAGAACACAACTCATTAGAAAGACAACAGAATATGAAATCCCAGCCCTTTGGAAGGCCTAGGTGGGTGGATTACTTGAGGTCAGGAGTTAAAGACCAGCCTGGCCAACATGGTGAAACCCCCATCTCTACTGAAAATACAAAAATCAGCCAGCCGTGGTGGCACGCCCCTATAGTCTCAGCTACTTGGCAGGCTGAGGCAGGAAAATAGCTTGAACCCAGAAGGCAGAGGTTGCAGTGAGCCGAGATCACGCTACTGCACTCCAGCCTGGGCAACAAAGCGAGGCTTCATCGCGAAAAATAAAAATTAAAAAATAAAATGAAATGACAGCTTTTCTTAAGCCTCAGAATTTTGGCAGCAGCCCCAAAGGCCCAGAACAAAGTGACAGAAGCTCATATTCCCCAGTTCTAAAGTGGGATGCTAGACAACCTCTACAGGATATGTGTGGTTGTAATGCCAAAACTGGGTCTGCCAACACTGGTCCATCACCCACCTCCATGCCATAAAAACAAAGACAAAAAAAATGTTTGAAGATGTGGAAGAGTCCAGTGAAGAAGAATTTTTGGAGAGATTTGGCAGCGTGCTGGGCATTCTGGCACCTCCAGCCAAGTTAAGGAGTTTCAGGAAAACCACATAGAGAGTTTTTGACACATGTTCCTTAGCATTTGAAGGATGTAGATGTGTGAATTGGATGTGTCCAATTCACATTTGAAAAGTCTAAGAGAGTCTGCATTGCAGCTGCCCTAGTTTGGCGGAGTGAAGAGATGCAGCTACCCTGGGAACAGCTACTGCTTCCAGAATCTGGATGGGCAAAGGATCCCTAAGTTCCTAGCTTATATGTGGAGGCTGAAGAAGGAAACGAGGCTGGGTCACCTTGAGAGTGTGAAGGGACCAGGTGTCTCCCCAGATACCAAGGGCTAAGTGATGACTTATATGGGAATAGCAAGTGGGATAATATCTGTGCCTAAGGAACTATAGGTAAGTGATCCTTAGTGATAAGATGGTCTCCAAAGACCCCAGAAAGCTACCTCTACAGTGAGACAATCAGCATTTGGAATGGCCACACCCAGAGAACACCAGCACCCGGTGACAACTAGAGCAGCTAAGCAAGAACTATCCTGTGTCTTCCCACTCTGAAGAATAAACCAGCAGCTGGGAGGGCGGGCAGGGGAAGGAAAAGAGAGCAGTTGATAATGCCTCCCACCCACACACTTGTCCCACGGCGGGGTACTCAATCTGCTGTCGGTCTGAGCTGAGGGAGAGGGAAAGCTCTAAATAAAGTTGGAGTTTTAATATCACACTGGACTCAACATTCTAATGTTTGGGGAAAGATGCTATTCACTTGTTACCTGTTGGTGACTGGGATAACCTGAGAACAGCTGGAGATTTCACCCAGGGGCAACAAAGAATAAAAGAAGAGCTGGTTTGGAGGGGAAGTGGGGAGAACCAATATAGCTGCTTCCTATTTGCGTCTTGGTAAGTGCAGTTCACCCAGAATCCAGTTATAGATACACAACTATGGAATGAGGGTCGACAAGGGAAAAAAAGCAAAATACAGAACAGTATATAGCATGGTGCCTTTTATCTAAGAAAGGGAGAATTTAAGTACAAACAAGAAGAAATAAATGAATAAATTTGCTTATATTTTTAACAAAGAAAGGATAAAACAAAAACTAATGAAAATGGTTTCCAATAACAGGACAGAGGAAACAGTATTGGAAATTAATCTTCTCTGAAAATACCTTGTTGTAGTTTTGACTTTGGAGCCATCCTACATAATTATAAAACAAAATTAAATGTTCAAATTAAAAGTAACATCAAAAATAAAAGACCCAATGAATCCTATAAACTTTACTGCTATGGTTTGAATATTTGTGTCCTCCAAAACTCATGTTGAAATTTAATCTCCAATGTGGCAGTATTGAGCAGTGGGGCCCTTAAGAAGTGATTGGGTCTTGAAGGTTCTGTTTTCATCAATGGAATTAATCAGTTCATGGATTAATGGATTAGTAGGTTAATGAATTAATGGGTTATTGTGGAAGTGGAACTGGTGGCTTTATAAGAGAAAGACCTGAGATGGCACACTCAGCCCATTGCCATGTAACACCCTATGCTGCCTTGTGACTCTGCAGAGAGTCCCTGCCAGCAAGAAGAACCTCAGCAGATGCCTCTCCTTGACCTTAGACTTCTTGGCCTCCAGAGCTGTAAGAAATAAATTCCTTTACTTTATAAATTACCCAGTTTAGATATTCTGTTATAAGCTACAGAAAACAGACTGAGACTACTGCATATCAAGGTTGGGGCTTAACCACAGAGAATTAGTTCAAGTGATTTTAAAACACAGTAATTTGTCATAAGGATTTTTAAAACTTCAAAAATATCTTAAATTGTATTTAGTAAGTCTATTTAATAATAATATTGATTTGTTAGTTTGAAATTATTATTATTATTATGCATAGTGAGATAAAGCAAATAAGTAACTGTGCTAATATAGTTAGTAGTCAAGATTTTTGCAGAAGAGAAAAGAAGTACAAATATAAATTCAAAGAATTTAACTAAAATGCATGGAATGCTAAATTAAAATGGAATTATCAGTAGAGACTCATGATGTATTCTCCCTTTAAAAAACTATAAAAATAAATAATTATAAAAAGCAGCCTCTGTTCTTATACTAACTGAAAAGGCCTACAAGTAACAATCAACTCAGTGGCAACAAACACCCTGAACCCTCAGATTGTGAACTCTAATTACCATTGCCTCCTAAGAGGAATGAGGGCTCTGTAGAGAAAAATCTAGCTGTATACATGGACAAGAAATATACAAAGTGAATCTGAGTAGCAGGGAAGCTACCGTGAGGACTCTGCCAAAAGAACAGAGAAACCAACCTGAAAGGACTTCCACTGGCCAAAAATGGAAAAATGTGGACATTAGAAACAATAATGACTGCATTGGGTTGAAACTCATCTGTGAGTACATATCTGAATCTGGTTCTGATGATTGCCTTGTCTTTTCAAATTGCTTTTTTTTCTTGCCTTTTAGTATGCTTTGTTATTATTATTATTTTTTTTTTTTGAAAGCCAATGTGATGTATCAAGTCATAGGAAGGGAGGGAAATAGGCCTTTGGAGTGAGGAGTTATGTTATGTTAATTTAGCTAGGAGCTGAACTAAGTTTACTGTTTGCTCTACCTGTAGGCGCCTTAAGCTTCCATTCCCTGTAGTGTCTTTGTTGGATTTTTCCCCCTCTCCTGTTATCTTTGGGTTTCCCTAAGAACTCCTTCTTAAATACAGTCTGTGTCTTATAGCTCTGGCAGTTACAATCCACTGTTACTAGAGTCCTGTTGATGTAAAGTGAGAGGAGAGGAAGCAATCTGTAACCTCATGCAAATCTCTTCTACTGGGCATAAGTCACTGGCCTGTGACTGCCAGAAGTGCTCCTTAGCTTTTTGTTTTTTCTCCCCTTAGGTGAGACAGGAAGGCTGGAGGAGGCCGGAGTTGCCCTGAGGTATATAAGGCTCTCCCCTAAAGAGCAGGCCTTAGTTGTGAAGAACACTGGACAGAAGGGGATTTCTCTTAGATCTTCACCTTGAGAACCTGGTGAGGTTACTGAAAGTAAAACCATGAAAGTGTGGAGACTCCCCTAGGCCTGGGCCCCCAGGAGTGTCTCACTCTCAAACTAATACACATTCAGTCTCCAGCAATTCATCAAAACTACCATGTAAGTGTACCTACCATTGCTCCAGGAGTTTCTGCTCTGATAAGCCAATTCTGCTTGTTCCTCTCTATGTACCTGTCTCTCCAGGGTGGTGGTTTGCCCTGTGACCTCAATTCTCTGATGGATCTAAGAAAAGCCACTGATTTTTCAGTTTAGCTTTTTTCTTGTTTTAAGTATACAGCATTGACTTCCAAGTCCTTCGCATGTTAATGCTGAAATCGGAAGTCTCATCTATAAGTAAATAAGTTATTATTTTTTTAAAGTAAATCGCTGATTACTTTGGAAGTTGCTAGGTGTATCTTCTAGAGTCATCAGAGAGGCATAACCACCAGGAGATATTTGAAATAAAAGATTTGTCATAGGGTTTTGACCTTACTCAACTGTGGGAGCTGGTTATGCCATCTGTGTGAAGCTGTTGCTTCTAAGTCAGCTGCTGGCGCCTGAAGACAAAGACAGGCAGGAATGTAAGACGGACATGAGGTTGGGGGAGCAAAGACAAATCGGAACCTGTGAAAAGGAGCAGAAGCCTACATCAATCTCTCACCAACTCTAAGCCTCCATCAACACCAATGATGTTGATGACATGCACCCTTCATTGTGGAATTAAACACAGTCTAACCATGAAGTCAGAGAAGCTGAAGTACCTGCAGGCCTGACTTCTATCCCACATGGACAATTAGCCAGCAGATATCAACAATGTGCATAAGCTGCACAGTGCCTGGCCTTGACCTTCTGAGCATACACAATTATATATGGCTGCTGCTTCACTTCTGCATTCCAAGTCTTGTGCGAAATATCTACCATGATGGACAATAACCTGGAACTCTGCAGGGAAGGAAATTCTGGAAAACATAGTTCCAGCTTAGCTAAGTTAACCCAATACACATACCCCATACTAGGGTAATAATTCATTTTTCTGAGCACTGGTAAATAAATAAGTTGAGCATTTAACCTGCCTTTCCCACAGACTTTATTTCAGGGTAATCCACCAATTGAAGTTAACTCACGGACATCTCTGGAAGTTTGCAGGCAGTTGGCCAGGGTGCTTTGTTTCTCCTCCACATGAACTCCAGCAGACTAGTTCAGGCCTGTGAACATCATAGTCTCAGAGTTCTAAGTTCAGCCAAAACAGCAACTCCTAAAGAATAAATGCTTTTTTCAAAATAGACTTTATTTTTTAGAGCAGCTTTAATTGCCTAGCAAAATTGAGCAGAAGGTCCAGAGATTTCCCATATACTCCCTTCCCCCACACATACACAGCCTCCCTCATTACCAACATCACCCACCAGAGTGGTGCATTTGTTACAGTTGATGAGCCTAAATTGGCACATCACTATTACCCAGAGTCCATATGTTACATTAGGGTTCACTCTTAGGGTTGTACTGTAGCAGGATGAGCCGCAGACAAAACTCCTCAGACACCAAGTTAAAGAAGGAAGGGGTTTATTTGGCCGGGTGCATCAGCAAGACTCCTGTCTCAAGAGCTGAGCTCCCCAAGTGAGCAATTCCTGTCCCTTTTAAGGGCTCACAACTCTAAGGGGGTGAACGTGAGAGGGTCGTGATCAATTGAGCAAGCAGGGGGTACGTGACTGGGGGCTGCATGCACCAGTAATTAGATTGGAACAAAACAAGATAGGGGTTTTCACAGTGCTTTTCTACACAATGTCTGTAATCTATAGATAACATAATCGATTAGGTCAGGGGTCAATCTTTAACTACCAGTCCCAGAGTGTGGCGCCGGGCTGTCTGCTTGTGAATTTCATTTCTGTCTTTTAGTTTTTACTTTTTCTTTCTTTGGAGGCAGAAATTAGGCATAGGACAGTATGAGGAGTGGTCTCCGCCCTTATTCCCCCCTCTTTGAGACTCTCACTCAATAGTGGGAGTTCTCACTTTCGTTTTTACTACCCATGTCTTCTTGCAAGACAGATCGGTAGTGATTCATATAGTACACTTGTACTGAAGCATTTTGGTGAACTAAGGTAGCAACGAAGCTTTTTATCATTTGAAGAAGTACAGGTCGCAAACAAGGGAAGAGTAAGTAAGTTCCTATTACTATTATAACTCTTATTATAAGAGTTTTAAATCCTCCTAGCACTGGAAAACATTTTCTAAACATGGCCCCAGGATCAAATCCATGCCACACTTGCACGGGCACATGTGCCAGTTTTGTCATATCTCGAACTATGTCTTCAACTACTTGCCCTTGATTATCTATGTGTAGGCAGCAATTAGTAAGGTTAAATTTCCTACAGCCCTTTCCTTCAGCTGCTAGCAAGTAGTCAAGAGCTAATCTATTTTGATAGATAGCTTTTCTCATCTGAGTTTCCTGCCGGGCCAGAATAGTCAAGGCTCTGCTGGTTTTATTAGTGATTATTTTTAAGACAGCTTGTAACTGTATGATTCAGTTGATCATGTAAATAGGTCCAGTATCCCCACGAGCTGTCTTGTGCCTAAGTAGCAGGCCTATAATATTGTATGATTCTCTCAGGGGGGCATTTATCATTTTTTCAATATCCTATAGCTATGCTTCTGTTTTCACGGGAAGCATACACAGGGAAGCCCAGGAGTTCGCCTGTTTTTATGGGCAGTAGGAAGAAAGATGGTTTAATAGTGCCAATAACACAACTACCTGCCTACTGGTCAGGTAATTTGGCATAAACTCTATGCCTACATGTCCAGTATAATCCAGTGGGGACTGTCCAGTCCCGGTGGAACTCCAGGTGGGTCCACATGGTTTGCACCTTTGGGAATTTACTAAATGGATTCCTCTCTGTGTGATTTGAACTCTACCAAGTGACTGTTTTTGTGGTACCATTATACAGTTTCTGTCTCAGACAACTAAGTCATCCTACGGGGTGAGTAAATTCTTTTCCATCTCTAGCTATGCAATATTGTCCAATAATTGAGGCTTTTAGGACCCAGAAATTATCAGGGTGATTCTTTTGAGCCAGGAATTCATCAGAAACTGGGTCTGTAGGTACTAATTCTCGGGCTTGCCATGGCCATTGATCTCCTTTTACAGTTCCTCCACATACATAACATGAAGTGACATTGAGAGACTGGGCTACATGCTCGGTTAATTGCAAAAACAAATTTCTTGCTTTTCCCGGAATTTCTGGCACTGGCACATTTAGTTCATCATAGAAAGTTTGAAACACTAGCTCAGGAGAATGTTTGGAAACTTCTCCTCGAACCAAGATATTTACTTGAGGATCCAGTCCGGCCCTGTCAATTCGTAAGGTCACACACTCCTCTTTTTTCCAGCGAGGATCAAAGGGATTTGTTATTACTATCTCTAAGGGGTTACATTGTCCTTTAGTACAGGAAGGGCCATTTTTTCCTTTCGGAAGGTGGACTGGATCCTTTTCATTTTTTTTTAAATCTAAGTGGCCTAAATGACACAAGACCAGTATTTACATTTATTTCCACACAGTCCTAATTTATAAGTACAGATGTACTTATTTTCTGCCATATAGCCTCTTTTCTAACTAAGAGAACCACACATTATTCTTAACTTATTACTATTAATGACAGCACAGGCATCACATTTTAAGGTGACTTGTTTGGGCACTCCTTTTTCTTCCGTTTTGGCTAACACTTTACTCGTATCGTTTATGAGCCCCTACCAGTCCTCAGTCCTTAATCTTATTTTAAAAACTGTGGTCATGGGAGGCTCAGATGGGGCATAACATACATCAGGTTGGTCATTTCCTGGGCTACGTACCTTGTATAGAATAACATTATACAAACAAGGTCTTTTTAGAGTTCCAGTACACTTATAATAACCATAAAATAATAGGACTGTAGCAACCTTTTGTCCTACCTCAGTGACTTGATGTATACACTGGGAGCAGTCCTCAGTCTGAGGAAGGTCAGTTGAAGTCCTCACTGCAAAAGTCCAAATTTTAAGGAAAATGAGTTTTCTCATGCTTCAGCTGTGCGTGAACCAGTCAGCTTCCGGGTGTGACTGGAGCAGGGCTTGTCGTCTTCTTCAGAGTCACTTTGCAGGGGCTGGCGAAGCTGCTTGTGTCCACGTACCTCTCACAGTCTACTGATGTTTAAGGATGGTCTCAGAGGTCGGGCCTACTAGAATAAACTGAGTCCAACACCTCTACACAGTTATGTTTAACTGGGCTCTCTGATACTGGGAGCAAGGTGGTGGGGTTTAGGGTGTTGTAAACTTCAGTGGTTATGTGGGGATTTGCACATAGCAAGCTTTGGTACTTGGTTAATCTAGCATTTGTTAACCAATGATGTCCTTTGGTGGTCATTAAAATTACCACAGTATGGGAGGCCTTTATATTCAGGTTTTGCCTAAGGGTTAGTTTATCTGCTTCTTGTGCTAACAGGGCCGTTCTGCTAGAGCCCTTAGACCTGGGGGTCAGCCTTTGGAAATCCTGTCTAGTTATTTTGAGAGACAGGCCACTGCCCTTGGCCAGGGCCTCACAGTCTGGGTTAAAACTCCAACTGACATTTTTTCTCTTTCTGACACATAGACTGTAAAGAGTTTTGTCAGGTCAGGTAGCCTCAGGGCTGGGACCAACATGAGTTTTTCTTTTAACTCATGAAAAGCTCATTGCTGTTGGTTGTAATAGATGTAGTTTATCTAATCTACATTTTTATTAACTGTCACCTACCAAAATATTGACTTAAATTCTGCACCTATTTTATTTCAAGCTTTAAATTGATCTGGTATTCCTTGTGGAACTCCAGTTGCGTCTAAATAGATATGAGAGTCGAAAGACCTATAAGGGGCTTCTCTCGCTTTATGATGTCTTGTTTTTTTTCCTTCTGGGTGATGAAATGCCGGGGTGAAAGGGACAGCCAATGGACTAAAGCACAAGTGCCACTCCAGTTATTCAGCAGAGTGCCTAGTAAAGGTCCACCACAATACCACCACACATCCGCTCAGAGATGAACAAGGGCTGACTGATAAGCTCTCAAAAATTCTTAAGCTCATTGCACCCTTTCAGGTCTCCAAGGAATGCTAAGTTTCCTCCTTGTTGTGAGAGACATGAAGTGAACTCAGTCTTGGGAGACGGAAGCTGGATGGCCCTCGGGGGCCGACCCGCAAGGTGCCAGACTTTGGGATATAGCAGAGAGAGCTTGGCATGACTTATTACTCCAGGCTGTAGAATCCTGGAAAACAGCTACCAAGCAGCCTAGGCCTGGTCGACTGGAGGACCACCTTAGTGGAAAGGGGACAATCTGGGCCTCTGGTCTGCCATGTGCACAAGCATAACAATTGCTTTTGTTTAACGTGCAGATGGAATATTTGATCCATTTTATCCAGGCATTTGCATCTTGGTATCCGGACTTAATTGCTAAAGTTTGTTTTAAGTCTTTAACTTCTATGATCCTCTAGTAAAATGAATGTACGATTTTAGGAAATTACAAAAACCGGTTGGGGCAGTTCATCCTTGCTCTTTAGTGGTCCACAGAACGCTGGACCAATTATGGTATAAAAGCTCTACATCGGGGGGCAAGACTCCTGGTTGGCACTGGGGTCTTTATTGAAATCTCCCCGGATTAAATGGTCCTAGTTTACTAATGCCCAGTCTGAGGAGAGTCAGGAGGGAGAGAAGTACTTTTCCGAAGTAGAAAGCTGTCTTTGACTTGGCAAGTCCCCACAGGGTATATAACAAGGCAAGCATTAAATGCAATAGCTTGAGGCGAAATTGACTTGGTTATGTTAATAAGTAGATGGTCAGTAACAGAGCACGGAAAGAAGAAAGAGTAAGAGAATAGATGAAAAGAGTTAGATTTTTCTTAGCTTTAGTTTGATAGGGTTTTCCTCTGGGACTATGGCCCACAACTCTGGAGGGAGTGGTGCTTTCTTGACTCGGGTGTGATGTGTCCATCCTTTTTTGCTGTACAAACAGCAGCCTTGATGGTTAGCAGCACAAGGTAGGGTCCTTCCCAGGCTGGCTGGAGATTTCCTTCTTTCCACCCTTTGATGAGAACGTGATCTTCAGGCTGGTGCTGGTTTACCGGAAATTCTAGGGGTGTGGTACATGTGCTAAAAGACTTTTAGTTTTTGAGAGAAAGGAAAGTGGAAGGTAAACCAAGTATATAATTTCTAAGAAATTGACCTTTTGTTTTAAATGTAGGACCTTGGCAGTGGACTTTATAGTCCTTAGTGACTTTTTACTGAGAAATTTCCTTTAGCACCTATTTTTATTAGTTTTTAGACCAAAGAAAGCTAAGCACTATTTTATATTTAATAATGCTTTTTGTGTGATTTTTATACCAGATAAGCTAAATTTTATCTTTATATTAGTGTGTTATTAATGTTAAACCTAATTTTAATAAAACCTTGTAGACATGTTTATCTGATTTTTAATATTTGGCTATAAGGTAAGATTTTATAGACTCTTTTTAACCTTTTATAATTTTTGCTAAAGAGCAGGTTGGTGCTGTAAGAAAAACCTGTTATGCTTTTACTTTAATGTCCAGTTCACAGAAAAACTGGATGATACTTCTTTAACTTTAGCTAAATATGTTTACTCACAGAATTTTCTTTACAATTAACGTTTTAAAGCTTGCTTAAACCTTCAAAACAATAATTTTTTTAACTTTTTAATGTAGGTAAAAATGTACATTCTTATGCCTCCTTATAATCCTTTTCCTAAAGGTATATTTTACTTTTCTTATACACCTTGCACGTAAACTGTTTTTTTCCCAATAGTTTTACATTCAGGAGGCCTAGTTACTTTTAAATTATACAACATTTTTTGCATACATTCTTTTTTTAACACACTTTTTTTATAACCTTTTTTTCTTTCATGACTTTTACAGGCAATTTTTCGACAAGCCTTAACTTCCTGACTTATTACAAACATTCTTTCTTTAAACAACCAGTTAATTTATTTCTGGACAAGAATTTACCATATAAATCTTTTTAAATAAATTCTACCTTCACCCCCCGTTTCCCCCCCGCCTTTTTTTTTTCCGAGATGATAACCATTCTTTTCCAAAGCAAACTGTGGACTAGACTGTCTAAGGCCACAAGAATAAAAGTTACTATAATATATGTTACACTGTTAACTTTTAGCAAACTTTACCTTTTTGAAAACATTGTAAGTTTGGGATTTTAATTATCCTTTGCTATTAAGACCTTCTTTTGTCTAAATTAGAATTGGTATAGATGGCTTTTTTTTTCTTTTTTTTTTCCAATTAGCTGGGAGGAAACATCGATCATCCTGTCCTGAAGGGAGTTTCTCCTAGGTCTGGTCAGACCTTCATATGGTAATTAAGATTTAGATCCCCTGTTAGGAAACCTGCTGGGTTAAGGGAATTTTCAGTGGTTAATATTAAATTTTCTTTCTTTCTTTCTTTCTTTCTTTCTTTCTTTCTTTCTTTCTTTCTTTCTTTCTTTCTTTCTTTCCTTCTTTCCTTCCTTCCTTTCTTTTTTGACTTTGCCTCTCTCTCTTTGACTTTCCTTTTGCCTCTATCTCTTTCTCTGCCTCTCTCTTCTTTTCTCTCTCTCTGTCTCTCCTTGACTTCCTCTTTGTGTGTCTCTTCCTCTCTATCTCTTCCTCTCTCTTTTTGCCTCTTTTCCTCTCTGTCTCTTTCCTTTCTCTCTCTCTGCTGGTCTTTCCTTGCCTCTGCCAGCCACTTATGCTGCTGTTCTCTCAACCACTGTGTGTTGGGGCCAGGGAGTCTAAAACCAGCTGTAACCAAGTGTCTAGGTACAGGAGCTGGTCTGGATGCCCTGGCTTACAGGTTACCTTGTGCCATACCTTTGAAACAGAGGACCTGTCCAGGCTTGCCTCTAATGGCCAACCTACCTCTAATGCTGGCCAGTCTATCTTACACAAAGTTTTAAGTTTTCCTGGTGTCATATACTCCATAGTCTCCCTTAAATCCTTTTTTTGAAATTTTTCAACATAGTTCCTAGTGGGTGGGCTTACTTTGTGCCTCACCCATTTTTCCTCGAGACAAAACACCATGCTCACACCACACGCACACCACAAAACAAAGAACGGGTAAAAAGGGCATACACACACACACTTTTGTATTTTACACCAAACCAAAATCAAAACCAAAATCAGAGTATCCAGAAATCCAAGACAGGTCAAAACCAAAACCAAAGTATCAAGCAATCCAAGTCAAGTCAAAAACAAAAATCAAAGTGCTGGTACAGGCACACCGTGGGTGATCAGGCCACGCTTCCACTCAAACAGAGTAGGCAAGTTCTTAAGACCAGTCCTGTCAAGCATTTTAAACCAAGTCAAAACCAAAACCAAAGTGCCAATAAAGCCACACCATGGGTGATCACTCAAATGGAGTGGGCAAGTTCCCAAGACCAGTCTTGTCAAGCAATTCAAACCAAGTCAAAACCAAAACCAAAACCAAAACCAATCTAAAGTGCCAACAAGGCATGCCGTGGGTGATCAGGTCACGCTTCCACTCAAATGGAGTTGGCAAGTTCTCAAGACTAGTCTTACCAAGTTTCAGATGTCTGGACTCCAAGTACCAGTTCCTTCCCGGTGTTCAGCCACTGCGTTGATCCTCCATGGGGGTCTGCCACACACTGCTCTGGTGAGGTGTCCCACCAGGGCAAATGCCTACCCAGGAGCGCTCTCAGGATCCACATCACTCAGGCTGGTCGGAGTCCCCTGCAGGGATGTTCCACAGGGCAGGCTTAAGCCACCTAAGGAGCTGCCTCAACCAACTGCCATTCACCTCACTTCCCGATCAGGGAACCAAGAAATGTAGCAGGACGAGCCACAGACAAAACTCCTCAGACACCGAGTTAAAGAAGGAAGGGGATTATTCGGCCAGGGGCATCAGCAAGACTCCTGTCTCAAGAGCCAAGCTCCCCGATTGAGTAATTCCTGTCCCTTTTAAGGGCTCACAACTCTAAGGGGGTGATCATGAGAGGGTCGTGATCAATTGAGCAAGCAGGGGGTACGTGACTAGGGGCTGTATGCACCTGTAATTAGATTGGAACAAAACAGGATAGGGATTTTCACTTACATTCATGTGCTTTTCACATTCATATGCTTTTCTATTCAATATCTGTAACCTGTAGATAACATAAAGGATTAGGTCAGGGGTCGATCTTTAACTACCAGGCCCAGGGTGTGGCGCTGGACTGTCTGCTTGTGGATTTCTTTTCTGCCTTTTAGTTTTCACTTTTTCTTTCTTTGGAGGCAGAAATTGGGCATAAGACAATATGAGGGGTGGTCTCCTCCCTTAGTACATTCTATGGGTAGGGACAAACATGTAATGACGTGTACATATCACTGAAGTATCACGCAAGTGTAGTTTCACTGTTCTCACTTTTTTTTTTTTTTTGAGATGGAGTCTCGCTCTGTTGCGGTGCAGTGTGAGTGCAGTGAGTGCAGTGAGTGCAGTGGCATGATCTCAGCTCACCACAACCTCCGCCTCCTGGGTTCAAGCAATTCTCCTGCCTCAGCCTCCTGGATAGCTGGGATTAAAGGTGCCCACCACCACGCCTGGCTAATTTTTGTATTTTTAGTAGAAATGGGGTTTCACCATGGTGGCCAGGCTGGTCTCAAACTTCTGACCTCAAGTGATCCACTCACCTCAGCCTCCCAAAGTGCTGGGATTACAGGCATGAGCCACTGTGCCCGGCCACCAGTAATCTTTTTAATGTCTCCACAGTTTTGTCTTTTCCAGAATATCATATAATTGGAATCATACAGTATGTAGCATTTTCAGTTTGGCTTCTTTCATATTTTATTAGAAATATGCATTCAAATTTCCTCCTTGTCTTTTCATGGCTTGATAATACCCTCCCTTCCCGCCCTTCCTTCCTTCCTTCCTTCCTTCCTTCCTTCCTTCCTTCCTTCCTTCCTTCCTTCCTTCCTTCCTTCCTTCCCTTTCTTTCTTTTTTCGTAGAGGAGGTCTCACTATATTGCCCAGGCTGGTCTGGAACTTCTGGCTTCAAGTGATCCTCCTGTCTCAGCCTTCCAAACTGCTGGAATTAAAGGCATAAGCCACCACATCTGGCTGATAACTCATTTCTTTTTAGCACTAAATAATATCGATTGTCTGAATGTACCACAGTTTATTTATCCATTCACTCCATTCACCTACTGAAGTACATCTTGGTTGCTTCCAAATTTTGGCAAGTATGAATACAACTGCTGTAAACATCCACATGCAGGTTTTTGTGTGGACACAAGTTTTTGACATTTTTAAATAAATACCAAGGAGTGTGCTTGCTAGATTGTATGTTAAGTGTATATTTAGTTTTGCGAGAAACTGACAAACTGTTTTCTGAAGTGGCTGTACTAGCTTGCATTCTCACCAGCAATGGATGAGAGTCCCTGTTGTTCCAAATCTTCCTTGCCAGTATTTAGAGTTGTCAGTTTTCTGGATTTTGAGCATTCTAATAGATGTATAGTGGTATCTCATTGCTATTTGAATTTGCACGTTACTGATGATGTGATGTGGAGCTTGTTTTCATGTGCTTCTTTGCCATCTGTATATCTTTGGTGAGGTATGTGTTAAAGTGTTTGGCCCATTTTTAAATTGAGTTGTTTGTTTTCTTATTGTGGAGTTTCAAGAGTTCTTTGTATATTTTGGATAACAGCCCTTCATCAAATACATCTTTTGCAAATGTTTGGTCCCAGTTTGTGGCATATCTTTTCATTCTCTTGATAGCGTCTTTCACAGAGCAAAATTTTTTAATTTTAAAGAAGTCAAGCTTATCAATTCTTTCTTTCATGGATCATGCCTTAGTGTTGCATCTAAAAAGTCATCTTCAAATCCAAGGTCATCTAGATTTTCTCCTATGTTATCTTCTAGTATTTTTATGAAATTGTGTTTTGCATTTAAGTCTGTGATCCACTTTGAGTTAATTTTTGCAAACGTTGTAAGATTTGTGTCAAGGTTTTGTTTTGTTTTGTTTTTTGGTTTTTTTGCCTGTGAATGTCTGGTTGTTCTAGCACCATTTGTTGAAAAGACTCTCTTTTCTCTGTTGTACTGCTTTTGCTCTTTTGTCAAAGATCAGTTGATTATATTTATGTGGGTCTATTTCTGCACTCTTTATTCTGTTTCATTGATCCACTTGTCTGTTCTTTCACCAATACCACACTGTCTTGATTACTGTAGTTTTATAATAAGTCTTGGAGTCAGGTGGTGTTAGTCCTTGAACTTTTTAATTCTCCTTCAATATTGTGTTGGCTATTCTGAGTCTTTTGCCTCCCCATGTAAACTTTAGAATGAGTTTGTCAATAACCACAAAACAACTTGCTGGGATTTATATTGAGATTGTGTTGAATCACATTGGGAAAGCTGATATCTTGAAATATTGAGTCTTCCTATCTATGAACATGGGATATCTCTCAATGTATTTAGTTCTTTGATTTCTTTCACAAGAGTTTTGTAGTTTTCCTCATACAGATCTTACACACATTTTCTTAGATTTTCACCTGAGTATTTTATTTTGGGGTATGCTAATGTACATGATGTTGTGTTTTTAATTTTAAATTCTACTTGTTCATTGCTGGTATATAGGAGAGTGATTGAATTTTGTATGTTGACCTTGTATCCTACAACCTTGCTATAATGGTTTATTATTTCCAGGAGGGGTTTTTTGATCAGTTCTTTCAGATTTTCCACATAAATGATCAAGTCATATGCAACAAGGAGTTTTCTTTCTTCCTTCATAATCTGTATACCTTTTTTCATTTTTTTATGGCTTTAGCTAGGACTTCCAGTATGATGTTGAAAAGCAGTGGTGAGAGGGGACATCCTTTCCTTGTTTCTGAAGAAGTGCTTTTAAAACTTCTGCTTGAATCATATTTGTTAATGTCCCATTGGTCAATACACATCAGTTTCTTTTTTTCGATTTTAAAAAAATGTTTGTAGAGATGGGGCCTTTCTCTGTCACCCAGGCTGATCTCAAACTCCTGGCCTCAAGCAATCCTCCCACCTGAGCCTCCCAAAGTGCTAGGATTACCGGTGCAAGCTACTGCATCTGGCTCACATTCATTTCAAGAGATGGAGAAATAAACTCTTCATCCCAGTTCAAGGGATGCATCTCTCAGTGGCAGGTACAGCTATGTCACACTGTAGAAGGATATGTATGGGATGAATTTGTAGTCATCTTACAGTTTACTGTAACTACCTTGCTGGTTCCCTGGTAAATTCAAGCAGATGTTGTGTTTTTAAATTAAGTTTTACTTTTTAAGACAACTTTAAATTTATATTCTATTGTAAGAAATAATACATAGCAATCCATTACACTCTTTACCCAGTTTCTTCCAGTGGTAACATTTTGCAGAACTACAGTACAATATCACACTGGAATACTGACATTGACATCATCAGGATAAAGGACACTTTCATCACCACAGTGCTTCTCATATTGCCTTTTTACAGTCATAGCTCATCTTTAATCCTTGTCAACCACTAATCTGTTTTCCATTTCTATTATTTTATTATTGCAAGAGTATGATATAAATGGAATTGTATAATATGTAACCATTTGGAATTGGCTTTTGTACCCAGTATAATTCTATGCAAATTCATTTAGGTTGTTGTGCCTATCAGTAGTTTATTCCTTTTCACTGCTAAGTATTATTTCATGGTATGGATGTACCACAGTTTATTTAACCATTTATCCATTAAATGACAACTGTGCTGTTTCCAGTTTAGGTTATTAGGAATAAAGTTATTAAAAAGATTCATGTACAAGTTTTTGTGTGAATCTAAGTCTTCATTTTCTAATTGAATTGTTTGGATTTTTACTGTTTAGTTTTGAGAGTTCTGTATATATTCTAGATATTAGTCCTCTGTTGGATGTATGCTTTGCAAATACTTTCCCCACTCCATATCTTGTCTTTTCATCCTTTTAGCAGAGTCTTTAACAGAGAACAGGTTTTGAATTCTGGTAAAGTCCAATTTATCCATTTTTTTCTCTTATAGGCCTTGCTTTTGGCATCAGGTCTAAAAGCTCTTTTTCTATCCTTACATCCTGAAGAAATTTTATAATTTTTTCTACAAGTTTTACAATGTTATGTTTACTTTTTTTTTTCTTTTTGAGATGGAGTCTCGCTCTGTCACCCAGGCTGGAGTGCAGTGGCACCATCTCAGCTCACTGCAACCTCCGCCTCCTGGGTTCATGCCATTGTCCTGCCTCAGTCTCCTGAGTAGCTGGGACTACAGGTGCCCACCACCATGCCCGGCTAATTTTTTGTATTTTTAGTAGAGAGGAGGTTTCATCGTGTTACCCAGGATGGTCTCGATCTCCTGACCTCGTGATCCACCCGCCTCGGCCTCCCAAAATGCTGGGATTACAGGCGTGAGCCACCATACCCGGCCTCCTTTTTTTCTTCTATTTTACCTCTATCACTCAGATTGTGTAAATTCTATTGAACTGTTCTTAAAATTACTGATTTTATCCTTTGTATTCCTCACTCCACTCTTAAATCCAGTGAGCTTTTTATTTCAATTGTAATATTTTTTAGTTCTATAATATTCATTTGCTTCTACATTTTTCCTGAGATTTATTTCAAGAGAATTTATAAATTCTTGTTGAATCATTTTTATGATGGTTGTTTAAAAATTCTTATCAGATCATTCCAACATCTGATTGATCTTGGTGTTAGTATCATTTGATTTTCTTTTCTCATTTAAACTACAATTTTTCTGGTTCTTGATGTGGTGGATGGTTTCCAATTCTATACTGGACATTTTGACTGTTAGGTAAGAGCCTTTGGTTCCTGTTTGAATTTTTATTTTAATATGCAGTCATCCTGTTTAGATTTAGCATGCAGGTCCTGGTGTACTTTTGTGGGCTGTATTTTTAATAACCATCTAATTTTCACTGGCTCAAATAGCCTATGTGGTGCTATTTGGTCTGCTTGTTTGGTTTATCTTGTGCTACAGGGCTCCACGTGTCCCTGTTGATGCTGATTCAGAGAGTGAAGGAAATTCCCCAGGCTGGGCCACCCACTGCCTATAGGTAAAGGAGGGAGGCCTCTGGCCTGTGATTATAAAAAGCACTTCCTGAGCTTGGCATTGTTGTGTCAGGATTTCTCCTTTCTGTGGGGCACTGTTACTGCTTCCAGAATGGACTCTGTTGTGGCAGGATACCCCTTGCTGGTGCTGCCTAATTGCCTGGTGACTCTGAATGAAGGAAGAGAATCTCAAGTTCCCAGTACTGAAAAGTTTCCTGAGCTTGGCATTTGTTGTGTGGGGCCAGATTCTCCTTGCAATTACTCTGGGCCACCCATTATCTCTAGGTGGGAGAACAGACTCTCAGGTCCTACCAGGAAAGAAAGGACTCTGAGTCTTTCCTTTCTTCTTCTGTTAGGTAGAGGTTTGTAAAGCACCCTGCTGTTATGTCGTTCCTCCAGTCCTGGGTCCCTGACTGTTGAATAATGTCTCCCCAAAATTCATGTCCATCTGGAACCTCAAAATGTTATCTTATTTGAACTCAATTTAATTTTTTTAGATATAGGGTCTCACTATGTTGCCCAGGCTGAACTCGAACACTTGAACTCCTGGGCTCAAAAATTCCTCCCAATCTCAGCCTCCCAGGTAGCTGGGACTACAGGTGTGCACCACCACACCAGCTAGCTTGTGGTTTATTTGGAGCAAAAGGTCTTTCAAATGTAACTAGTTCAGATAAGATAGTACTGGATTAGGGTGGGCTTTAATCCAGTGAGTAGTGACCTGATAAGAGGGATATTTCTGGACACAGACACATACACACACACACACACACACAGAGAGAGAGAGAGAGAGAGAGAGAGAGAGAGAGAGAGAGAGAGAGAACACCATGTAACCATAAAGGCAGAGATTAGAGTGATGCATCTAGAAGCCAAGGAATGCCAAGCATTGCTGGCGACTACCAGCAGAAGCTAGGAGAGAGGCATGAAACGGATTCTCCCTCAGAACCTCCAGAAGGAACTAACCTTGCTGACACCTTGATTTTGGACTTCTAGTCTCCAAAACTGTGAGTTAATACACTTCTGTTGTTTTAAGCCACCCCGTTTGTGTTGCTTTGTTCTGGCAGCCCTAGGAAGCGAATATACCAACTAGTTTGCCTTCCTTCTCCCTTTTGCAGTTCCCCTTTGGTTGTCTCCTGCATTATTTCTAGGGCTGACAGTTGTACTTAGTGAAGAGGAGCATGGAAAGATAAGTGTATCCCATCTTTTCCAACTAGAAGTTACATACTGTTTTTATATATTGTCCATATATTTTACCTCAGTGGGAACATTATTCTGAAACAATAGTCCTCCGTTACTGTCATTGGCTGCCCCTTATTGATTATACATTGTATAAGTGGGAAGCAAGAGATCCAACGGAGGAAAGAGACAAAGATAACCCCTTTGACAATGGTTGAGGGAGGTGCTAGGATAACTGCAGTGCACCAGGTGGAGGAGGCAGCTGATCAGATCAAAGTCATGTGTCTCAAAAGTTGGACATGTCATTACCAGGATCCTTCAGCCATCATACTCTTTTTTTAACTTGAACGTGCCCTGATGCATCTGTCCCAAATTCCTTTTTAAACATGGCTTTTCTCTACCATGATGAAGTTTCTTTCTCCCCTCCACACTCTATGCCTGGTTCAGCTGAGGACCTCGAGGTAACCTCCGAAGTGTCCTGATTGGACAGACTCTTGGGAGCCGGGGGTGGGCATGTGGAGCTGAGAAGCATAAAACACAGAACAGTTCCTTTGATCACATTCCTGCCGGATGCACAGACTCAGCCAATACTAGGGCCTTGCCAAACACCCCAACTGTGAAGAGCACAGCACTTCCAAGAATGCGCCATGTCCTGGCCCACTGACCTCTCCCAGGAGGACTTTGGTAAATTCACAATGAAGCTGAAATTAGACCATGACCCAGCCCATCTTATTCTCAGAGCTCTCACCTAAGAGTGGTAGCATTGTTCTTTTCTTGTGCTGCTAGTTTTGTGCTTGCTACTCAGTTTTCCAGATGAAAAGGACACATTATTTATGAATATATAATATATAATTATATCTATATATAGAATACATATATTCTATCAAAATAGAAATAAAAACACATAAGAAGGGAATGTGATTGGAGTGGACCAACAGGTACTGATGATGTTCTGTCTTAACATAATGGAGCTATGTAAATGTTTGCTTTATTATTCTTCAACTATACATCCACATTCCATGCATTCTTAGGTATGGGTGTGTATTTCAAAATACAAGTGAATAAAGTGATCTACACATTCTCTACATAACAATAAATGTATCAAACAAATTGCTTATGTGACACAAGACTTCATAAGGAGGAAGGGATTTCGGAACTGATTCTGCATAACCAGCCTGCTAGGACAAAAAGAATATGGGTTCAAATCTCAGCTCTGGCCCCAGGGTTCTCACAACTGTTTGGCCCCTGTTAGTGGCCCCCTGCCAGAAACTGAAGAATTAATGGAATTATACAAAGGGAGCTTTCAGTCAAGCGTTGGGGTCTCATACTCCTATAAAATAAGACCAACTGTCTTAGTCTTCTCAGGCTGTCATAACAAAATACCATAGACTAGGTTGATTTAACAACAGAAATTATTCCTCACAGTCTGGAGGCCTGGAAGTCCAAGACCAAGAGCTGGCAAAGTAGGCTTCATTCTGAGTCTTCGTCTCTTGGCTTGAAGGTGGCCACCATTTGTCTGTGTGCTCACATGAACTCTTATTTGTGCACAAGGTGGGAGGCAGAGAAAGTGAGCTTTGTAGTGTGTCTTCTTATAAGGATAATAATGTCATCATGAGGGCCCTACCTTCATGGCCTAATCTAATCTTGATTACCTCCCAAAGACTCCATCTCCAAATACCATCGCACCAGGGGCTGGGCTTCAAGATACAAATTTTAGAGGAACACAAACATTCAGTCCACAACACGTGATGAATGACTGGCTCAAAGCAAGCCGTAAGAAGGGCTTCATGAGCACAGAGTCCGGAAAGAAGCTGGGATTACAGTAGGACTTAAAGCACTGGCAAGGAAGTACTTCTGTGTTTGGAGGAGGGAAACTCATCCATGCAGGGAGGTGATGTCAAAAGACAGAGAGCTCACCAAAATCAAGAGGTGTGTTGTCTTCCCCTTTGAATATTCGGATCTATCCACTACATGGCAGGAGTTTTTTTCCAAATCTGTTGAATTGAGCTGCCTGTGGGTAGAAGAGTTTGTTCTGGAGCAATAGTTACAGAGGACAATAAGAAATCCCTATGAAGCGACAAGTTGAGGCCAGCCTGTGAAGGATGTTTGAGAGGTCACCTGTTGCTTTAGCCTGCCAGGCATACGTTCCCCCTGTCCTTTCTGATGTCAGCATGCCAATTTTCCCTCAGGAAATAAGCCATCCTCCACTGATGATCCATATAGTCCTGGTAGAGCTAATCCCACGCCTAGCCCCAGAGGTGGCCATGTGGACCAGGTCTGACCCAACAGCGTACTCCATTCTTCCAGCTATGGTGCTGGTTCAGAGATGGACATGTGACCTAAGCTGGGCCAATGGGTGCCTTCCTGGGACTGTTGCTGACACTTAAGAGAAAAAGTGTCCTTTTCCACTGGGGTTGCTAATCTAACGTAAAAAGAAAACAAACTAAAAGAAACAAGCTTGTGCTACTGGTGGTGGCCGTCTTTTCCACAATGTGGGCAGAGCCTGTGTGTCAGGAGAAATCATTTCTGCTGCTACAAATGACAGAGAACCTACTATAAAGTAGCTTAAGCAACAACGAAAATGTGTTGTTCACCTAAAAAGGTAAGGAAAGCTCCAGGGATGGTGCCTTCAGTGATTTCATCAAGGGCTTGTATTCTTTGTATCTTTCCACTCTTCATCCTTAATGTGTCAGTTATGGTTTCAGGCTATAGTTGGCCACAGTCATTCCTGTTTTAAACATCCAGACACAGTAACCAACAGAAGATTAACAAACAGAAGAATAAGAAACAATCTCTTCCTAGAGTCTCCTTGTAAAAGAGCAAACCTGCTCCATAATTTCCTCAACAAAATTCCCCCTCTACATCATTGACCAGACTTTCATGACATGGCCATGACCAAACAAATTACTGACAGGGGATTAGTACTACCATTTCTTTGAGTCAGAAAAATGAACACTTCTTGTGATGGGCAATTTTATATGTCAGCTGGCTAGACATTATTCAAGCACTAAATACTATTGTGAAGATGTCTTGTAGATGTGATTAAAGTTCTTAATCAGTTGACTTTAGGCAAGAGAGATTATCCTAGGTAATATAGATGACCCTGCCTCAGTCAGTTAAAAGACCTCAAAAGCAGAGCCAAGGCTTCCTTGAAGAAGAAAACATCTTTGGTTGTCAAAATGGGAAGTGGGCTACTACTGGTGTCAATAAAAAGAGTCAAACTCTGTAAAATATTTGAAGAGATTTATTCTGGGTCAAATGTGAGGGACCTATGTCCTGTGACACAGCCCCAGGAGATCTTGAGAACATGTGCCCAAGATGGTTGGGCTACAGCTTGGTTTTATACATTTTGGGAAGGCATAAGATATCAGTCAATACATGTAAGATGTATATGGGTTCAGTCCCAAAATGTGGGACAACTGGAAGTTGGGAGCTTCCATGTCATAGGCAGATTCAAACAATTTGGGCAATAAAATAAATAATCCAGTATTGGATTATAACCTATCTTAGTCTGCTCAGACTTTTATAACAAAATATAACAAACTGGGTAGATTAGAAAACATAAATCTTCTCTCACAGTTCTGGAGGCTGGGAAGTGCAAAATCAATGTTCTGGCCAGTTCACCTCCTGGTGAAAGCTCTCTTCCCGTCTTACAGATGGCTGCCTTCTCATTGTGTTCTCACATGGCAGAGAGAATGAGGTCTCTGGTATCTCTTCCCATATTCCTATTGAATCTGAAGAGAGTGATGTTGAGGCAGAAAAAAATATTTAAAGAAATAAAAACCAAAATTTTTCCCAAAATTTAATGAATAACACTGACTTGCTGATCAAAGAAGCTCAGAAGAATCCAAATAGGGTATATAAAGAAAAACACCTGGGCACATCATGGTCAAACTACTCACAATCAAAGATCAAGCAAAAATCCTAAAAGCGACCAGAGAAAAGATACATTACATATAGAGAATCAATTATATGAATGGTATGTGACTTTTCATCGGAAACAATAGATGCCAGAAGACAATGGAATGACATCATAAAGGAGCTAAAAGAGAAAAATTAAAATGTGAACCAAAAATACTCTACTCACCAAACACATTCTTTAAGTTGAGTGTAAAATAAAAACAATTGTCAAATAAATGAATTCTGAGATCATATGTCTCTGATGGACCTGGACTATAAGAAATGCTAAAGGAAGTTCTTCAGACTAAAGTAAAATGATGCCAGATGAGAACTCAGATCTATTGAAAAAAATCAAGAGACCCAAAAAGGGTAAATAAGTAGGCAAATATTTAAAATCATACTATTTTTATAACTTCCTTAAAAAATAGGCTGTTTAAACAAAAAGTAAGTTAATAAAAATGATAATCATTTAAAGTTGGTTTATAATACATGTAGAAGTAAAATATAGCCACAAACATAACACAATGGGTGAAGAGCTCAGGAAAAGGGCATACTTTTAAAGAAAGTAATAAAAATAATGCAAAAGGCATACAGTTAAGAAACCAACAGAGAAAATGAGATGGAATACTAAAAAATATTTCATTTACCTAAAAGAAGGCAGAATAGGAGCAACCGAGAAACAAAAATTGAAGAAATAAATGAAAAACAAATAGCAACATGGTAAACTTACATCTAATCATCATGCAATAATTAGTTTACATAAGTATATTATACACTCTAATTAAAATGCAGATATTGTCATAAGACAGTAAATTAAAAAAGCAAAGCCCAACTCTATGTTATCTATAAGAAAGATAATTTAGGCCGGGCGCAGTGGCTCACGCCTGTAATCCCAGCACTTTGGGAGGCTGAGGCGGGCAGATCACGAGGTCAGGAGATAGAGACCATCCTGGCCAACGTGGTACAACCCTGTCTCTACTAAAAATAAAAAAATTAGCTGAGCATGGTGGCACCCACCTGTAGTACCACCTACTAGGGAGGCTGAGGCAGAAGAATCGCTTGAACCTGGGAGGCAGAGGTTGCAATGAACCGAGATCGCACCACTGCACTCTAGCCTGGGTTACAGAGAAAGACTCGGTCTTAAAAAAAAAAAAAACAACCGATAATTTAAATACAAAAACACAAAATAGGTGGGAAATAAAATGATGGAAAAAGATATACAATGTAAACACTAAATGTAAGAAATGTGGTGTGACTATATTAATGTGAGACAATGTAAACTTTAAGACAGAGCTCTCAAGAGATGAGATAAAGGGTGCCATTTTATAAGACCAAAAGGAACAATTTATTAATAAATTATAACAGTTCCTAAAATGGGCCAGGCACAGTGGCTCACACTTGTAATCCCAGCAGTTTGGGAGGCTGAGGCAAGTGGATTGCTTGAGTCCAGGAGTTGGGGAGACCAGCCTGGACAACATGGTGAAACACCATCTCTACAAAAAATACAAAAATTAGCCAGGCATGATGGCACACACCTGAGTCCCAGCTGCTGGAGAGGCCGAAGTGGGAAGATCACTTGAGCCTGGGAGGTTGTGGCTGCAGTGAGCTGTGACTGTGCCGCTGCACTCCAGCCTGGGTTACAGAGCAAGGCCCTGTCTCAAAAAAAAATATTCCTAAGATGTATGAATCTAATACTATAACTTCAACATTTATGAAGTCAAACCGACAGAACTAAACAAAGAAATAGACAAGTCCACAATTATCGCTGGAGATCTTAACACCCCTTTCTCAGTAATTGATAGAAGTAGACTCCCCAAAAATAAGGATATAGAAGATCTGAACAACAGTATCAACCAATTTGACCCAGCTGACATTTGCAGAATGCTACACTTCACAAAATATAGATTAATTTCAAGTGCATATGAAATATTCAAGAAATACTATATTTTAGGCTTTACATTTTAAGTTTTCAAAAAGTTACAAATGTACAGAGTTACGTTCCCTGGTCACAAAGGAATTGAATTAGAAACTAGTAACAATAAGATGTCTAGGGGGAAAGACAAGTAATTTGGATTTAAATAACATGCTTTTATATAACCCATGAGTCACAGAAAAAAATCATCAAAGAAATGAGAAAAAAATTTGAAATAAATGATGAAACACAACATATCTAAATTTGTAGTATGCAGATAAAACAGAGCTTAGAAGGAAATGTACGCATTTGATGCCTAAATCATAAAATAATCAATTATCTAGGTTTCTGCCCTAGCAAGCTAGAGAAGTAAGTAAATAGAAGAACAACCCAAAGTAAGTAGAAGAGAAAGTAATAATTAAGAGCAGAATTTGATTAAATGGAAAGAGACAAACAGAAGGGAAAATGAATAAGGCCAAACATTCGTTCCTTGAAAAGATTAATAAAATTAGTAAACTCCTAGCTAGACTTACCAAGAAGAGAGATAGTACAATTTACCAATATCTGAAATGAAATAGGTGGGTGGTATCACTAGAGATCCTACACACTTTAAAGAAATAATAAGAAAATGTTGTGAACAACTTTATACCAACAAACTTGATAACTTAGATAAAATGGAAACTTAAAAACGCAATTAACTAAACTATCCCAAGAAAGAATCGAAAATGTGAGTAATATGTGCCCAATACAAGAACACTCAGATTCATAAAGCAAGTTCTTAGAGACTTACGAAACACTTAGACTCCCACACAATAGTAGTGGCAGACTTCAACACTCCACTGACAGTATTAGACAGATTATTGAGGCAGAAAATTAACAAAAATATTCAGGACCTGAATTCAACATTGGACCAAACGGATCTGATAGACCTCTACAGAACCCTCCACTGCAAAACAACAGAATATGCATTCTTCTCATCACTATATGACACATACTCTAAAATTGACTGCACAACCAGACATAAAACAATCCTCAGCAAATGCAAAAGAACCAAAATCATATCAAATACACTCTCACACCACAGCTCAATAAAAGTAGAAATCAAGACTAAAACAACAAAATCACTCAAAACCATGCAATTACATGAAAATTAAACAGCCTGTTCCTGAATGACTTTGGGATAAATAATAAAATTGAGGCAGAAATGAAATTCTTTAAAACTGATGAGAACAAAGATACAACATACCTGAATCTCTGTGACACAACTAAGGCAGTTTTAATATGGAAATTTATAGCATTAAATGCCTACAATAAAATATTAGAAAGACCTCAAATTAACAACCTAGTATCACAACTAAAAGAACTAGAGAAGCAAGAGCAAACCAACCCCAAAACTAGCAGAAGACAGGAAATAACCAAAATCAGAGGTGAACTGAAGGAGATTGAGACACGAAAAATCATTCAAAAACATCAATAAATCCAGGAGTTGGCTTTTTGAAACAATTAATAAGATAGATAGGCTGCTAGCTAGACTAATAAAGAAGAGAGATGTTCCAAATAAACAATCATAAACAACAAAGGGGATATTTCCACTGATCCCGCAGAAATACAAATATCCATCAGAGATTACTGTGAACACCTCTATGCACACAAACTAGAAAACCTAGAAGAAATTGATAAATTCTTGGACATATACACCCTCCCAAGACTGAATCAGGAAGAAATTAATTCCCTGAACAGACCAATAATGAGCACCAAAATTGAATCAGTACTAAATAGCCTACCAACCAAAAAAAGCTCAGGATCAGATACATTCCCAGCCAAATTCTACGGGATGTATAAAGAAAAGCTGGCATCATTCCTACTGAAATTATTCAAAAAAGTTGATGAGGAGGAACTCCTCTCCAACTCATTCTGTGAGGCCAGCATTATCCTGATACCAAAATCTGGTGGAGACACAACAAAAAAAAGAAAACTTCAGGCTAATATCCTTGATGAACATTGCTGCAAAAATACTCAAAAAAAAAAAAAAAAAAAAAACTTGCAAACAGAATCCAGCAGCACATCAAAAAGCTAATTCACCATGTTCAAGTAGGCTTTATCCCTGGGATGCAAGGTTGGTTCAACACATGCAAATCAATAAATGTGATTCATCACATAAACAGAACCAAAGACAAAAATCACATGATTAGGCCAGAAGTGGTGGCTCACACCTGTAATCCCAGCACTTTGGGAGGCTAAGGTGGGCGGATCACCTGAGGTCAGGAGTTCGAGACCAGCCTGGTCAACATGGTGCAACCCCGTCTCTACTAAAAAATACAAAAATTAGCTGAGCTTTGTGGCAGGCACCTGTAATTCCAGCTACTAGGGAGGCTGAGGCAGGAGAATCACTTGAACCCGGGAAGTAGAGGTTGCGGTGAGCCAAGACTGCGCCACTGCACTCCAGTATGGGTGACAAGAGTGAAACTCTGTCTCAAAAAAGAAAAAAAAAAAATCACATTATTATATTAATTGACATAGAAAAGGCTTTTGACAAAATTCAACATTTCTTCATGTTAAAAACTCCCAATAAACTAGGTTTTGAAGGGACATACCTCAAAATAACCAGAGCCAGCTATAACAAACCCACAGCCAATATCATACTGCATGGTCAAAAGCTGGAAGCATTCCTTTTGAAAACCAGCACAAGACAAAGATGCCCCCTCTCACCACTCTTGTTCAACATAGGATTGGAAGTTCTGGCCAGAGCAATCAGGCAAGAGAGAAAAATAAAGGTATCCAAAAAGGAAGAGAGGAAGTCAAACTATCCCTGTTTGCAGATGACGTGATTCCATATCTAGAAAACCACATGGTCTCAGCCCAAAAGCTTCTTCAGCTGATAAACAACTTTAGCAAAGTTTCAGGATACAAAGTCAATGTACAAAAATCACTAGTATTCCTATACACCACCAACAACCAAGCCAAAAGCCAAATCAAGAATGCAATACCATTCACAATTGCCACAAAAAGGCTAAAATACCTAGGAATACAGCTAACCAGGGAAGTGAAAGATCTCTACAATCAGAATTACAAAACATTGCTCAAAGAAATCAGAGATGACACAAACAAATGGTAAAACGTTTCATGCTTATGTATTGGAAGAATCAATATCATTAAAATGGTCATACTGCCAAAGCAATTTACAGATTCAATGTTATTCCTATAAAACTACCAATGACCTTCTTCGCAGAACTAGAAAAAAACTTTTTAAAAAATTCATATCAAACCAAAAAAGGTCAGGTTTTGCTCTGTCACCCAGGCTGGAGTGCAATGGCATGATTATTTCTCACTGCAGCCCCGACCTCCTGGGTACAAGCAATCCTCCGACCTCAGCCTGCCAAGTAGCTGGGGCTACAGGTGTGAGCCACCATGCCTGGCTAATTTTTTAAATTTTCTATAAAGATGGGGTCCCTCTTTGTTGCCCAGGTTGGTCTTGAACTCCTGGGTTCAAGCAATCCTCCCACCTCAGCCTCCCAAAATGCTGGGATTACAGGCGAGAGCCACTGCATCTGGCCCAATATAAAGAAATACTAACTGGAGATTGGAATAACAGGGAATTTTAGAGTAAGAGTTAAAGAGGTCCCTAAAGAAGATAGGGGTAGCAAATATAAGTAGCAGCCACTATCCCTAGGGCTGAGCTAAGAGTAACCAAAAAAGATTCCTCCTTCCTGGACTGAGATTCAGAACTCATTGAAGAGGGCATGGTATGGGTCACTGGGGTGCCTGAGATGCCATGCTGGTGTGACTTAATGGAAATATGCCCTTTAGGATGCTAAGTCCACAGTGAGGTGCTGTGCCTCAGATCTTGCTGCAGAGTTGCTAAATGGGTTGATGGGGTGGCCATTCATGGGAGGTGCCTCATCTGCAGCATTTTACTGTGAAGCCACCTGAGAAGGTACCCAGTCTGCTATACCCAGCTGGCTGTCACATACTGCAGGACTACAGAGCTGGAGAAGCCACTGCTATGGTTTGAATGCTTTTGTCCCCTCCAAATGTCATGTTGAAACTTGATCTCCAACGCAATGGTATTGGGAGGTATGGCCTTTGGGAAGTGCTTAGGTCATGAGGGCTCTACCCTCAGGAATGAATTAATGCTGCTATAAAAAGAGCTTGTGAGCGTGGGTTCTCTCTTCTGCTCTTCTGCCATGTGAGGGAATGCCATTCTTCTCCTCTGGACGAAACAGCACTCAAGGTGCCATCTTAGAAGCAGAGAGACTGGGCCCTAAACTGCTGGTGCCTTGATCTTAGACTTCTCAGCCTTCAGAACTGTGAAAGAATAAATTTCTGCTTTTTACAAATTATCCATCTCAGGTACTCTGTTATAGAAGCACAAAACAGGGTAAGACAGGCACCATGCTAAACTAGCCAAGCACTGAAGAATATTCACACTACAGGAAAAGGAGATCCTTTACTCCTCCAGTGTCCCTTAACACCCTTTACTAATAAGACTTCATATGGTGCCAGTTGACAAAGGAGAAATAGTCACATGGCCCATCTCCCTTCCCACAGACCAGGTAAAGAAAGGTGGAGTTGGAGCTGAGAGGGAATAACTTCATTTGTACATGGCCAGAAAAATTCTAATAACAAAACCTGACAGACTACATGAGGAAAGAAAATTATAAACCCGTATCTTTCCTGAATATAAAAGCTCTTAACAAAATAGTAGCAAATCAATTACAGCAATGTGTTAAAAGGGTAATATATCATGGCCAACTGGTGTTTATCTAAGCAACTCAAGGTTAGTGTAACATTTAAAAACAATATATCAAATCCAGGCCTGGTGGCATATCCCTGTAGTCCCAGCTACACAGGGGGCCAAGGCAGGAGGATTGCTTAAGGCCAGGAGTTCAAGGTTACAGTGGACTATGATCATGCCTGTGAATAGACACTGCACTCCAGCCTGGGAAGCATAGCAAGATTCCATCTTATTTAAAAAAAAAAAAAATCAATACAATTGGCCACATTAAAGAATAAAGGAGGAAAAAATACACATTGCAACAGAAGCACTAAAAGCATTTGACAAAATTCAAAATCCATTCATGATTAAAACTCTAAGTGAACTATCAATTGAAGGGAAGTTCCTCAATCTGATAAAGAAATCAATGAAAAACTTACAGCTTACAATATATTTCATGGTGAAAGACTGGAGCCATGGAAGAGAAATAAAAATGTAATAGGCAAATTTGCTGCTAGAGATGTTGCCTTAGGCAGAGGGGAAAGAGAAGAAATATTCTGGTTTCTCTCTTCTTCCTACCCTTTCATATCCACCAGTGTCTCCCTTTTGTTGATTCCAGCCAGAAACCAGTTCTCCTAAGAACTTGGGAAACACAGACCATGGGGTTGGTTCCCTGCAACTCAGAGCAGAAGCAGGAAAAGGCAAAAAGGGAATCTGAGGAAAAACAGGGCCAGACTCTTCTAGAGACATCTGGGAAATCACTATATATTCTGGCAGAAGAGAAGAGGGCTTGGCTCTCTTCTTAACAATATGCCTATAATTAACCTTCTTCTACTCGTTATCCCCACTCTCATCACCATAGCCTTCCTTACACTCATTGAATGAAAAATTTTAGTCTATATCCAACTATGCAAAGGACCTAACATTGTAGGTCCGTATGAACTACATCAATCCTTTACAGATGAAATAAAATTTTATATTAAAGAACCTCTACGACCATTAGCATCCGGCATTCCTCTCTACGTTATTGCTCCAACCCTACCCCTATATATCACACTCCTTATATGAATTCCTCTCCCCATACCATAGCCCTTACTTAATCTTAATATAGGTCTCTTATTCATACTAGCCACATCAAGCCTAGCCGTCTACTCAATCCTTTGTTGGGATGGGCACCCAATTCAAAATATGCACTAATTGGTGCACAATGGGCAATAGCTCAAAAAAAAATTCATATGAAGTTACCCTAGCTATCATTCTCTTGTCAACCCTCTTGATAAGTGGCACATTTAATTTGCCTACACTCATCATAACACAAGAGTTATCTGACTACTCCTACCACCATGACCTCTAGCCATAATATGGTTCATCGCCACACTAGCAGAGACTAACAGAGCCCCATTTTACTTAACAGAGGGGGAGTCAGAGTTAGTTTTGGGTTTTAATATTGAATATGCTGCAGGTCCATTTGCCCTGTCCATTACAGCAGAATATATAAATATCATTATAATAAGTGCCCTAATCACTATTAGTTCTCTAGGAGCACTATATGATATTTATAAACCAGAACACTACACCATAAATTTCATCACCAAAACCCTCTTTTTAACAACCTTCTTTTTATGAATTCAAGTATTGTACCCCTGATTCCGTTATGATCAGCTAATGCATCTTCTATGAAAAAACTTCTTACCACTCACACTAGCACTTTGCATATGACATATCTCTATGCCTATCTTCATATCTAGTATTCCACCTCAGACTTAAGAAATATGTCTGGTAAAAGAGTTACATTGATAGAATAAATAATAGAGGTTTGAATCTTCTTATTTCTAGAATTATAGGAGTTGAACCTACCCCTGAGAATCCAAAATTCTCCATGCTACATAATACACCATATCCTGCAGTAAGGTCAGCTAAATAAGCTATGGGGTCCATACCCCAAAAATGTTGGTTTATACCCTTTCTGCACTAATTAATCCTCTAACCCAACTTATTATCTCTTTCACTATCTTTTTTTTTTTCTTTTTGAGATGGAGTATCGCTCTGTCACCGAGGCTGGAGTGCAGTGACATGATCTCGGTTCACTGCAACCTCCGCCTCCTGGGCTCAAGTGTTTCTCCAACCTCAGCCTCCCGAGTACCTGGGAGGACAGGCCTGTGCCACCATGCCCAGCTAATTTTTGTATTTTTAGTAGAGACAGAGTTTTGTCATGTTGGCCAGGCTGGTCTTGAACTCCTGACTTGAATCCACCGTCTTGGCCTCCCAAAGTGCTGGAATTATAGGCGTAGCCACTGCATCCGGCCATCTTTCACTATCCTTATAGGGACTCTCATCACAGTAATAGGCTCACACTGACTTCTCATCTGAATGGACCTAGAAGTAAATATACGAGCCATTATCCCGATTTTAATTTAAAAAAGAAGCCCCCACTCCACAGAAGCAGCTACCAAGTATTTCCTCACACAAGCACCTGCATCCATAATCCTGATAGTAGGGGTCATTACCAATATACTGTACTCCTGATGACGAACAATCATAAGCTCAATCATTCAAGTAGTATCCTTAATAATAAAGGCCTTAACAATAAAATTAGACATATCTCCTTTCCACTTTTGAGTCCCAGAAGTAACTAAAGGAATCTCATTGACATCTGAGACAAAATGTCACGTGACAAAAACTAACCCCTATTTCCATTATATTTCAAATTTTTTCCTCAATAAACCCAAACATTTTACTAGCGGCCATAATGTTGTCTATTCTATTAGGTGGCTGAGGAGGGCTCAACTAAACACAACTGTGAAAATTTTTAGCCTATCAATTGCTCACATGGGCTGAATAATTGCAATCTTAGCGTGTAACCCAAACATTACTATCCTAAACCTAATTATTTATCTTATCCTGACAGTAGCTATATTTATAATACTTAGTTCAAGCACAAGCACTACAACTCTATCACTATCCTATGCCTGAAATAAGTTACCATGACTAATATCCATAATCCTACTTATCCTTTATCCTCAGGAGGCTTACTGCCATTAACAGGGTTCCTACTCAAAGGGGCTATTATTCAAGAATTTACAAAAAACAATAGCCTTATTATACCCACTACTATAGCCACCATAGCCTTATTCAATCTGTACTTTTATATGTGCCTAATCTACATCCCTAGCACTATTCCCTACATCTAATAATATAAAGATAAAATGACAATTTGAGAATACAAAACATATACTGTGGCTGGGCGTGGTGGCTCACACCTGTAATCCCAGCATTCTGGGGGGCCGAGGCAGGCAGATCACCTGAGGTCAGGTGTTGGAGAGCAGACTGACTGACATGGTGAAACCCCATCTCTACTAAAAATGCCAAAATTAGCTGGGCGTGGTGGGTGTGCCTGTAATCTCAGCTACTTGGGAGACTGAGGCAGGAGAATCACTTGAACCTGGGAGGCAGAGGTGGAGGGAGCTGAAATCATGCCACTGCACTACAGCCTCGGAAACAGGGGCAAAACTCCGTCCAAAATATATACACACACACACACACATATCTTGCCCCTACTCATTACCTCCTCTGCTCTCCTCCTACCCATCTCCCCACTATTCCTAGATATAACCTAGAAATTTAGGTTAAATTAAACCAAGAACCTTCAAAGCCCTTAGTAAGTGGACTATACTTAATTTCTGTAAATAAACTTTAAGGACTGCAAGACTCTGTCCTACATTAACTGTATGCAAATAAATTGCTTTACTTAAGCTAAATTATCCTTACTAGATTGGTGGGACCTAAACCCATGAAAATTTAGTTAACAGCTAATCAACTGGCTTCAATCTACTTCTCCCGCTGTTGAGCGGGGAAAAGGCAGGAGAAGCCCAGGCAGGATTAAAGCTGTTCCTTTGAATTTGCAAGTCAACATGAAATATCACCTCAGGGCTGCTAAAAAGATGGCTCAACATCTGTCTTTAGATTTACAGTCCAATGTTTGCTCAGCCTTTTTACCGTTATACGTATGTTCATCTATCGTTGACTGTTTTCAACAATAAAGACATCGGAACATTATATTTACTGTTTGGTGCCTGAACTGGGATAGTAAGTACTGCCTTAAGTCTTCTAATCCAAGCAGAACTGGCTCAACCAGGGACCCTAACAGGAGATGATCAGACTTATAATGTTATTGTCTCTGCCCACACATTTGTTACAACTTTCTTCATAGTTATGCCCATTATAATTGAGGGTTTCAGCAACTAACTAGTCCCCCTAATAATTGGTGTGCCAGACATGGCATTCTCTGAATAAATAATATAAGCTTCTGACTTCTTCTCCCATCTTTTCTACTCCTATTTGCATCCTCAATAGTCAGTTTGCCAAGACCGGTTGAACAGTCTCTTAGCAGGGAACCTGGAACATGCAGGAGCCTCTGTTGACTTGACCATTTTTTCACTCCACTTAGCAGGTGTATCCTCTATTCTAGGCACTATTAATTTCATTACCACAATTATTAACATAAAATCCCCAGATATATCTCAATATCAAACACCCCTCTTCATTTGATCAATCCTTATCACAGCAGCCCTATTACTTTTATCTCTTCCAGTTCTAGCTGCTGGCATCACCATGCTATTACCTGACCACAACCTCCACTTTCTTTGACCCTGCTGGTGGAGGTGACACTCTCTTATATCAATACTTGTTCTGATTTTTTGGCATCCAGAAGTCTATATCCTTATTCTACCAGGTTTTGGAATAATTTCCCATATTGTAACCTACTACCCTGAGAAAAAAGAACCGTTGGGTTATATGGGCATAGTGTGAGCCATAATGTCCATGGCATTCCTAGGGTTTATCGTCTGAGTCCATCACATATTTCCAGTGCGCATAGATGTTGATACCCATCATACTTCACATCTGCCACCATAATTATTGCTATTCCCACTGGTGTCAAAGTCTTTAGCTCATTAACCACACTGCATGGTGGTAACATCAAATGATCCCCTGCAATGCTCTGAGCACTAGGGTTCATTTTCCTTTTTATAGTAAGAGGGTTAACTGTTACTGTATTAGCCAATTCATCATTAGACATTGTTCTATATGATATGTTGTAGCACATTTCCACTACATTTTATTAATAGGAGCAGTATTCACCATTACGGGAGCCTTCGTCCATGGATTCCCTGTGTTTTCAGGTTATACACTTAACCAAACCTGAGCCAAAATTCATTTTACTATTATATTTGTAGGTGTAAACCTACCTTTCTTCCCATAACATGTCCTCGGACTGTCAGGAATGTCTCAACAATAGGCTAATTACCCTGATGCATATACTGCATGAAATATTATCTCATCCATAGGCTCATTTATCTCACTAATAGCAGTAATACTAATAATCTTCATAACCTGAGAAGCTTTTGCTTCAAAACGAGAAGTACTAATAGTCAAACTCCCTACTACAAACTGAGAGTGACTTTATGACTGCCCACCACCCTATCATACATTCAAAGAGCCAGCCTACATAAAAGCCCAAGCGAGAAAGGAAGGAGTCAAACCCCCAAAACTGGTTTCAAGCCACCTTTATAACTTCTATGACTTTCTCCATGAATATTAGTAAAACAATTACATAACTTTGTCAAAGTTAATTTATAGGTTAGAATCCTATATATCTTCATGGCTCATCCATTTCAACTAGGTCTCCAAGATACTACATCTCCTGTTATAGAAGAACTACTCCATTTTTATGACCACACTCTCATAATCATTTTCCTCATCAGCTCCCTAGTTCTCTATATTATTTCTCTCTTATTAACAACAAAACTAATGCATACTAGCACCATAGATGCCCAAGAAGTAGAAACTGTATGAGCTACCTTACCCGCTATTATCCTAATCTTAATCGCCCTCCCATCTCTACGCATCCTTTATATGATGGATGAAATCAATAACCCCTCTCTCACTGTCAAAACCATAGGATATCAATGATACTGAAGTTATGAGTACACAGGTTACAAAGGCTTAAGCTTTGCTAACTATATGATCCCTACAACAGACCTAAAACCAGGGAACTACAGCTCCTTGAATTGATAATTGAGTAGTTCTCCCAGTAGAAATCCCCATTCGCATACTAATTTCATCAGAAGATGTTCTACACTTATGAGCTGTCCCATTATTGGGTCTCAAAACAGATGCAGTCCCTAGGCACTTAAATCAAGCAACCTTAACATCCACATGACTAGGCCTTTACTACGGCCAGTCCTCAGAAATCTGCAGGTCCAACCACAGCTTCATATCCGTTGTTCTCGAATTAGTTCCCCTAAAATATTTCAAAAGCTGATCAGCATCTATACTATAATATCACTGTAAAGCTAATTAGCATTAACCTTTTAAGTTGAAGACTGAGGATTTTAAATTCCCCTACAGTTAGATGCCCGACTAGATACATCCACATGATTTATTACTATTTTATCCATGATCATAACATAATTTATCTTATTTCAATTAAAAATCTCAAAATTTATTTATCCTATGAACCCTGCACTAAAAACATTTGAAACACAAAAACACAAAACCCCTTGGGAACTAAAATGAACAAAAATGTATTCACCTCTTTCATTACTCCAACAATACTAGACCTACCCATAGTGACCTTAATTATTTTATTCCCCATCCCCACTGCTTGGTAAAAAATTGACTGACTTCCATTCAACAGTGACTATTTCAACTTATATTGAAACAAATAATAAGAATACATAATATCAAGGGATGAACCTGATCCCTTATATTAATTTCCCTTATTCTTTTTATTGGCTCAACTAACCTTCTAGGTCTTCTACCCCACTCATTCACACCAACTACTCAACAGTCAATAAATTTAGGAATAGCTATCCTTCTGTGGGCAGGAGCAGTAATTACTGGCTTTTGCTTTAAAACTAATTTTTAGCCCACTTCCTACCACAAGGCACACCTATCCCACTTATCCCTATATTAGTAATCATTGAAACTATTAGCTTTTTTGTTCAACCAATAGCACTAACTGTACAGTTAGCAGCCAACATTACAGCCAGCCACTTGCATTACAGCACACCCAGCGCAGCTCATGAAAATCCAGCCATGTTTTCTTTCTACCCCAACTCTGGAGGGCCTTCTGCTCCTAATCTGGCTCCTCTTCCTCTTCTTATAATCCCTCTTCAAATGGCCAGCAGCTGAGTCACCAAGTGTACTCAAGTCTGACATCTGGGCTCCCAGGTCAGCATCCCTTCCCCTTGTACCATGCTGGGGTTCACCTTTCCAAAGTCATCCTGAAGACTGGGATCCTGTCTTGCTCCTCCACCCCAGACTCCATTTCAGCTCTAGTCTCTGACACACACACACACACACACACACACACACACACACACACACACACACACGGCCACCTAGCTCTACCCCAACTCCTAAATCTTGCCTGACATTCAGATCACCCAATTAGCTGCTTTACCATTATGAGTCTGTCTGAATTCTGGGTCAGCCAGGCCCACCTGGACTTTCTGGCTGCATCCTATTATAACCTACATGCTACCAGCTGCCCAGCTGCCCAGCTGCCAGCAGAACAGTGATTTGAGCTGTCTTCCCAGCCTAGTCCTCACTGGGTTCTCACCACATGATGTTCATACCTCCATTAGGCCACAGACAGTCCCCTCCGGTAGAGAAATTTTGTGACTTGATTTTAGGAGAACTCCTTCCCCATTATGAGTCCATGGAGTTCAGGTGAAATGAACCCCTCATTTTCCACCACCAACCGCAACCCTCATACAAAGTATTTCAGGGACAGAGCATCAGACCCAGGCTAGGCCTTCAAAGCATCTCATTCCTCTGCCCTAGAGATTGATTCAGAGATGGACACACAACCCCAGTCAGACAAATCAGAGCTAACGAGACTCGCTTATAAGACTAATCTGAGCTATAAAGAAAGCAGACACATCTAGCAAGACTTCTCCTGGAGTGGAAGAGAATGTTTCTCTACTAGGACATAGGCTTGTCCTAATAGGCCCAAAGCACTTCCTTAACTCAATTACGATCATTAGGCTCTTCTTCCTGGAACTCATCCACAAATAGGAGAGAACCTCCAGGGCCTGTGCAGAACAAATCTACAGGGCATAGGCTTATCTTTCCCGGGACTCTGCTCATGCTTCTCCAATGCCAGTCCTGGGAAGAGCTTGAGACATCAACTAACTGATGGCTCTAATGTGAATTTTGCCCATGGGGCAGGTAATTGCACTTTTGTTCCTCAGCTTCTTCTATCCTCTGCTCTGCTGGGACTGTCCATGCAAACTCCAGCCTTTCGTTTGCTAATTGCTTTGCCTGCTGACTTCCTGTAAAGTTTTGACCATATAGGGGACACTAGAGGGAGACTGGGAGTCAGGAAGCGGTAAGAAGGGACTTGCTCTTCTCTGTTTGCAGGTATTTCCTGTCAGCATTTGTCAGCATGGCCAGAAATTGATTCTGGATAAGAAGTTTCCCACTTCCTTTGGCAATCTCAGCACCAGTCTCATCAAACCCCCTAATTGGCATCAGCATGAGCTGACGATGACCTCATCAGGGGTCTGAGCTCTGGCTTCACAGAAGCCCTGCTCCAAGCTTCTAGGTTCTAATAGTCCAACCCTTCTCTTTGTTCCCCCAGCTCAGAGGTCACAACTGCTTTCTGTAGTTATTACTCTGTGTCTCCTTGGTGTAATCTTTTTGCTTTTTCTGACTTCCAACACCTGCTTAACCAATTCCCCATGTTAAATTCTTTCAGCTGAAATACTAGAGTACTTTCTGTTTTCTTGATTGGACCTTGACCAATTCATCTGTTAGAACAGTGGTCAGGAAACTTTTTTTTATAAAGTGTGAATTGGTAAATATGTCAGGTACTGGAGGCCATAAAGTTTCTCTGGTGTGACTGCTGAACTCTTTTATCATAGATCCTAAATGAATGAGCATAGTTGTATTTCAATAAAACTTTCCATAGGAAAACAGATGCTAGGCCATGGTTTGCTGGCTCATGTATTAAACCAAGATTTCAAAGGTGTCATAGTAGGTTAAAGCAGTAAACCAACCCACTTACAACCTAAGCCTAGTGATTAGTAGGGAATGATTAGACCTATCCTCTAACTTTGGGAAAGTTGCAGTCCTGTCTTGAACTTTGGGGTCTTCCTTTATAAGATGGATGGTTGAGCCATTACTAGATAATTCTTATGATTTCTTCCAGCTCTATGAGTTCTGTGATTCTGTTATTATCTCCAAAACACTAAATCTGTAAAGCAATATCTCAAGTCAATTTCCCCAGCAAGCAAACTGAGGTAGAGATTACTATGCAGGAAGTTTAGGAGAGAGTTCTCTTAGGATCAACACCTACAAGTGGTAAAGGAAAGAAAGAAAGCAGGATTGGGAAGAGGGAGAAGTTGGGCTGAGACATTGTCTCAACAGAGGACTCAGTTTACTGGAAGGGAGCTCTGAAGCTAGGATGGCCCTTGATGTTGTTCCAAGTTGGAGTAACAGGGATGAACTTGCACACCCTATGTTGACTAGTCATCATAGGCAGGTTGCCCCAAGAAAGGAGCATGACCTTGAGTCAGGCAACTATATTAGGGTGAGGCCACTTCTGAAGAGGACTGAGAGCTGAAGGCACTCCTAGCATCTGAGGGAATGTATTAGTCTATTCTCACACTGCTGTAAAGAACTGCCTGAGACAAGGTAATTTAGAAAGGGAAAAGGTTTAATTGACCCACTGTTCCACATGGCTGGGGGGACCTCAGGAAACTTACAATCATGGCAGAAGGTGAAGGGGAAGCAAGGCACCTTCTTCACAAGGCGGCAGGAGGGAGAATGAATGCAAGAGGAACTACCAAACACTTATAAAACCATCAGATCTTGTGAGAACGCACTCCCTATCATGAGAACAGCATGGGGGAGACCATCCCCTGATTCAATTACCTCTACATGTTCTCTCCTTTCATATGTGGGGATTATGGAGATTTGGGGGATTAGAATTCAAGATGAGATTTTGAGTGGAGACACAGTCATACCATATCAGGAAGTAAGTCCTTCATTACCAAATGAAGGATGGAGCATCACAGCATCCACTACAGTCCTCCCCCTTGTGTGCTCAAATCTTGGATTCACGTCTTTGTATAAGTTCAGAGTGCAACTTCTCTAGAATTCTGGAAGGCTTTCTTTCCTGGGGGAAAACTTGGAAAATGAAGGCACCACCTAGAAGAAAACAATACCCCCTGCTGTATTTGGTCTCGGACTCCAACCAACACACCTAATCTCTCTCTCTCTTTTTCTATACATTCTAGATTTCCTTCACCCATGGATAGCATCTCTGCTGGTCATAGTGGCTTACCTGATGGCATGACCCAAATCCTCATCCCTGGGAAGTCTGAGCTGTCATCACTATGCTATACTCACCTGCACTAGTTCATTGCACTAGTTCATTTACCACCAAAATTGGGCAAGGGGGTTCTGTGATGCTCCCAGTGGATCATCTGGGTAGCAAACCTAGTACTACTCCCTGTCTACACTGTGTAGCAGCAGTCCTACACCCTTCTGGGGATCAAGATCAATTACTCATGCCAAGATGGTGACTCAACTTCTTGCTTCAGAGAGCTTGACCTACTAATATTACAGCCTTAACTTGTAGTTCAGTGGACACCTGCCTCTGGCTTTATCTTTTGGTAGAGCATTGCCCCTTTGGAATCATAGAGTCTCCATGCCCAGAGTGGTGGGGACAGGCAGCCAAATTCCCCAAGAGGGTCATTAAGACTCAGTAATGGAAAGTGGAGCTACTCCGACTTCCAAACTTTTGATTGTTAGACGTAGGTGTTCTGTACTGAGTACACAATGCCATATAAAGTGTGTTGATTTAGAGCCCATGAAGTGTCCTAGAAGATCCTTTCTGACTCAGTGGTACCTTCAATCATTCCAAGGCTCCGTCAGACCAGCAATTTCTTAACAGTGCCATATGTGAAATGACCAGTAGATTCCATGATCATGTGTCTACTTCCTTACCTCCTTTACTATGAAATGAGCCCCTTGATCCCACACAATGCGGTGTGAGCATTCTAAGACAGAAGATTCATGTTGGAGCTGGAATGCCTAGGACGGCCTCTGCAAAAGTGGAGACAGCTTTTTCCCTAAGATGCAGCATTGAAGCAAACTTCTTATTTTAACATTTCAGGACCATTTCCTCCTGTCTTCATTTTTTTTCTCTTATCTGCTCTTTCCATACTTTAATACCCTGTGGTATCCCCTAGGGCATAAAGAATGACCATTAAGGACTGACTAAGAAACAAATTCAAGGAGGAATTTGATATAGTCTCCCTGCCTTTCACTTTAGGTTCTCAACCCCGACCCCAGGTATGTAGTAGTCTACATCTCATATATTTGCAGAGTCCTCTACTGCTTTTAGAACACGTATTCAGCAACACATTCGTAATGCCAAGGCTTTCTTACACCTATATGAAACATTCAACTCTCCTCCAAGCTCATTTGTACATGTTAACTTGCTCCAGGTAGAATTAAGGGATCCTTCCCTTGGACTTCGGGATAGCATAGCCCCCTGGTCTCCCTCTTAGTCTCCTTACCCAGCTCCTACTCCTCTCTTCTGCCTTTAGAGGGTGGAGTACCTGAGACTCATTCCTAGGCCCTTCTTGTTTCACTCCATGCTCTTTTCATAAGCCATCTCATCTACACCCAAACACTGACTCTACCCAAATGGCTCACAGATGTATGTCTTCAGCCCAGACCTCCACCAAGAGCTATGTAGCCAAGAGTCCACTCAAAATCTCCACTTGAATGTCTCAAAGGTGCCAAACATGTGTCTTCCAGAGACCTCCATCTCATTGAAAGGCACTGATCTGCAGTGAGCAGGGCCATGGAAATCTACCCCCAAAGGATGAGGAAGCTGAGGGACCAAAGAAAGAAGCTGACAGATCCAGTTTCTCAGAAACATTTAATGGGTACTTATGAACAGAAGCCCATCTTGGCCAGCCATGAGATGAGGTGGTAGATCCCCGCACTGTTATCCCAGACCAGAGTTTATATACCATAGGGAATTTGCCTACGGGCAGAATTTATGGTATCTGTTTATCATAACATCAAGGTTGTTTTGACCTAAGGGCAGGATTTACAGTAAGTATGTGAAAGTAGAAATCTTAGAGGCATTCCCAGAACTGGGATTATATCAGAAATCAGCATGGTGGATTGGCGTCCAAGATGAAGTTGCTTTAGCCTCCACAGGCACCATTTGTACTATCCCCTCTCTAATGCCTCATACGCTATCACCAGACCTGCCCACTCTCCCTCTTGCACATAAATCCACCCACTTATCTCCATTCCCATTGCCCTTACCCTGGTCAGGCCCCATCCTCTCTCACCTGGGTAGGCCTCTTGGCTTCCCCTCTCTTCATGCCAACCTGCTCTTCACATATACCCTGGTCTCTTCATAAATGTTCATTGTGAACATGTCATCCCTAGCTCAAAACCACGTCATGTTCCTGTTGCTCTCAGAGTAAATACTCACAAAACTCTGCAGGACCCAGTGCTACCAGTGTATCCAGCTTCATCGTGAACCTCTGTCTCTTGTTCTCTGTGCTCCCTACACAAAGCCATTTTACTAAGCCATTTTACTTTACCAAATGTGCCATGATCCTTCCTGCTTCAGGCCTTTATGTAGGTTAATCCCCTTTCTAGAGCACCTTTCCTGAACCCTGCATCCTCCTACTGTAAGCTCTCATTGCACCCTAAAGCTTTTCACTCATAGCTGTCATGAGAGTGTCATCATCTACATGTATGATTGCTTTGTTAATGTATGACTCCACAAGTCTGTTGCCCTGTAAGGGATTATGGATGCTTTGCTCATCCCTATCACTGACCCAGTAGCCAGCAAATAGTAACCCTCAATAAAGCATTGCCCTTCCCATGAGCTAAGCATTCTAAGTATTATTCATGTATTAGCTCATATAATCCTAGAACAACCCTAGGAATTAGTACTATTATTTTCTCCATGTTATTGATAAAAGAAGTGAGGCCAGAGAAATTAAGTCATTTGTCCAACATCACAGGAGAATAAGATTCATATACAGCCTGGATTCAAATCCACCTGCCTGATTGGAGTTGGTATTCTTGATCACTCCTTATGCTGCTCTTCACTTAACAGAGAAGCAGTCTCCAGTTCCATGGAACTGGAGTAAGGATCAAGAGCCCCAATATTCCTCCTGCCAGCCTTGGTTCTTGCAGCTTTGCCTGTAGTAACTCTATCCAAAGTTTATAATCTACTCATCTATGGCCTGGCCTCAACCCTGCCTTCATATCAAAGTCACTGGGGGCATTTTTTAAATTTTCAGACTTCTGGGTTACAAGAGGGGCTACTCTGGGCTAGCAGGCACACAAGGTTTCTATAATTCTTGGGGATGAAGTCATCCCCAAGACAGGGAAGACAGGCCCTCCTGTGCAGGCTGTACAGCTGTTCCAGGCCAGAGAATAGGAGGTCCTTACAGAGAGGCTTCAATTTCATCCAAAGAGGACTCTCAGTGTTTATCTGCTAGGAAAGACATGGTCATAAATATCCCAAATCCCTGCTTTTCTAATTCAAACCACTTCCCCTGGGTCTAATCTCTAAGAGGAACAGCTGGCCACCACACTGTCATAATGATCCTTCATAAACATTTATGGGACAGAGGTAAGGTGTGCCTAATTGACATGGGCCATCTTGGTGTCTGGGCAATTGTATTGACAGGAATTTGATTTGTAGTTTCCTGTGTAGACTTGAAGCTCTGCAAAAAAGTGCTGCCCTCTGCACTAGCATCTGCAAAGTGTATCCCACCTACCAAATAAGGTCACATGCCAGGGAGCCTCCAAGCCTGCTCTGGTTTCTAGTGGAAAAGAGTGACTGAGCCATGGGCACACACCACCAGCTGGCCTCATTCATAAGCCCAGCACCTCCTTCTTTAGTAGTTGTTCAGCAAGGAGCCTCAGTTGGGTTTGTTTTCCAACAAGCTCACAAGTGGGACCTGCAGTATAACACAGAGCCAGAGTGGACTTGAGGTCAGAAGATCTATTCTTATTCCCACTCCATGATATTATACAAACTGAGTGCCCCTGGGTGAGTCACATCACCCCTCTGAAGCCTCAGTTTCCTCATCTGCAAAATGGGAGGCTGATCTCTCATGATGCTACCTCACTGATTTGATAAGAAACAAAGGGTGAGAAATGCCATCCAAATATAAACCTGCGTCATAACCATGGATTATACTGTTAGAGTGGTCACTTAAGATTGCAGGCTCTGAAGTGGGCTGCATGAAAGTAGGCAGCACAGGAACAGCCACATATTAATACTTCTAGTTACACTTATTTTTATTTCCTAAGCACAAATTTCTTAGGGATATATATATATATAGTTTTTTTGGGGTTTTTTTTTTGTTTTTTTTTTTTGAGATGGAGTCTGGCTCTGTCGCCCAGGCTGGAGTGCAGTGGTGTAATCTTGGCTCACTGAAACCTCCACCTCCCAGGTCCAAGCAATCCTCCTGCCCCAGCCTCCCAAGTAGGTGCCTCAGCCTCCTAAGTAGCTGGGATTACAAGCATGCACCACCATGCCCAGCCAATTTTTTTATTTTTAGAAGAGAGTAGGCTTCACCACGTTGGTCAGGCTGGTCTTGAATCCCTGACCTCAAATAATCCTCCTGCCTCCCAAAGTGCTGGGATTATAGGCATGAGCCACCGTGCCTGGCCTCTTAGGGGTATATTTTATAACATGCATATCATATTTGTTCATACATGATTGAACACACTACCTGCTGTTGCTGATCACTTTACACAAATTAGGTCATTTAAGGCCTAGAGGTAGGGACCTATTAAATTGGCCCCTTTTATAGGTGAAAAAATGAAGGTGCCTCAGAGAGCCTGAGCCAACAGACCAAGGTTATGCAGCTACTGGGTGGAGAAGTCTGAATTGGAACCCAGCCTGTCTGGGTCAAAACCCCATCCTCTTCTCCACTACTTTATATTTCCTGGCACAAAAGTACATCTGTAATTTATAAATATATCATACTTTGCATATGTTTTATATTGTACATTAAATATAGTAAGAATCATGAATAGCTAACACATTTTGAAGGGTGTGCCCAAAGTAGTTTTCTGATAGGGCTACATAATTTTAAAAAGTTGGGACCACCTGCTTTAAAGTCTAAAGAAGGAGAAACACGAGGCTTATTGTACCCACAGCAGGGCTGGGACTGGAGTGGAGCAGATGGGGTGCACAGGGCACAAAATGTAAGAATTTTCAATAAAATTTTTACCTCACTCTCTGCGTCATGCGGGGTGGGGGGCCTGCCCCTTCAGCACTGGCAGAGAGTAAAGGGAGGTGAGGACGCCACAGGGAGAGGAAGGAAAAGTCTCTATTATTTATTGCTCCCAAACCGTTCAATTCCTTGCCCCCTGCAAAGCCCCTACTGGGACTAGCCCTCCTCTGAAGAGCTCCAAAAGGTGACAGAGGGTAAATCTGGAGTGTGGGCAGTGGGTAAGGGGGCAGCAGGATGACAAAAGGAAGATTCTTTGCCAGCTAGCTGGAGTGGACACAACGGAAGCTGAGTTTCAGTCAGCTTCGTGACCTTGAGCCTCAGTGTGCTCTGGTAGAAAATGGAAATTTAAAAATCCCTTTCTGGCCAGGCACAGTGGCTCATGCCTGTAATCCCAGCACTTTGGGAGGCCAAGGTGGTTGGATCACTTGAGGTCAGGAGTTCAAGCCCAGCCTGGCCAACATGGCAAAATCCCATCTCTACTGAAAAGAAAATTTGAAAAGTAGCCTGGTGTGGTAGTGCATGCCTGTAATTCCAGCTACTCGGGAGGCTGAGGCACGAGAATCGCTTGAACCCAGGAGGCAGAGGTTGCAGTGAGCCAAGATCTCACCACTGCACTCCAGCCTGGGTGATGAAGTGAAACTGTCTCAAAAATAAAAAAATAAAAATCCCTTTCTGAGTCAAAAAAAAAAAATAACAGATACTAGCAAGATCACAGAGAAAAGAGAACGCTCACACACTGCTGGTAGCAATGTAAATTAGTTCCACTGCTGTGGAAAGCAGTCTGGAGAGTTCTCAAAGAACTTAAAACAGAACTACCATTTGACCCAGCAGTCCCACTACTGGGTATGTATCCAAAGGAATGTAAGTCGTTCTACCATAAAGGCACATGGGTATGTTCATCGCAGCACTGTTCACAATAGCGAATACATGAACTCAACCTAAGTGCCCCTCTATGGTGGACTAGATAAAGAAAATGTGGTACATATACACCATGGAATACTACACAGCTATAAAAAATGATGTCATGCCTTTTGCAGGAACTTGGATGGAGCTGGAGGCCATTGTCCTAAGCAAATTAATGTAGGAACAGAAAACCAAATACTGCATGTCCTTACTTTTAAGTGGGAGCTAAACATTGAGTACACATGGACACAAGGAAGGGAACAATATGCACTGGGGCTTATTTGAGGGTGGAGGGCGGGGAGAGGATGAAGACTGAAAAACTACCTCTTAGGCATTATGCTGATTATCTGGGTGACAAAGTTATCTGTATACCAATCCCCTGAGACACACAATTTACCCATGTAACAAACCTGCACATGTACCCCTTGAACCTAAAATAAAAGTCAGAGAGAAAAACTAAATACACAAAATAAACAATAAAAATCTTTTTCTGGCTCCCTTGCAGATTACGTGAGTGTGTGAGGGGGTGATGCACCACCTTCAAAATTCTACATGAACATGAGTGTAACTAAGTACTGTGTGGAAAACGGCACTGCCTTGTACTCTATTGCCTTTCCACTGGGTTAATCTAGAATTAATTCTGGACTCTCCTCACCTACCATCCCTGTCCCCTTCCTACCTTCCCAACCTGATAACTGGAACTGGATGTGTGGGTGAGTATCTCATCCATGGTGACCTAAAGAACTGAGGTGGGTAGATTCTTCCCACTCTCACCCCAAACCAGCAATTCAGAAACCCTTTGGTTCTCACTGGTGCTGCCTAAACAGAATCACCATGGGCATCGGGGGAGGCACCAGGGTTGGGGAAAAGAGGATTGGCCAGGCAGAGAGCTCATCTGCCATCTCAAGCCTGACTTCTACAGAGGAATTCCCAAAGGAGACTGTCCCCTGCCCTAGGCTGATGGATATGGGAAAGTACCACACTCAGTGAAATCAATTCACACACAGAAAGTAAAGACAATGCGTGTATGGCTGAGGGAGACTGCCCCTATTTAGGGAATGAGAAGAGCATCCGAGCTCACACAAATGGTGGGTGGGGCACATTTTCATTTTTCCAGAGACCGGCTTGGAGGAGAAAGAAGCTCAGTAGCCACACACCCACAAACCAGCTCCCCAGCTCCATCCCAGCACCTGAAGATAGGAAGGTCTGAAAGTCTGCTGTCAGCAAGCATGCCTGACCTGTTGCTGAGTGTCACAGTGGCCCAAGAGTTGCTTGTGCCCCAAGAGTTAAAAAAGATGGAGGCGGCAGAGGATGGCTTTCTAAACCCCCAGTGCCAAACCTATCTTTCTCCACTACCATCATTGCCCCAGCCCTTCAATTGCTGGTGAAAGGCCAATTGGCCAGAAACTCAGACCCAAGGAAATTGTGTGTGTGTCTGTGTCTGTGTGTGTGTGTCTGTGTGTCTGTGTCTGTGTGTGTGTGTCTGTGTGTCTGTGTATGTGTTATTTGGGGAAGGGGAGTGACACTCTCTCTGGGTTTCCTCCATTCACAGCAGAAGGCCCACTGACGTCCAAAATTTCCAAATTTTGCAAAGTTGAAGAGGAATTTACCAAGCGTTTCCCTCACAGATCTCTCCTTTAACAGAGGATAAACAGGCCCAGAGGAAACACATGCTTGCAGTGGCAAAGGAGCAGCCGCAGAGCCAGGCCGCCTTCCCCACCCCGCCCCCAATCCTCACGCACATCTACTGCTCTTCCCATCAAGTTTTGCCACCGAGGCTCGCATCTGGAAACTTTCATGCAACCTGCTAAGGAGACAAGCAGGCCAGAGAAGCTGCCAAGCGGACTCCTCCCGGTCTACCCGCCCGCCCCTAGTGCGCCTCAGGTGGACGACAACTCCTGGGAATCCCGGGAGGACAGGAGAGTCTTCACCACCCGAGAGTTCAGGAGCCCAGAGGTCAGGCGATGCCCAGCGGGCACCCCCAGACTTTCCAACCCTCTCCGCTCCGTCCAGGAGCCCCTGTCCCAGCTTCCTTTTGGCCGCGCTCTTCCTCCGCAGCCCTGCGCTCTGGTGGCTGCCAGCACTGTACGGCGGCGCACCGCGCCAAAGGGCAAGAGCTCCAAACTGGAGCCGCCTGGAGGTGGCCTCCCCTCCCCCGCCGGGTTCCGTTGTTTATTTCTTCCTGGGGAGGGAAAATCACACAGCCTGTTCGTTTCCCCAGCCGGGATGGGCGCAGAGTCGGACATATGGGCATCTCGCGCTCCGCATCTGTGTCATCAGTCGCGTTTTCTGTGGATGCCTGCGTCTGTGTACGTGTGTGTGTGTGTTTGGGGCCAGGCGCTGGGAACAAATGTGCATTTGTTAAATTTGACAATAAAGTCCTACAGCGAAGCTGCCAAGATTGGGGCAGTGGGTGGGGGTGGAAGACAGCGGGGTGGAGGAGAGCTAAACTCTCAAAAGGCGAGGCCAAAGCGCCTGGCCCAGGTATTATGTTGGGAGAAGGTGAGGAGAGCAGCTGCTCCTTCTCGCGGGCTGTGTATGGGAGCGAGGGTGCATGTGTCCCTGTGAAGAGTACACACCGATCTGCTCAACATATGTCGCCACAAATCACAGTATCTCTCCCTCCTCCCACCCCCCGCTCCCTGCGCGGCTCCTGACCGAGCGCAGAGCAGAGAGGGGCGCTGAGAAGAGGCGCCGCTTCAACAGGTGTCTTGGTGCGCAATGCACCTTTTCACGCATTGACGGTCTCAGCCGCCGGCGGGGATAATGTGGACACTTTGTTTCCAGGCGCCGCGCGCGAGCTGCGGACGCCTAGGGGAGGCGGCCCTGAGCAGGGAGGGGGGATCTGGAAATAAAGACCTCGGGCTTTCCTGAGTGCCCGGGCCCTCTCTTCCCTTTGTTCAAAGACTCCCTGGGCCAGAGCTCCCTCGTGCGCCCTGGGGGGTGGCATATGGCGCCCTGTCACCTACCCAAGAAAAAGAACCGGCCACCCTTTCAAGAGCGCACGAGGTCCCTGGGCCTGGGGAGGGGGAGTCTCTGAGGGAACGGCTTCTCTCCGAAAGTGGGTGAGGAGTGCGCCTTATCTCTCCCCACCCTGCCTCCACCATCCCCTCAGCTGGCGCAGCAGCCGTTGGGTGGGGAGCTGCGCGCTGAGCAGCACCAGACTGCGGAAGCGCTCCAGCTCCTGGCAGATGAAATATGGGTCTGGTGAGCCCCTGGAGACCATATGCTTTCAATAAAAGAAGACAAATAGGACCGAGATAGGCCTTGCAGCCAACCTGTTATAAATGAGTGGCAATTGGGCCAATGTACACGGGGGCAGGGCCCCCGGGGGGAGGCCTGCTCTGTGCCAAATCCATGTGTCAGCTTCTGGGACAGGTGTGCCCAGGGGCCAGGGGCCAGGTCTCCCCCCTCCGGGTTTATCACGGCAAAGGTAATATTGTGCTAACTATGAGTAAACAGTCATTGTGAAAATGAGGGAGAGTTTATCAGAGGCGAACTAGTTGGGGGTGGCTTAACAATAAAGTTGTTCGCCTTAGGAGCAGGTGACGGCTGGCTGCACGGACTCCCGCAGTAGATGTTTTCCAAAGCACTCCACTTTACAATCTCTTGTAATTATTTATTAAACGAAATCTATTTATTATTATTTTAGCAAACACTGGAGACAGGTGGGGCTTTCTTTTCGTCGTCTCCTTTTGTTTGAAGGGCTGTTTGAAGTGGCCAGTCTCGGCCCGGGCAGCTCGCTCGCCAGATTTTTGTCTTCCCCTCTTTCACTGCTGAGCTGAAGGCGAGAGAAAGAATCCCCCTCCTCTGGCAAGTCATTAGCTATTCAGCTTCCCATGGCCCCCCTCCCTCCCTGCACAACTCTCAAAGAGCCCCCAGGCAATGCTAAAACTACCCCCGCCGACAAGAAGGCAAGAAGGCTGGCCGCTGCCTTCTTTCTTTTCCAATGTGCCCGCTGTCTCCAGGCCTCTGGCTACCGCCTCTCTCCGGGACCCCCTCAGCCTCCAGGCAAACTTAGATCTCAGGAGGTGTAGGGGTGCGGGAGTCCTGGAGGTCTTAGGGGCGGTGGATGACCAGGAGCTGCAGGAACAGACTCTGCTCTCTGCGGGAAGAGCGATTTCACAAACATTGCCGGTGCGCACGGAGTCATTACCGCCTGCGCCTCAGCAGCCAAAGGCACAGGAATTAACTTTGGAGAGGGGTCTATGCCTCCCCTGCAGCTGAGACAGAGGGCATGAATCCTCAATCTCTAATCCTCTAAGACTCCTTGACCTCCGGCCCTGGCCTCCTGGCTGGAAGAAGGCTGCGGGAAGTCCTTGCATCCCTCAAGAAGGCGGTTGCCCCCAGCCACCGCGCGCTCCTGGCCTTGGCTGCTTTTTGCGCAAAGCAGGAGTGATGGAGAACTGCAAGCACTGGAGGGCCCTGAGCCGGAGGGGTTTGGGGGAGGCTGGATAAGAATTCCAAGCAGATCCCAGAATTCTCTACCTATCAAGAAAGCTTGAAAGAATCCCCAGAGTCTTTCCTGGCATGGGAAGCTCACCCTGCCAACCTCCTCAGTATCCATTAGCCACTCCAGGCAGGCCCTGGCCAGAGTGAAACCCACCTCTATCTGAGGTCCACCTACCCCCATCTGAGGTCCACTGCCAGATGAGAGTCATCCACAGGCCTCTGGGAAACAAGAGCAGTACTTGGATCGCTCATGGCCAGGGTTCCCTCCATGGAGCTTAGCCAGGTCAGGAGAACCTAGAGAAGCATGGTTTGGATTTTCTCTCCCAGGCCCAAAAGCTCCAAGTTGGTTCTCTCCCAGTTTCTGATTTGCAGGTAAATAAATCAAGTAAGGCTGGGGTATGAGGCAGACAAGTTTGGAGGAGGAAGAGGAGGAGGAGGAGGAGGAGGAGGAAAAGGAGAAGGAGAAGAAGAAGAAGAAGAAGAAGAAGAAGAAGAAGAAGAAGAAGAAGAAGAAGAAGAAGAAGAAGAAGAAGAAGAAGAAGAAGAAGAAGCAGCAGCAGCAGAAGCAGCAGTGGCAGCAGCAGCAGCAGCGGTGGCAGCAGCAGCAGCAGCAGGGGCAGCAGCAGCTTGAATGGATGCTGGCTCCCCTTGCCTGGAAAATGGGACCATTACTTCTTTTCTGATCTGACCCCCAGACTCAGGACTTCCTCTGTTTTCTGCATTTTGGGATCTGTTGTTTTGCCTTGAAAAAAAAAATGTTTTCCCCCAAATCAAGGAGGGGTTGCTGGTTCAAAGGGAAAATCTGGGACTAGGAGTCTGAAGATACGACTTCTGTGTGGTTCTGATAGAACTTGCTGTGTGACCTTGAGAGAGTCACTCCCCCTCTCTGGGCCTTGACTTTTTCATCTTTAAAGAAGGCCTGGAATTCCCATTCTTTTGAGGAGAAGACAAGTTCCTAGCCAGTGGTGACCTAAGGGAGGAGCTGCAGCAAAATGCTACCCCGACAGTCCCAGATGGTCCCTTTGTTGATTCTGACCCTGGTCTCAGGCTTCATTTCCCTACAGCAAGGGAAGGAGCCTCTGCTCACAGAGCACCTTCTAAGATTGGCAGGACTGCGCCACACCCCCGCCCAGTCCTAGAGCACCCCTCTCCCTGGTTCCTGAGCACATCACCCTCTTCCTTGGAGGAAAATTTGCCCCCAAGCAGCCTGGGCGGTAAGAGGCTATCACTAGGGCAGACTCACAGACCTACCTCATCCCCTCACCCCACCCTACAGTCTCGAAGTCGAGTCCTGTCCCCTCCTGCAGTTTCCGGGAGACTCAGGATATCTGGATCCGCTGGAAAGTGAAGCCTTCCTCGCCTAAGGAGACTTAAACCCGGATACTTAACCCCCCCGGCCTCGGCTTCTTCCTCCAGGCACGATCGGGTCAAGAGAGAGAAGCGGAAGCTGCAACCCCTCACCCTGAGTGACCGGAAGCAGAAGACCACGGGATGTCCCAGGCGGGGACAAGAGGAGGGGCTGGGGAAGAAAGGAGGGATGATGAGTTCAGACTCCCTTTGGAAAGGTTTCCAGAGAGCGCTACCAGGGGCAACCCCAGGGGCTTGGGGAGTCCCTACCTTGTGCTCACTGTGCGATGCCCTAGTGATGCCGAGGCAGGGGGCTGGAGCAGGTGACTGCTGGCAGCCGCTGTCTGTCTGTGATTGGACCGAAGGACTAAGGGGAGAAAAAGTTTATCTGCTTCTCCCAGTGCCTGCACACCGTGATGGTTCAAAAGACACAAGGGGGAGGGGCGCCGCGGCTCTGCTTCCCAGCGCTTTGGGAGACTGAAGTGAAAGGAACGCTTGAGCCCAGGAGTTCGAGACCATCCTGGGCAACAAAGCAAGACCGCCCCTGCCATACAAAATAAATTAGCCGAGCACAGTGGCGCACGCCTGTAGTCTCAGCTACTCAGAAGGCTGAAGTGGGAGGATAGCTTGAACCTAGGAGATCGAGGCTGCAGTGAGCCGTGATTGCACCACTGCAGTCCAGCCTGGGTGACAGAAGGAGACCCTGTTTTGTTTTTGGTTTTGGTTTTGGTGTTTTTCTGTTTGTTTTTGTTTTTTTTGTTTTTTGGGGTTTTTGTTTTTGTTTTTGTTTGTCTGTTTGTTTAAAAAAAAAAAAAAGACGCAAGAGCTCACTGTGAACTCCTGGTTCCTTCCTCCCCTCCTCACACTTCCCAGAACTCTTCCTGTCACGGTTCCTAGACAGAATGCTGGGATACTATCCACAAGCTGTAGTAGGCTTGTAATAATGGAATGTCCCCTTGAGGGGTCCCCCCCACAGTCACCGCTGCCTCTGGAGTGAGATCTATGGGGGTGGGGTTCTAAGCGCCTCTGGGGAGGGTGAGGTAGCATTTCAGGGTGTGGCAGAGGCTCGGACACCCCCAATAGAAGGTCTGTGAATGGAAGGGACATAGGCAGGAGCTCTCTCAGTGATGGCCCTTGTCTTCCAGGATGAAGAGAGGCAGTGAAACACCAGGAGAGCAGGGCGTACTTTAGAATAATTCCTGGACCCTTCTCCAGGCTGCTAGTCAGGACAACGAGCTCCTGGTTGTCTCCGCCACTATCTTGCTATGCGATTTCGGACAAGCCATCTCCCTCACTAAGCCTAAATTTCCCCATGTGTAACGTGTGGGCATTGTACACTAGAGGCATCAAAGTCCCCTCCAGGACAGATGCTAAGTAAAGATAGGCTAGGAGCAAAGCGGTCTGGGGTGGCCAGACGAGAGCCACACGAGGCCCTTCTCACTGGGCGAGGCTCTTTGAGGAACTGAGAGTTGCTGGGACCCAGCCCGCGGCGAGAGAGCAAACAGAGCGGCGCTCCCCTCCCCCGACCCCGGCCCTTTGTCCGGAATCCAGCTGTGCCCTGCGGGGGAGGAGCGGGCTCGCGTGGCGCGGCCCCAGGGCCCTGGAGCTGATTGGCCGGTGGCGCGGGCAGCAGCCGGGCAGGCACGCTCCTGGCCCGGGCCAAGCAGATAAAGCGTGCCAAGGGGCACACGACTTGCTGCTCAGGAAATCGCCGCGGTCTCACCTCCGCGCCGCGAGAGAGAGCGCGACAGAGGCCCGGGACCCCATTCTCTCTTCTTTTCTCCTTTGGGCTGGGGCAACTCCCAGGCTGGGGCGCCTGCAGCTCAGCTGAACTTGGCGACCAGAAGCCCGCTCAGCTCCCCACGGCCTAGCTGCTCATCGCTCTCTATTCTTTTGCGCCGGTAGAAAGGTAACATTTGGAGGCCGCCGAGGGACGGGCAGGGGAAAGAGGGATCCTCTGACCCGGCGGGGGCTGGGAGGATGGCTCTTTTTGTTTTTTTCCACCTAGCCTTGGAATCGCGGACTGCGCCCAGTGACAGACTCAAGCTTACCCTTCCCTCTGACCCCGCCGTAGGATGACGCCTCATCCCTCGGGTGCGTCCACTGTCCAAGTGACCGGTGAGACGGAGCGGTCCTTCCCCAGAGCCTTGGACGACGAAGTGACCTGCCCCACGTCCGCTCCGCCCAGCCCCACTCGCACACGGGGGAGCTGCGCGGAGGCGGAAGGGGGAGGCTGCCGAGGGGCGCCAAGGAAGCTCCGGGCACGGCGCGCGGGACGCAGCCGGCCTAAGAGCGAGTTGGCACTAAGCAAGCAGCGACGGAGTCGGCGCAAGAAGGCCAACGACCGCGAGCGCAATCGAATGCACAACCTCAACTCGGCGCTGGACGCGCTGCGCGGTGTCCTGCCCACCTTCCCAGATGACGCGAAGCTCACCAAGATCGAAACGCTGCGCTTCGCCCACAACTACATCTGGGCACTGACTCAAACGCTGCGCATAGCGGACCACAGCTTCTACGCGTTGGAGTCGCCGGCGCCGCACTGCGGGGAGCTGGGCAGCCCAGAAGGCGGATCCCCCGGGGACTGGGGGTCCCTCTACTCCCCAGTCTCCCAGGCTGGCAGCCTTAGCCCCGCCGCGTCGCTGGAGGAGCGCCCCGGCCTGCGGGGGGCCACCTCTTCCGCCTGCTTGCGCCCAAGCACTCTGGCTTTCTCAGATTTTCTGTGAAGGGACCTGCCTGTCGCTGGGCTGTGGGTGCCAAGGGTAAGGGAGAGGGAGGGAGCCGGAGCCCTAGAGGGTGGCCGATGGCGGCGACCCTCAAAAGCACTTGTTCCTTCTGCTTCTCACTGGCTGACCCCTGGCTGGCCCAGGCCTCCGCGGGGGCTGCAGGCTGGGTTCATTCCCCGGCCCTCCGAGCCGCGCCAACTCACGCAGCCCTTGCTGCCCGCGCGAAGTGGGCATTGCAAACTTCGCTCATTTTAGGCCTCCTCCCTGCCACCACGCCATAATCTCATTCTAAGAGTACGAGAATGGTAGCACTACCCGGCCGGAGCGGCCTACCGTCTCGGGTCGCCCTACCCTCACTCAAGTCTGTCTCTCAGTCTCTTACCACCCCTCCTCCAATGTGATTCAATCCAATGTTTGGTCTCAGCGCTTGCTCCCCTTGCCCTGCTCCAAAGACGCTGCCGACCTTCTCTACTCCTAATCAGGTCCGGGGTTTCAGGGCGCCTCACTCTGCCTTAAAGCCACGAAGGCGACCCTCTGCCTTCTCCTCGTGCACTTTTCGGAGCCATTGCCCTCCCGGGGCGGAAGACCAGGCTATGAACTGGGAAAGCCCAGCCCGGCCAGGGAGCACCTCCCCAGCCTCCCTGCGAGCTGCGCCTGAAACGTGAGCTGCGCTGCAGGTGCCTGGAGCACCGCGCATGTTTTTTGTTTTGTTTTGTTTTTTTAATCGGTTTGTAAATTATATGATGTCTTTTGAAATCAAGTTTGGTACAGTAAATTATATGCCCCCCCCCCCGCGCCGTTTTACACATTTGTATTTATTAATGAGATTTCACAGCAAGGAAAAGTCTATATTTTGTATATTAGATTATTTAGGGATTGCTGGGTGAGATTTTAAGCCAATTAAAAAAAAATGGACCTTCAGGAAACCTTGGCAAGGTGACTTCATTGTGCGTTGGGGAGAGGAGAGCTACAGTCACTACAGTTGAGGAAGAGCACCTCTGTCCAAGGAGAGGGATGACACTCTTTCTAGAGGTCTGGACTAGAGCCAGGGCAGATTGGGTTTGGGGAGCTGGAAGTCTTATAAGTAATTATTGGTCCAGCCCCCTTTTTTCTATGTAGGGCAATGAATCCTCTTATTTCAAAGAGCGGTTTAGAAGAAAGACAAGCCTCCAGCTAGGACTACTGACTCTCACTTGCCGGCCCTTTCCCCAACTCCACCAGCCTAGCTCTAGAGCAACTGTCGGGGAAGGCAGACAGTAATAATTCAATTGCAGACTCAGAGTCCTTGGAAACACAGCTGGGCTGGGCATCCTAGGAATTTTCCCAAGGTGCTTAGAGGCCTAGCACATCCCCTGAGCATATTTTACTCAGGCACTGAGGTGGCTGTGTCTTGAACTTGTTGAGCTGAGCAGCCAGGAGCAAAGAAAGTGGAGTGTCTGACTGGAATCTCCAGCAACACCCCCTCCCTCATTACCTGGCAGCCTTGATTGAAAATTTATCAAGAAACTGTTCAAGGTTTCCAGCCACACCATCTCTCTTACTGGCAAGGTGGAAGGACTGGTGCAGCATGGGCACTGAAATCTGTCCCAGGAGTGCCAGTAGAACACCCCTACATGACTTCAGGGACCCTAGGACCTCAGAGAATATGGTCTAAGCTGTAAGGATCCACAGAGTTCGCCTGCTGCTTGGGAATAGGAAAGTGGAGGACAGGCACCCTACCTGCTAGTTGAACTCCAGAGACCTCCTTGAATTGGCCAGGGGTGTCCTGGGAAGAAGTGGGCCAACCCAGGTCGGGTGTGGTGCTGCCAGACCCCCGGAGCTGGTGGAGAGGTTGCTTTTCCAGCACATTAGAGTGCAAAGGTGATGTCTTCTCAGGGGTTAATGCCTCTTGCATCTCTTTCTCTCCTATGCCCTACCCAATTCAAATGGAAATTTTCCCTTCTCTACCATAAATCTGTAAAGTTAGCTCAGAGGAGACTTGTCTCAGTTATCAGCCGCAGGATTTGGGGGCGGGAAGAGGGACACAGCAAACAAACGAATGAACGAAGGTGTTGTTTCATTTTGTGGCTTTAATCTGGGAGGAGGAGATTAATGGGTTATTGATGACCTCTGCAATAGCCAACTTTCCACCTGGGGCACCGCCTGGGGACAGGTGTCAGCAGCTTGGGAGTTGCACAAAGCAAGCAAACACCTGTGATTTGCTGGGCGTTGGGGGTACGGGGTGGGCAGACATAAAAATCAAGAAGGTCTCTTTATCCTCTCAGGACAGTAGCAAGGATATAGACACAATCACTCAAGGCCCAAGAAATATTGGTGGTTGGGGGAGGTATGAGCCGCAGGATGGAACATCAAACTGTCACCTTGGGGCTGGAGTGCCGGAAGCTTGCAGGAGGAGGTGGCATTTGGGCCAGGACTAAAGGTTTGGAGAGGAATTCCTCAAGTGGAAAGATTCTTTTTCCTGTGGAACGCTGTGTGAAGTAGTGTTCATCTTCTAGGCAGGGGACTCTCTGGGTACAAACGGCCCCCAGAAGCTGGAGGAGCGTTTGCTGGGTTAAGGTTCTCCAGGAGGCAACCGGGTGAGCTGCGTTCTCCCCCACAGCCCAGTCCTTCTCCTGCTTTTGAGGGTGCTCATTAAGGAGCCATTAGTCACCCAACACACACAGACTGGTCCTCCGCCCCACAAATTAAAACACGCACGTTCGGGTTAACCAACTCAGCTGCTGGGCCGCCACCTTGGGTTGGGGCGAATTAGACCCCCGAAACTGTCAGCTCCACTCTCCAAGTCGGGAGAAGGCGGAGGAGGGTTTAGGGTTTCTCTGAATCAGGGGGGCAAAGTTTAGGGTTCGGTGCTGGATGAGCTCCGTCTAAGTGTGTAAAATCACGCTGCGGTGGGAAAGCTCGCCCATGCCTCTTTCCAAAGAACCCCTCAGCAAGAATAACTAGGAAACATTTCTAGGGATGGCCTGTCCAAATAGCTTTGCACCACCGCCCCCGCGCCTTCCACCTCTTGCAGCGTTTTGAGTCCTGGGGCTTTTAAAACCGCGCTGCTAGCGGTCTCTGCCCGGACCCTGCCTCTTCACCGTCAGCCAGCGCTTCTTCGGCTGCGGAGCCTGCTGCTGTCTGAAACCAACAGTGTCCGAAATCCGAGCAGGAAAGACTCTCGGGTCGAATGGCTCTTCCCCCGTCTTCTGCTTTTGTCTGAGCCCAAGACTGGCTTCCAGAAAAACAGCACATGAATCTTGCGTCTCCCTCCAGTCAAGCCGCGCTGGCACACAAGCAGGTAGATTTATGGTGCCCTGCCCCCATCCCACCCCACTCCCAGCCGGCCTCAGTCGGAGGACAAAGCGTCCCGGGGCCATTGGAATGCTAATGTCTGGGAGCCAGGCCGCTGGGCTGGCACAAAGGTAGGCGGGGCCCGTGGCGCACGCGACCCCACAGGCGCACACCGTCCCTTCTCTCCCTTGCGGACTACCGGGCCGTGTGACCTTGGACAAGTCTCCTTGCCTCAGCTAATCCACAAGAGAAGTTGGAAGGAGTTCCTAATACCCTTTCGCTGGGTTTCTGGGTGCCTACCACAAGACTGACACAAGGTGAACGGCACCACAGTCCCCTCAAGACTGGAAACTGTGAAAAAAAAAAAAAAAACCCTTCAGACCCTGAGACTAGAGACAGTGTGTGGGGAGGGTCTGGGGGATTCACCTGAGAATGTTGCACAGAACAACCGCTGGGTACATTGTAATTACATTTATGTAAGGAATACTCTCTGCTGTGTGCCTTTTCGTCTGCCCCCTTTAAAAATCCCTGCAGACAGATTTCCACAAAAGTGTGTGAGGAAGCGGAGGGATGGGGTCGGGGGGGTTGTGACTCTGCTAACTTTACCTGGCTGTTCTGTCTTCCAAGGGCCAAGTGAGCAGTGAGTGACTTGAGGCTAGACGCTTTATCTCCGGTACCCTCCTACAGCCAATGAGGAGGGCAAGGCAGTGTGGTCACATCCATGGAAACAGAGAAGATGACTCGCCCAAGGCCCTCAATCACTAGGCGAGTTATTGCAACAAACTAGGACTGATGCCCTGGTTCTAAGCTGGCAGTTTGGAACTCTTTCCTCTGTGCTGGTAGATAGGAGTAGATAGGAGCTGGTAGATGGCGAATCAATCTATAGTAATATGTCCTTTGACTAGAACCGGGTCCTTGGGGTCTTATAAGGTCCAGGGGTCCCTGAGCTTTGGCCTCCCTGTACCCCTGACGAAGTTCCAGGCTCCTGTCTGCTGCCTCTGCTTCTGGGATCAGTGGGCCAAGGCCGACGGAGCCGACGCCTGTCTAGCTGAGCCTGTCTAGCAATTGCTCTGAGATCCTGAAATGCGGCTGCGCGCCCCTGACCATGGTGCTGAAATGACCACGCAGATCCAGCGCGAGAGGTGCGTCTGGGAGTGAGGGGTTCTCTTACTGAAAACCACCTATCAACCCCCTCTGCCCACGATTCCAGTCCGTAGTCCTAGGGAGGCTCCTGCGGACATGCAGACCCAGAGGACTGTCAGGTTTCCCTAGTGAGAAGAGGAAAGCAAGGTCTCTGTTGCTACTGACTTGCCTTTCTCTCTGTGCACCTTAGGACTCCTGCCCTTATAAATTACGGAGCTAGAATTAAGTAACTAGCTTAGGACTTTCTGACAGCATCTGAGAGGCCTGAGGTGAACAACTTTTGAAGTTTAAGCTGAGGCAGCCCTAGCTGGGAGAACTGGTTTGGAACTTTGCCCTCAACAGGGCTCTCATTGTTTGGGTTACATGCTTTAGTTATTCCAAGAACAAAGCCCAAAGGAAATCCTCCAGATGCATACACAGGAGATCAAAGTAGTTAAGAGATATGATTTTAGAACCCCACAGACATAGGTTCAAGTCCCAGTGCTGCCACACCTCGTGGTTTTCAATTAAACCCCGTTGTCTCTCCTAAGAACTATTTTCCTCATTTATGAAGATGGGACAATAAATAGTAGCCACATAATTGGGCTATTGTACTGATTAAACACGTTTGTCCAGCCTTCTAAGCTTCCATAAATGGTATTTACTATAATTAGCATCTTTATTTGCCTCAAATTCTTCTCTTTCTCAGCTGAGCACAGTGTCTCATGCCTGTAATCCAGCACTTTGGGAGGCAGAGGTGGGCAGATCACTTGAAGCCAGGAGCTCGAGACTAGCCTGGCCAACATAGCAAAATCCCATCTCTACTAAAAATAAAAAAAGTAGCCAGAAAAATCCCATCTCTACTAAAAAAAAAAAAAAAAAAAAAAAAAAAAAAAAAAAAAAAAAAAAAAAAAATTGGCCAGGCATGGTAGAGCACACCTGCAATCCCAGCTACTCAGGTGGCTGAGACATAAGACTTGCTGGAACCCAGGAGGTGGAGGTTGCAGAGATCCGAAATTATACCACTGTACTACAGCCTGGGCAACAGAGTGTGGCCCTGTCTCAAAAAAAGAAAAATCTTCTCATTTTCCCCCATTTTGGAGAGGAAAGGGCTTTTGCATGAATTTGAATTTTCTCTGCACCCCTGTGTATTGTAAACTAGGAGAAAGGCCAAGAGTCACCCATCCCTTCCTGGTAAACTTACCCTTCCTGAGCCCTAGATCAAATGTCCAGATGTCCCTAGGGCACCCCAAATGAGAAGTCCAAAAATGGGAATCCTCTCCTGGTTCCCCAAGCTAATGCTGTCCCCTTCTCCTGATCTCACTAAGTAACATCCTTCATACTAGAAATCTGGGGTTCATCTTGGTCTCTCACTACCCATATCTAGTTAACCCTCAAGTCCTGCTGGTTTTCTTTCTCACTTTTTCTTGAACATGGCTCCTCCTTTGCTTCCTTATGACCACTGCCATAGTTCAGGCTTTTATCCCTTATCTGCAGAGACTACCTAACTGATCCCTCTACTTCTAGTCCTTTTTTTTTTTTTTTTTTTTTTTGAGATAGGGTCTCACTCTGTCTCCCAGGCCAGCATACTGTGGTATGATCATGGCTCCCTGCAGCCTTGATCTTCTGGGCTCAAGTGATCCTCCCACATCAGCCTCCCAAGTAGCTGGGATCACAGGCATATGCCACCACACAGCTAATTTTTAAAAACAATTTTTGTAGAGACGGGGTCCCACTATGTTGGCCAGTCTTGTCTTGAACTCCTGGGCTCAAGTGATCCTCCCACCTTGGCCTCCCAAAGTGCTGAGATTACAGGCATGAGCCACCACATCTGGCCCCACCTCTAATCTTGACACTCATCATTGTACCCTCCATGCAGCTGTCAGAGTTCCCATCTAATATGTGAATATAACATTATAACTCTCCTGTTTGATCTTCAAATGGTTTCCAATCATTCCGTAGGATAAAGTTCATGTTCTAACTGGGAAGAATTGTATAGTGTGAGCTGCGAATTTATATGAATAAGGCCTCAATTTCCAACTGATTCACTAACAATCAGTATAAACATGCACAAATTCCTTAATCTTTATTTCCGTTTCTTTATCTATAAAATGGGGATAGCAATATTGCCTTTTAAGGTTCTAGTAAGATTAAAGCTAGGTTGCTATAGCAGAGACTCTCAAATAATTCAACCTGAGGTGAATATTCTAGGTAGGTGGGGAGCTCTGTTCCATGACACCATCCTGGGACTAAGATCCTTTCATCTTCTTCCTCCACCAGCTCCCAGATCCTTGCCAACCAAATGGTTGAAGCTGCATTGCCATAAGTCCCAGCCAGTGGAAAAGGGAAATAAGGCATGGAGGAGGCTTACCTACAGTCTTAAAACTTACGCTCAGAGGTAGCACATATCACCTCTGCTCACATTTCACAAAGAGAATATGATCACGTGGCCTCATCTAGCTGGAAGAGGGACTATGTGCCTAGAAGAAGTGAAGAATGGATTCTGGCAGGCAATGGGCAGACTCTACCACAGCATCGTGGTCTAGATTAAATTGGATTACATATGCTATTATTATTTGTTTTTATCATCAAAAGTCAGGTATGCTTAGGCCAGAGTCCTGCCACACCAGTCTCTTTCTCATAATGCCTCATTTGCCCTGATAGTTACCCTCCAGGAGTGATGACTTGCTTGAAGTTTTCCCTTTATACACGCTCAGGTACCCCTTCAATGCTTTTTCCCCTACCCCCCACACACACTGTTCTGTCTGTCTGAACCTTCTCTCTTGTTTTCCTTCCCCAACCTCCAAAATGGATATCACCTCTGCCTGGGAGTTTTCTCTGCACTATGCCTTCCTCCTTGCTCCCTGCTCCCATAATACCCTGTGCATGTGAATATTGTAGCATTTTCCAGGTAGTGTAGTGATGGTTTATATGCACTCCTCATTGATCTGTGAGATCTCCTCAAGGGCAGAGACTATGTTCGTCTTCATGTCTCCAATGAGCAGAACACTGATTACCCATTTTTGTCTAAATCCCCCATATTTTATTTTATTTTATTTTTTTAGTTTTTTGAGACAGGGTCTCACTCCAGTTGCCCAGGCTGGAGTGCAGTGATGTGATCACAGCTCACTGCAACCTCAACCTCCCGAGCTCAGGTGATTCTCCCACCTCAGCCTCCTGAGTAGCTGAGACTACAGGTGTGCACCATCACAGCCAGCTAATTTTTTGTATTTTTAGTAGAGATGGGGTTTCACCATGTTGCCCAGGCTGGTCTCAAACTCCTGGACTCAAGCAATCCACCCACCTCAGCCTCCCAAAATGTTGGGGTTACAGGTGTGAGCCACTGCGCCCAGCCCAAATGCCACATGTTTTTAGAATGAATTAATGAGTGAGTGAATTGACTATTAATAAATGAATAAAAGGCATTGCAATTATTTGTTTAGAAATCTTTTCCCTCCCCAGATTGGCTAGCACATAAAGACCAAGGAATATTTGTTGAATAAATGAATGGATGAATGAGTCATATAGAGGCCCACTAACCCTCCTGCTTCATATCCTCCTCTGCACAAAAATAACCTATCCTTGACTGCCTATAAATCTATTTCAGAAGATGTCCCATATGACTAAGTGATAACAGATTATCACAACAGTACTGTATCATTGTTTCTGAGATCTATGGTAACAATGCCCGTAGTTCATGTGTAGTTGATTCCTCCTGAGAAACTCAGATCCCTCCTGAGTCAGTGGAAAGGGCATGAGGCTTGAGATCTATCTCAACTCCAGTACTTCATATTCTATTACCTTGGGCAAGTTGCTTAGCCTCTGCAAGTAACTTACTGTAGCTGTCATTTCTCCAGCTACAAAAATGGAGAAAAACACACTTACCTCACAGGATTTCATGAGATGAAGATGAGGCAGACTCATTATAGCACCCGTCTCATCTCTGTCTTACTCCTACAGATGACTAGCGAAGAAAGCATGAGCCAGACTGACCTTCCCAAATTAAGCAGGCAAGTATGTTGGGACTTGCCCAAGCACCCAAACCTGATCATTATGGAGATGAACTGAGGCTCCTGCTCTCCTAACATCATCACCAGCTACACTGCCTCTGTTGTACCAGTTACCTATTGTTGCATAACAAATTATCCAAAACTTAGCTCCTTAAACCAAGAAACATTGATTATGTGTGGCTTCTGTGGTTCAGGAATCCAGGTGTGGCTTAGCTGGTTCAGGCGTCTCATAAGGTTGCCGTCAAGGGATCAGTTAGGAATGTGGTCTTACCTGATGGCTTGACTAGCATAGGAGCCACTTCCAAGCCCACTCGTGTGGTTGTTGGCAGAATTCAATTCCTCAAAGGCTGTTGCAGTGAGGGTCCCAGTTCCTCATTGGCTTTTGGCCAGAGACATCCTTCAGCTCCTTGCCATGTTGGCCTCTCCATAGGGTGGCTCACAACATGACAACCGGCTTCCCTCAATGTAAGCAACCAAGGTGTAAAGGGGGGACATCCAAGCCAGAGACATGAATACCAGGAGGCAGAGATCATGGTGGGTGTTTTACAGGCTGCCATCACATTGGCAGTAACAGAAACCTTTGCTTCCAATTGCTTCTCGGCCTTCTGGCTGAGATCAAACATAGAAATCTTTGCTACCTGCTTTCCACACCCCAGAGACAGGCAGACAGATAGACACATGTACACACACACACAAGCACGCACGCACACATGCACGCACACGCATACACACATCACTACCTCCTCAGGGTCAAATATACCAGAGTTCAAAAAAAGAAAGCCCAGGTAATTTGACTCCTGGGGCTAAAGCACATGTCCCCAGTACTGGGTTGGCTTCCAAGAAGGGCCCAGGGGACTGCTATGTGTGCATTTGAGCCACCCCAGCTGATCCCTGATATCCATTCACACAGGCTTTCACAGGCTCCCTGCCCCCACTCCCAGAGGCATAGATTTAGGATGTCTGGGGCCTGAACACCGCACCCACTGAAGGGAAATTTACTGCCTCTAGAGAACCAGGGCCTGACTTGGGGTCTTGAATGCATCTTTTTCCCCTTTGCCTCTGCTTTATTAGGTTAATCATTGCTTGAATCGGTTGCCATGGTTTGGGCAAACCCATGGCGACTCTATAATGAAGCCTGAAAGACTCGGACCCCATTTATCATCCCCAGTGTTTGGGAGGCCCAGAGCCTCATTTGCCTCCCCCAGGGTCTGGGCACCACCCTTCTGCCTGGGGCCCCCAGGGCCCTTTTGAACGAGAAATGAACAGGTGGCGACTTGGAAGGGGAGAAAAGGAGACCCACACAGGTGGAGTGAGCAGCACACTGCACATTCCCCCACCACACACACACACACACACAGTTTTATGTTCCATCCCTGGAGTTCAGACACAGACCAAATGCACAGGCCTTTTGGTCTCTGACCTTTTCTTTCTGGGAAGTGGGAGGCAAAAGAAAGATCTTTAGTTAAAAGGGGTCTATGGCTGCCCTTAGAAATAGGGGAACCCACGTCTCAGCAGATCCAGGTGTTGTTACACCCTTTATTCCCTGGGCATAGATTGAGCAGCATTGCAATCTTGCAATAGGGACAGATGGAGCCAAGTCTAGTGAGGAACTAGAGGCATACAGAGGTTCAGCAACATGTTCAAGGTCACCCATGGTAGAACTCAGAGCAAGTCAAATGTATTATGGAAAATTTCAAAAGTAGAGAGAAGAGCACAATGAATTCTCAGATGTTCATCACCCAGATTCAAGAATTATCTACTCAGAGCCAATTATATTTCACCTACATCCTCACCCTTTTTCCCCGGCACTTTCTTCATGAATTATTTTGAAACAAATTCCAGATAGCATGTAATTTCCACAGTAAATCCGTCCCCAGTATCTTTTTTTTACTTAGCAAAATTGCATATATAATGCTGTAGCTGATAGTATTGAATCCAAAGTCAGACAGACAGCCTGGGGTTCAAATCCAAGCCTTGCCCCTTCTCAGATGTGTGACATTCAGCCAATGGCCTAATGTCTTTGAGGCTCAGTTTCCTTAACTATAAAGGGACACAATTTCTCATAGGGTAATTGTCAAGATTAAACAAAGTAACACAAGGCAAGTGCCAGCACCTGTGCAGAATAAATGGTGGCTTTTAAGATTTCCATTCTTGTGACCATTGCACCACCAGGAATGACTGTCATCCTGGCAGGAGGTCAGCTCTTGACCTCCAGTGTCCAGATCTCTTGGTGCAGTCCCCTGAAATGAAGGCCCTCTACCTCATCATCATCCCCTCTACCTGGCACTGAATTCTGACAACACAGACCTCAGCAGTGAACCTGGCTTCAGTTGCTGACAGCCCCTGGCATCCACTGCTCAGAGTATACTCAGTTCTGCACCATGAACCCCAGAGTGAACAAAGCCAAGTCCCCACTTCTGCTGCTCTTGCATCTCAGGCTTTCTAACCTCTTTCTAACCTCTGGTCCCATTTGTTAGCAGATATTGACATACCTGCCTGAGGGTTGTACATGTGTGTGCACTTGTTTCTGTGTGTGTGCTGTCACTACATGTGAACCAGCACATGCCTGAGTTTCCGTGTGCTCATCCTGTGACCTGCCCCCTTGCAGTTCCTGGTTGACTAACAGAGACCAGAGGAAAACTGGTCAAGCAAAGGCATGAAGGTATAAGCACAGCACTGAGACTTCCTAGAGGAGGTAGGGAGAAAACTCTGCAAAACGCATCAGGCTGAGAACAGAAAACAGGGGCAGGCAGAGGGCTCTTTGCAGGCTGTAGGCATGGGAAGGGAGGCAGCCTGCCTGGGTGCACTGTGTAGGTGAGGCCTGAGTCCCAGTAACTGACCTCTTCAGGAGAGGTTTATTCCAGGAAATCACCCACACTCCCAGGATCCAAGCTCTGAAGGGATCTCCGGGCTGAAACGGCATGTCCTCCCCACAAATCACCTATCTTAATGACAACTAATTTTTATTGAGAGTTTACTATGTCTAAGCACACTGCTAGTGCTTTCCATTTGTTAGTCTCTGAGATCATAGACTAATTATTATAATTATTATTTGCATTTTACACATGATGACACTGATATTGGTTAAATAACATGCTGTCAGTTACCCAGTAAGAGGTGCAGTTAGACTTGAACCCACGCTGTCCTGACCCAGAGCCAGTGCTTTTAACCACTGCTACTTTGCATCACTGATAGGCTCCCCTTTTCTTTTCTTCGTTTTTTGAGTTTGGATTTTTGGATACTTCCAAACATAGACAAAAGCAGAGAGAATAGAATAATGTGTCTTCATGTACCATCTCTTAGCTTCTGCAACCATCAATTCATGATCAACCTCATTTCATCAGTTTGCCTCCACCCCAAACCTGCACAGACTTTTTTTTTGGTGGAAAATTTTAAAGTGTATCCCGGGTATCTATCATCCCCCTGGTAAATTCTTCAGTGTCCATTTTTAAATGATAAGAATATTTTTAGAAACATAACCACCAAACTATTTTCACAATGCATGAGAAATTCTGAAACATGATCTAATATCCAGCCATAGGCAAAAGTCTCAAATTGTCTTTTTTTATTTTTATTTTTTTGAGATGGAGTCTCGCTGTGTCGCCCAGGCTGGAGTGCAGTGGCCGGATCTCAGCTCACTGCAAGCTCCGCCTCCCGGGTTCACGCCATTCTCCTGCCTCAGCCTCCCATGTAGCTGGGACCACAGGCGCCCGCCACCACGCCCGGCTAAGTTTTTTTGTTGTTGTTGTTGTTATTTTTAGTAGAGACGGAGTTTCACCATGTTAGCCAGGATGGTCTCGATCTCCTGACCTCATGATCCACCCGCCTTGGCCTCCCAAAGTGCTGGGATTACAGGCGTGAGCCACCACGCCCGGCCGATGTTTTGGGTTTTTTTGTTTGTTTGTTTGTTTTACGTAAAACAAACATCCTCTCAGCCTGTATTCCAGATGCCTGCTGGAGGCCAGGACCAAGGCTCTGGTACCAGCCTAACCCCAGGGCTTAGTGGGACCAGCCTTGAGCAACTCACCTCCCTCCCCTCTTGTCCCTACCAGCCCCCACCCAAAAGTATGGTGACCAGTCATCTTAGTTTGTCCCAGACTTTTCCGGTGTTAGCACTGCAAGTCCCGTGTCCCTGGCAAACCCAGATGGTTGGTCACCCTCCAAGGAGCCAGAATCCTGGAGCTTCCCCCAGCCCACTCCCAGCCCCCACTTCCTTGTAGCTCCAGTGTGGGGTCACCCACCAAGAGCAGGAGGAAACCACCACTGAATTTCAAGGGCCCTCAGAATGACAAATAATCTACCGAAAGCTTTCAGGGGCCCAGGTGTGCCTAGCTCTGGCAAGGAGAGAGCATGAAGCCCCCCAGTCGCCAGCGAAGAATCTGGGAGCTTTTCACACCCAGGGGCCAAATTCAGCAATCTCCTCCCTCCGTCTTTTCCCCTCTCCAGATCTAATGACAATCCAAAGAGTTCCTGATAGGGTTTTAAAAGATGCTCCTTCATTCACGTCCACCAACCATGAAAATCCAGCTCATTTGTCTCCATTCTTCCCCCTAAAGGCCTAGCCGGCCTAGGGCCTGCAGCCTCAAACCTGTCATTCACTTTTCACTTCCTTTTGTTGGATTGCCTTTATTTCATTCTTCTGTCCCCTCCAGGCACCCTCCTCTCCCCCTCCTCACTCCATCCCTGGCCTTCTACTCCCGCCCTCCCCCCAGCACTTTCCAGTCCCTGGTCCACACACAAAAAGCAGCAGACCAGTCTGAGAATTTCTTTACAGTTCCCGTGCTCTCCACCCCCACCCCGCCTCTTCTCACTCACTGCTTTTAAAAAGTGGTCGCAAAAACCCAGCAACAGCTCAAAAGGACTCCAGGAACAAAACTCCCTCAAGCCCAGGCTGGAAACGGCCTCAGGGACCACTGAGTCCCATTCTTTGGTTTCACAGCTGTGGAGGCTGAAGGCCAGAGAGGGGAAGAGACTGGCCCAGGGTCACAACAGAGATAGTAGCAGAGCAGGGTCCAGCCCCAAGTGTGCCAGGGGCTCAGCCTGGACTCCCCCACTTAGAATGGTTGGCCACACCTCTGTCCCCTTGACACAGACTCTATTCCCCGGTAGGACTCTAGTTGTCTGGGTCTAGAGTCGTGGTTTGAAAGCAGGGGACATGTCTAGGACATCGCTGTGTCCCTTGAATACTTAGCAAGTGGTAGGTGTTCAGTGGTGGCGGTGGTATTTTTAATAAAACTGAACTGAAGGAATGTGGGGGCCAGGCTGCCCCCTGCTCTTTGGGTCTCTTACTGGACATCTTATGGGCCATGGCTTTGCTGTAGGCCTAGGAAATAATGACTGAGACTCTGGGCCCAGAGGAGGGGAGGGGAGGTAGAAAGAGGTGTATATCTGGCAGGCAGACCCCTTTTCAGTCACTGCCTCTTGTGAGAACAAGCAACACTTGGGGCAAAGGAGAGAGGTGAGGTGAGCCCCCTTTCTTTAGGGGCAAGGAAAGTAGATCAGGAAACCTCAGCCCCCCAACCCCAACAAGGGCAGGGTGGTGGCGATGGGCATCTAATCTGTGACAACATGAAACGGGAGGGAGGGAGACAGGATCTCATTCCCAAAGACCTCAGTGAGCATCTCTGACCCTGTGCTAGCGAAGGGAGGGGGGTTGAGCATGGAGCCACCTTGGCCTCAGAAGGAGGCATAGGCCGGGTTCAAGAGCATACCCCCACGGGGCTGGGCCTCTCCTCTGCAACATGTGTGAAAGGGGCTACCAGGCACCCACCTGCCCAAGCTGGAACCCTGGTGCCACCCTCACCTCGCCTGCCTGTGTACTGTCCTCTGCAATGCCTGTGGATCCCGCCTCTGTCCTGCCTCTTGAAGGGCACTGTTCCCCAGCCACACAGGGGGTCCTGCCTGGAGCCTCCCCACCACCTCTCCCTCCAGGGCCAGCCACTCGCCATTGCCTAATCTTCCTGCCTGCAGCTCCTGTCTCTCCTCTGCCCAGACCTTTCCAGGAGGCCTGAGAGCTGCTTCCCTCCCTAGTAGATTGTAGCGCTCAACAGCGTGGGCTTCAGAGTCAGGCTCCTGGAGTTCAGCTGACAAATCTGCCACCTACCAGCTTAGTGATTGAACCCCAATGTCATTTGTGAAATGGGAATAATTATAGTACCTCCCTCAAATGATAGCTATAAAGATTAAATATAGAGTCTATAATATAATATAGGATAAGTGTATATACTATATAAAATATAAAAGGAGGAGACTGCATGAAGCCATCAGTGACTGTTAGCTGTTGTTACTGATGATGTTGCCTTGGTCTTGATTAGTGATCTTCTGTACTTTTAAAATTTTTATCACACCCACATATTACTTTAAGTGTTTTAGAAATTGATCCAGTCTTTGTTTTCAGTATTATCTTATGCCTTAAAATAGCCAAATTTGTTGACCCAGACAATCCTCCTGAGGAAATTATCAGAAATTGCATTAACATGTCTCAACAAAGGTATTCATAACATTATCTTTTATAATGGGAAAAAAATTAGATACAAAGAGAAGTGTTCAACCCTGCAGAACAGATATTATTCTATGTATCACACAATAGGCTACGATACCCGTAGAAAACTGTGCTGTAAAATAATGCTTACTGACATGGGAAATGTTCACAACATGTTGCTTAGTGGAAAAAACAAACTGGATTTTAAACAAGATGACAGACAAGGTAACATGCAAATCATTCCACCAGAAAATAACTAAAAATTATGGATAAAAGAGGATAAACATTCTTTTAGAGGTATGGAATGAAACCATTTGTACAAAAGATACAGGCATGTTTATGCTTAGGAAAAACACCTTGAAAAACATTCATTAACTAAGCGGTGCAATCGCAGGATTTCCTCTCACTTCTACATTTTGTTAGTTTTTTGCACTGAGCTTGTATTATTTTCAAGTTAGAGGGAAATGTCATCACTTAAAAGCTTTAATTAATGAATATAGTGGTACTTCAATTTTTGTTTTGTTTTTTGTTTTTTCAGATGGAGTCTCACTCTGTCGCCCATGCTGCAGTGCAGTGGTTCAAGCAAATCTTCTGCCTCAGCCTCCCGAGTAGCTGGGATTACAGGCACCCCCAACCACACCCGGCTAATTTTTGTGTTTTTAGTAGAGACGGGGTTTCGCCATGTTGACCAGGCTGGTCTCAAACTCCTGACCTCAGGTGATCCACCCGCCTTGACCTCCCAAAGTGCTGGGATTACAGGTGTGAGCCACTGTGCCCAGTTACAGTGGTACTTCAATTTTCTTTTTTAATGCCTTTGGTGGAATGGAAGGGATAGCTTTTTTGATGTGGAACACTTTGCACTGGTGAAAGCCTCACGGGGGAGTTGTGGATGTGAAGGGCCTGGGAGAGGTGCTCAGAGGCTGAGAAGTGAGTGAACAAGGAACAGAACGGGGATTTGAACTCCTGCCTCCCAACTGAAAAGCTAATGATCTTTCCTCATTTCTCTCCAGTTTCCCACTGTACCATGTGGAGTTTGAGAAAGGAATGTAAAAGAAATTGAAGGAGCCAATCACCTTGGAATTTGCTGAGTTACTCTATGTACCCTGATCTGTGGTGGGGACTCTGGGAATTCAAGTAGATCCAGGTCCCACACACCTGGCCTGCTTGGGAAATGCGCACTTCTTTATAGAAACATTTAGTTCAAACTGCAGTTTAATCAGTTCAATATTAAGGTGGTACATTTCAAAAATGTACAAGTAAAGATTTGTACCATTTTAGATACGAATCTTTCTGCGGTGAGATGAAGAGTGGCCCTCCAATCGAAATATCCACCGGGACACTGTAAATGTGACCGTGTTTAGAAAAAGGGTCTTTGCAGATATGATTAAGTTGAGGATCTCAAGATGAGATCGTCCTGGATTAGGTGAGGCTCTAAATCCACAAACTAGTCCATATAAGAAAAGAGAAGAATAAACAGACATGAAGGCCATGTGAAGACAGGCAGAGACGGGAGTTAGGTAGCCACCAGAAACTGGAAGGAACAAGGAAGGAGTCTGTCCTGTAGGCTTTGGAGGAAGTGCTGTCCTGCCACCTCCAGGATTTCTGACCTCTGGCCTCTAGAATTGCGAGAGAATACATTTCTGTTGTTTTAAGCCACCCTGTATGTAGTAACTTGTTCCGGTGGTCCACTGAATGAACACACTCTCTTAAAAGTATTGCATGATTTCTTACCTGCTTAAACAGAGCACATGCCATCCTCAAGTGTGTAGCAAATAATAAAAGCTCAGCAAGTGTTAGCTCCTTGTGTCTGCCTGCCTGGGTGATTAGGGAGCTATCACAAATGTTGTATTTGGCCCAATTCCGTGCACCCCTGGATCTCCTGAGATGTGCTCATCTCTTCGTCACATGCCCCAAACTGCTGTGGTGCCTGAGCTCCTGTTTCTGCTGTCCTTGTCTACTCTAGCTTGCCCGGCTCTGGCAGCAGGTCACCCACTTTCTAATGTGCTGACCCTCATCACGTATGGCCTGGGGAGCGAGTTAGCCAAGCTCAGTGGGACTGTGTGCAAAAGAAGAGTAAATGGAATCTAGGTGCAGACCGTGAACCTTCCTTGAGAATGACATGCGTAAGCCTCGTGTCTTGGACTCTGTGCCATCAGGACCATGCCAGATAATGGGAAGGAGAGAGGCCTTGTATAACGGGGTAGGGGCAGGGACTCTATTATATCAGCTGGTGGACTCTCCTAAGTACACATTTCAAAGTAGATGCAGCTTTGCTACCTCAGGCAGAGCTCCCAGCCTCAGTACTTGTGAGGGAAGAAGGTTTCTACAATGAGTGAGGTGGTCCAAGCCACAACAGAAGAAGGAGTCCCAGGAGGCTACCTGGAGGTGGAGGAGCTTTTAAGGAGGGAAGAATCTCAGGATGAAGAGGGAACAAGAGATGGTGAAATGAGCATGGAATCTGAGCCCAAAGATCTGGTCAAATCCCAGCTCACTTGCTGTTAACATTTGGTAGATATCTTTCCAGATATGAAAAAAACCAAACTATACTTTTGCCATACTATGCTTATTTCACTTCAGATATTCTGAACATCTTTCAATATCAATAAAATATAAACCTATGTTGCTATTTTAATTCTATGTTAATTGCTTTCCCTTTCTCATCTATGACAAAGTTAGTATCTGATTTGCCTCTGTTCCTGGGCTCAGGGGAGGTTAAAATGAGAACACTTTTGGTACTGCGGATGTGTGCTGGGGGAGGGGTCTACAGGTGGTTCATGGACATTTGCAGGAAGAACTCAGCTTCTTTTGTTAGCCGTCCTGCCTGAGGGACTAACGCTGCCAGGAACAGCCTGGACCAGGGAGGTGGCGAGAAGTGGCAGGAGAGAGCAGCCTTCCCACTTCCTGCAGCAGCTCATCTATCAGCCCTGACAAACTCGACCCCCCTCAAGCGCTCCTGCCCCAGGCCCCAGCTGCTGAGCAACGGCAGGTACAGGCATGGAGCAGGAACCCCTCCTGGGCCCTCACACCCTCCTCTTAGATCAATAGACACAGTGGGCTCTGTCGACCTGGCTGGGACATGGAAGATTAACGGAGCAGGTGCAGGCTGGGGTGGGACAGTCACCTGGCCTAACAAGGTCCCTCATGGAGAGTGAGTGCCCAACCCAGGGCAGGAACCAAGCCTGATGCCCCTGCTGCCCACCCCACCTCCCCAGACTCCCCTACCCTCACTGGGTCTCCCACAGAGGTGGGGGAGTGCTACCTAGAAATGCCTAGAGCCCAACTTGTGGCATCCAGCTTTAAAATAAATATTTTCCTTATTTCTTCAATTTCACTGCAGAAAGTATAGATTAGTAAAAGATTTAAAATCACTTGTTAATCCTACCACCCAGAGAGAACCATTGTTTATATTTGGTAGATATTATATATCTCTCTATGTATCTATCTACACACACACATACACATACGAAGAGACAGACAGAGAGAGAGAGAGAGAGAGAGAGAGAGAGGTCAGTCTATGCTTTTTGTCTTACAATCTTTTTGCCCCTTAATATCTTATGAACCTTTTTTGGTGCTAATGAAACACAGATCTACTTCCTCATTTTAATCACTACATATATTCTGTGTACTGAAGCAAAGTATTGTATTTAACCAAAAATCCCCTACTGGCTACTTAGGTTGTGTTCAATTTTTGCCCTTTATTGGTAAGACTGAGATGAGCATTTTTATACATAAATCTTTTTTTTCTTCTTGAGACCAAGTCTTGCTCTGTCACTCAGGCTGGAGTGCAGCGGTACGATCTCAGCTCACTGCAACCTCCACCTCCCGGGTTCAAGTGATCCTCCTGCCTCAGCCTCCAGAGTAGCTGGGATTACAGGTGTGTGCCACCACTCCCAGCTAATTTTTGTATTTTTTTAGTAGAGATGGGGTTTCACCATATTATCCAGGCTGGTCTCAAATTCCTGACCTCAGGCGATCCACTTACCTCAAACTCCCAAAGTGCTGGGGTTACAGGCAAGAGCTACTGTGCCTGGCCTTTTTATTATTTCTTTCGAAAAAATGTCCTCAAAGTAGAACTGTTAGGTCAGAGGCTATGTGCTATTTAAGGCTTTTGCTACATACTGCTAGAGGATTGTACTTGTGTTATGGAAGCCTGTGGACTGTGTATCCTGGACGGGGGTGAGGAAGAAGGGGTAGGAGGAGGGCACTCCGTGGCTGGAGGTTGGAATGGAGGCCAATGTAGCATGGCACCAGGTCTGTCTGACCCCAGAACCCTTGAGCCTTCCTTGGGCCAGGTGTCAGCAGAGCTGAGATTACTTCTCAGCATCACTTTGGGCTAGAAACCCTGTGGAGTACAACTGGGGCTGTGTAATGTGGGATTCCAGGCCATGGAGATGCAAAACAGGTTGTCCCGCAGGCTCACCCATGCGCTAACACCACCACTGGCCTCCTCTGCATGGGGCAGCCAGCTGGTAGCCTGACCTTGTGTCTCTGACAATGATTTAACCACTGGAGTGAAAGTTTAGGGGAGGGATCAGTAAAGTTGCCAGTGGGGGAGGGGCTTTAGCTCCAACCTCTTGGCTCAGCCACTAGTTGGGGGTGGGAAAAAGAGGACCCAGGGAGAGGCCAGGGCAACTTCTGATTCTGCTTGTGTTGCCCACACAACACCAGAGACCTGCTGCACCCATGAAGTTCTTTATCTCATCCCCCATCCTAGGTCCAGCTTCCCTTAGAATAAACTCAGGCAGCTTTGAAATATTGTCTCTCTTTTCTCTTCGCCTATCCGGAGAGAACTTGACTGGTCACAGAATATAGCAGAAGTCACACTGGCCTAAGTTCCCAGAGACCTGGGCTCATGTTGCAGCTTCCCCACTGTCTGTGCAGAGACCCCAGTGCAAGTCATTCAGGACAAGCAAGCAACGTGCATGAGTGGCAGTGGCCCAGGGAGGGTTGTGGTCACCTCGACAGGCCCCATGCCCCTAAAGGGCTCAAAAACCACTTGAATCCAGCTTATTATTTCTATGTAGCAATTAAGACTTAGAATTCAAGAGAAACTGGAAATTCAGATTTGTGTGTTATATCTTCCCAATGTCAGCAAATAACTGGAAAAAAAAAAAAAAAGAACACAGCTTGTGCCAAACGAAGTAAGCCTGTACATAGCCCTAGGCTGGAGTCTGATCTAGGTAAGGAAACCATAAACACCAGAAGGAACCACTACAAGATATTATTTAGCATAATTTCTTTGTTCTAGATGGGGAAACTGAGGCTAGAATGTGGAGGTGGGGGTGGGAAGGAGCATAACTCAGGCTCACATAGAAAATTAGTGGCCCTTCTAGGCAAGGAATCCAGATCTTCTTCCCCCAGGCTGTGCCATTGCCATAACTTGCCTGGCTGAGGGGGGCAGAGATATTGTAGATTCTGAGCAGGGGAGTGAGAGGAGGAAAACTGAGGCTGACCCTCCCCACTGGGCTCATCTGAGGCTCCCTTGGTCCTTTCCGAGCCCAGAGGTCCAGCATACTTCACAGGGCACCTGTGCATTAATATTTCTCTTTACCTTATCTTAGCATCAATCCCTCCCCATTCCAGGACCCCATACTCAAGCTCCCATGGTCAATCACATATGGCAGGTAGGAGAGGAGTCCAGTATCCTCTTCCTATCCAGGAGCTGGCAGTCAAGCCAGCCATTGTGGTGGGGGAAGTATCTCCATAAATACTGATTTCTAAACCAATTAAGAAATCAGACAAAGAAGCAAGGCAGATAGAGAGCAAATATCACATTTACTACCAATGAGGCTGACTTTGAAGAACATGGCTCATGGTTGCAGGCAAGCAGACTGCTAAACATGGAAACCTAGAATTAGTCAGACATGCCCACGGGTCATAGGCAACACTGGACCATCACTAGCCTCTCCTGCTCACAAGGGCAGAGAAGAAATGTGTTTACATTGCCGGTAGCTTGTACCCAAGGATGGGGCTGAGCTACCCAGTTGCCTGGACCGCTCCTGCCAAACTCACCAAGCAGATAAGCCACTCAATATTTGCTGGAGCAGAATGAAAGAGAGAGCAGGGAGAGGCCCGGTGTGTTATACCAATGGGGTCCCCTACACACAGAAGGAAACATCAAGATTTCATTTTATCTCTACTATTGGCTTAGTAGCTATGCCTCTTCATTACTCTCTTAGTGTTGCTCTAGGGCTTACAATATACTTGCTTAACTTATCACAGTATACCATCAAATAAGATTATAATAATATATTATATATTTCATGTATACTTTAAGAACCTTACAACATGATGCTTCCATTTTTCCCTCTTATCTTTTGTGCTGTTGTTATATACTTTCTACATGTATTATAAACTGCCAAATATATCATTATTACTTTTACTTTACACAATCAACATATTTTACATTTACCCACATCTCTGTCATTTCCTGCTTTCTTCACTCCTTTGTGTAGATCCAAGTTTCTACCTGATATCATTTTCCTTCTCCTAAAGAATTTCCTTTAATGTTTCTTATAGAGCAAGTCTGCTGGCAACAAATTCTACTACTTCTAGCTGGCATTTTAAAAAAATCTTTATTTCATCTTCATTTTTGAAAGGTATTTTCACTGTGAATATAATTCTAGGTTAATAGGTTTTTGGGGTTTTCTTCTTTCAGCATTTAAAGATGTTTCATTGTCTTCCAGCTTGCATAGTTTCTGATGAGAAGTCTGCTGTCATTGTTATCTTTGTTCCTGGGTACATAATGTCTTTTCTTAATTTTCCTCTGACTGCTTTTAAGATTTTATCTTTATCACTGGCTTTCAGCAATTTGAATGTAATGCTCCCTGGTGTGATTTTATTTTTATTTATCATGCTTGGGATTCCTTGAGCTTCTTTGATCTGGATTTATAGCTGTCATCAAATTTGGAAAATATTTGCCCATTATTTTTTCAAAATGTTTTTTCTACCCCCCCATCCCCTTTCGTGACTCCAGTGTTATGTCTGTTGGACTGCTTGACATTGTCCCATAGGTCAACGATACTGGTTTTTATCTCACTCTTTTTTTCTCTCTGCACTTCGTTTGAGATAGTTTCTAAAGTGGTGTCTTCAAGTTCACTTATCTTTTCTTTTGCAGTATTTAATTAGTTTTTCATCCTATCTGGTAACATTTTCATTTCAAACACTATATTTTTCCTCCCTTAGGAGTTCTGTTTGAGTCTTCTTATCTTCAATTTATTTCCTCATTATATTCATACTTTTCTCTAAATTGTTGGGCATATTTGTAAGAATGATTTTAGTATCTGTTATTTCCAGATGTATTTTCATTGATTGCTTTTTCTCCTAGTGTTCTGTAAGTGAGCAGATCTGTGCAAACCTCCCCCCAAAGGCCAAGGAAGCTGAGAACCCAAAGAAAGAGGCTGACAAAGAGTTTATAAGAAAGAAAAATTTAATAGGGACTTATGAACAGAAGCCATGTTTCAGATGGTGGTAAGACAAGATGGTGGGTCCTCACACTGTTACCCTACCCCAGACCCAGGGTTTATATACCACAGGGAAGGAGTGTATAAGACGGTTGAAGTCAACTCCTCAGGGAAAGGCAAGAAGGCTGTGTTAGTCTGCCTGAGAGAAGAATTTATGATCAAGGTTGTTTTGACCTATGGGCAACATGTATGATAACAGTAGATAAAGTAGAAATATTAGAGGCATTCCCAGAACAGGGTTAATCAGAAGTCAACATGGCAGATTAGCATCCAAGATGGAGTTGCTTTAGCCTCCACATCTAATTATGGGTAACATATTTCTAATTCTGTGTATTTCTAGTCATTCTTGATTAGATGCTGGGTAATGCAAATTTACATCATTGAGTGCTTGATTTTATTGCATTCCATTAAAGAGGGGTTGCATTTTGTCCTGGAGGCCATTAAAAGACAAGTATAATATTTTTAAAACTTGTTTTCAAGCTCTTAAAAAAATGGAACTTCAGTAACCTTTGCTCTAGAGCTAGTTTAGCCCCACCAGTGAAATATGACCCTTCTAGAATCTTTCATCAAATATATAAATGCCTCATACATTAAGCAATGTCTCTCCATCCTGGTTAGTAAAACCTCAAATGATTCCCCAACCTATGTGAACTCCAAGAATCTTTTTATCTTACTGCTCCCAAGTAATTGTCCTTTCCCTGGATTTTTTTTTTTTTTTTTTTTTTTTAGTTAGCTTCACGGGAACTCAAGAGAGCTCTATGCATGTTTCTGAAACTTTCTCTGTAAAAATATTTCCACTACATGCAAACCCTAGCTGCCTCAACCTCCTGAATTCTCTTCTTTGTCTCCTCAACAGACTGAAGTCTAGAAAGAAACATCAGGAGTAAGGAAATGTTCTACCTGTGCAGCTCCTGCACAATAATGAGGACTGGACCATCTTAGGATCATACCTGTCTTCTGAAGGATATGTGGTTTGATCATCTAGCTACAACACTGTAATGCAATGGAAAGAATCAAGGATCAGGAGTCTAGCTTTGCCTCCACACTGTCTGTAGTGGCATTTTTTGTGTTTGTCTGCCCCCGATCCTTTCCCCTCTTCTGATTACAGCACTCACCTTCCTTTGGAGAACTGTTCCTCCCCAATTCCATATGGTTCTTCTTCAGCTGCCAGTCACAGTGCCCTCCAGACCACAGGGATGAGTATGTGATTCAAGCCTATCCATTCAGAGCTCTTCATCCCCTTGCCTCAGTTACTGATTCAGGAATGAATACACTATCCAAATTGGGCCAATGACAACCCTTTCTTAAGATTTTTAGATGAATGCTAGGAAATAACATATTTTTCCAGGGGCATCACTAGGCTGGATTGATATAAGCTCATAGCTTTCTGCCACCAGATCTACCATCTACTCTTCACCCATCACTTCAGTAGAAGACATCAAGGTAGAAGGCCTGAGGAGCGAGACAGAGAGAGTGACAGGTGATGTGTTCTTGGAGTCTCTAAGGTCAACTCTACCTCTGCACTTCCTGCTTATGTGAACCAATAAATTCCCTTTCCTACTTGTTTGAGTTGGTTTTCTGTCACTTTCAACCAAAAAACTCTGACTGTTTACTTCCTGTTTCTGGGTCTTAGTCCAGATGTCTTCAAAGTGCACTGTATATACTCCAAGGAGTGCATACACAAAATGATGCACTGGTGTGTGGGAAAAATATAAGACCTCCTATTTATGACAGTAGACATTTTCTGATGGAAAAGGGTACATCAAAATGGCAGAATAGCAACAACATGAAGACTAGACTTCATCCTCCAGAGAGGAGGGCCAGGGTCTGATTCACGTTTATCTCTCCCAGCGGTGAGCACCGGGCCTGCCTCATAGATGATATCAAGTAAAAAATTATGGGACATGTGAATGAGTAAATATGAAAAGACAAGGAATGTTTAGATCAGTGCCTATAGTGGGGTATAGGGTGCATAGCACATGGAAGATGAAGAGCAAGTGATAGGAGTTTTGTTAAGGGAAGGCACAGAACTTTTTTTTTTTTTTTTGAGATGGAGTCTCTGTCTGTTCCAGGCTGGAGTGCAGTGGTGCCATCTCAGCTTACTGCAACTTCCATCTCCTGGAGTCAAGAGATTCTCCTGCCTCAGTCTCCTGAGTAGCTGGGATTACAGGCATGTAATTCCACACCCGGTTAATTTTTGTATTTTTAATTTTATATTTAAATTTTTAATTTCTGTATTTTAATGGGGTTTCACCATGTTGGTTAGGCTGGTCTTGAACTCCTGACCTCATGTGATCCGCCTGCGTCAGCCTCCCAAAGTGCTGGGATTACAGGTGTGAGCCACCATGCCCGGCCTCACAGAACTCTTTAAGCAGGGAGATTTTTGTGCTGAGACTGGGTTTGAAGGGCTCTTTGTCTGCAGCAGAAAGACTGAGCAGTGGCATTTGTTAGGGGTCTATGTCAAATAGTCAAAGTATGAGATGATGGAGACTTAGTGGATGAGGAAGGAGGCTGATGCAGGAGAGATTTCAGAGGCAGAATTACCTTGGTGACTGGATGTTCAGTTGGCAAAACAATGGGGCAGGGGAAGTGTTTGGTTGGAAAGGGAGATGAGGGTGTCAGGGCAGAGTTGAATCAATGAGAACCCAAGAGTTTCCACCTTGGATGCCTAGGACAGAAATTCCTGTGGGAGAAGATTTGGAGGAAGCATGAGTTCAGTTGATGGCCTCTTGTGTTTTGGAGTTGAGATATCCAGGTGAATGTGTCTCATAGGCCATGGGATTTGTCAAGGATGGAGACAAAAGTTTGGGAGTCATCAGGGAGGAGATAATGTTAAAACAATGAGTCTGGTTACAGATGAGAAGGCCAAGGAATAAACCCGAGGCACATTCAAGGGGTAGGGCCAACTCTGCCAAACTGCACTACTCCAGAGAGTATCTGGAATCTAGAGACTATGCGGGCTCTCTCTTTGTGCCCTGGCAGCAGAGGCCCTGGGTGGGCCCCTAGGAAGATGCACATAGAATGATCAGAGAGGTTAGAAGAGTCCAGGAAGAGAGTGGAGTTCTGGAAGCCAAAAGATTGAGTCTCAACAAAGCCAAATGCCACAAGCAGCTGAAGAATATGGACTAGGAATGGGTAGATAGCAAGTAAATACAAGGTAAACTCGGCCACCCGCTGCTGGGATTTTTGTTTGTTTATTTGTTTATTTGTTTTGTTTTGTTTGAGATGGAGTCTCACTCTGTCACCCAGGCTGGAGTGTAGTGGCACCATCTCAGCTCACGGCAACCGCGACCTCCCAGGTTCAAGCAATTCTCCTGCCTCAGCCTCCTGAGTAGCTGGGATTACAGGTGCCCACCACTACGCCCAGCTAATTTTTTGTATTTCTAGTAGAAACGGGGTTTCACCATGTTGGCCAGGCTGGTCTCGAACTCCTGACCTCATGATTCACCTGCCTCAGCCTCCCAAAGTGCTGGGATTACAGGCGTGAGCCACCGCACCCAGCCTAGCTGGGATTTTTAAGCAAGTTACCCAGCCTCAGCTACCTCCTAGAGTAGTGGAGGGTAAAGCAGTTAATCCCTTAGGTGTTTAGGAAATCCTGGTGCCTGCTTTTGTTGGCTATGATTATTCTCTCTTCACCTTCTTTAAGCTTCCTTGACTGCGTCTGACTGTGCAGATCATCCTCACCTTAGCCCTTCCCCTCGGCCTCCCTCCCAGGCAACTGACTTGACTGGCAAGCCCACTGAGGACTTAGGGGTGCCCCTGAGTATCTGGATCAGACCCGCATTTCCCTAATCTCCTCTCCTCCAGCATTCTGAGAACAGAAATGGCCTGGGGAGATCAGAGGGGAGCAGGAAGTCCCCAGAGCCCAGGGTGGTCCTCGTCCACTTTTGGACACAGATCTGAGTGGGTGGGGCTTAACCTGAGCCACACTTTCTAGCAAGCACTGCCCCTCCCTCAGCCTTCCCACTGGGCCTGAATCTCCCAGGGGTGCAGGGGGAATGAAGACTAGCACTGTGCCATCCTTGGGGCCTAAACTCCTTTGGGACCAAAGCTCACCAAAAAGCCTCAGAACAGGAGAAGCAGGCAGCACCCCCTATTTGGAGAGGGCATTGAGGAAGAGTAAATCCTGACAACCCCCTATCCCCCGACCCCACCCCAGGTCCTTGTGCCTCAGGAGACTCCCATTTGCTCTCTTCGGGGCTGGGGAGTTCAGTCGGCTGGGGGAGAGGGAGGGGTGACGGCGTGGGAGCCACAAAGGGGCGCGCTGTGTGGCCTCCAGGCCGCTGGCTTTTGAAGGCCGATTTGCTCTGGCTGAGCCAGAGGAAGCGAATGCTAATTTCCTCCTGGATGGGGTCCATAGCCCTTCCTCCCATGTCGAAGGGGGGGAGAGCGGGAGACTGGACACGCTTGTGGCCCTGGAACTGCCATTGTCCTCCACCTCCCCCAGGCCCCTCACACTTTCTGGGACTCCAGTGACCACCCCACAACTCACAGAAAGTAGGTCTATCCAGTACACAATAGATCCTCACTTTGCCTCTCTTTTCCGGAAGAGGAAAAGAGAGGACTAAGCTAGCTGTTGAGCAACCAAAGTTAAGGGCAGCCAGGCCATGAAGCCACCACACCCACTGCCATGGGGGCAGGAGTGGAAGGCCTGGAGGCACAGCCTTGCCTGGAGCAGCTTTTGAACGGCTGCAGGAGAGAAGTGTTCCCTTTTCAATCCTCTTCCTCCTGGATTAGACCTGGGAGAAATCCGGATTGCAATCATTTGCTAACCCCACCACCTCACCACTCCCACCCGCCACTCCAGAGAGCCCAAGAGGCTTTCAGCTCCCTGAGGTTCAACAACATTGGGTTATTTGAATTGTATTTCTATTTAGAATTAGCTTCTACTTTTTCTACTTGCAGTTAGGATATAAACTTCCAAAATACTAAGCTTAAATAATACACTTTAAATAAATGTTTTAAAAAGGGATTAATAGTTTCGGTGGATGCAACAAAAGTAAAAAAGTGTATAATGGGTCTTTGATGACTCAGGTCAGGGAAACCTTAGTCTGATGAGGCAGAGAGACCAGGGCTGGGGCATCTTATGCACCACTCAGGTTGTTCCACAGCGGGGAAGCCTGATTGCCTGGAGCTCTCAGAGACCTGGAGTTTCCAGGCAGACCCTCTGACCCATTGGAAATCAATTAAAAGCCCACCATTTCCATCTCCCTGCCTGCATGCAGGAGGCCATGTCCTGGAGGCCTGAGGGCTTTGTTCCTTTCCTGGTCTGGGTGGGAGCCTCCCTACACACACACACACACACACACACACACACACACAGTCCCCTTCTTCCTTCCCTCTCCCCCTCTTCTCCTCCCCTTCTTTCTCCAGGCTGTGAGGCCCCTTCAGGAGCCTCTTTGTGAAGTAATTGGATTTCTCCCCTTGTTAGCTTGCAATGAAAATGTCATCTATTCCAGACCACCGCCAGGGAGGAGCCAAGCCCCCATTCAGCAAGCAGGGCCCAGTGCTGTGAAGCTATTCAGGCTTCCCAGCCTCCCAGTAGGGCAGCTGCAGCTTGGCCTGTCTTCTCTGACAATGCTGCCCTTCCCTCCCCACCTACCAGTGTGCCCAGCCCAGGAATGGCCCTGACAAGGCTAGGGCTGGGTGACTGGGTTCTGAGGCTGCTAGTAGTCCCCTTGGACTGCGGTTGTCACCACACCTTATCTCAGCAAATAAACAATGGAGGAATTTGAGTTTAAGAGCATCCTTCCAAATGTTCTTTGGGCATTGGGCACAGGTATGGGGTCAGGAAGGGGAGGAAGGAGACTTTTCACCATGGGGAAGTTCCAAGATATTAGGGGTACTTGAAAAGCAGACCGAGATAGACTGTAAAGGGCTGATGCTGGGGCAGGAGAAAGGATGTCTTGATCCCACTTCAGAATCACTGTACATGGTACAGACCAAATCAGAAACCATCTTGGCACTACCCATACTTAGCTTGAACCACAGGTGAATGCATTCTTCTGGTCCTTGGGGTTCCTAGTATTCAGACATCTTCGGGAGTCTTTCCTTGTGGCCTTCTAGGCAAAGCAAAGAAATGGGGGCAAATGGGATGGAAAGGCAGTGATGTGTATCTCCAACCATGAAAGACTTGCCCTAAAGGGAGAAAGATAAATAACCCACCTCTACCCCCGCTATCCAAATGTGGAAACTTTGGTCCAGAGAGGTTGAATATTTACTCAAAATTGCACAGCTGATAGTGGCCAAGACTTTCAAACCCAGGTCTGTCTCATTCCAAAGCCTGTGTACCTTAATTGTTAGGTTTACTGCTCGATATGGCTTGGCTGTGTCTCCATCCAAATCTCATCTTGAATTGTAGTTCCCATAATCCCCACATGACATGGGAGGGACCCAGTGGGAGGTAACTGAATCATGGGGGCGGTTACCTCCATGCTGTTCTCATGATAGTGAGTTCTCATGAGATCTGATGGTTTTATGAGGGACTACCCCAACACTGGCCCCCTTTGCTCATTCTTCTCCTTCCTGCTGCCAGGTGAAAAACGATGTATTTGCTTCCCCTTCCGTCACGATTGTAAGTTTCCTGAGGCCTCCCTAGCCCTGCAGAACTGTGAGTCAATTAAACCTCTTTCCTTCATAAATTACCCAGTGTCAGATATGTCTTTATTAGCAGCATGAGAACAAACTAATACAGTAAATTGGTACCAGGAGTGATGTACTAGTATAAATATACCCCAAAATGTGGAAGCAACTTTGGAACTAGGTAACAGGCAGAGGTTGGAACAGTCTGGAAGGCTCAGAAGAAGACAGGGAAATGTGGGAAAGTTTGGAACTTCCTAGAGACCTGTTGAATGACTTTGACCAAAATGCAGATAGTGATGTGGACAATGAAGTACAGGCTGAGGTGGTCTCACATGGAGATAAGGAATTTGTTGGAAACTGGAGTAAAGGCCACCCTTGCTATGCAAGGAGACTGGTGGCATTTTGCCCCTGCCTTAGAGATCTGTGGAACTTTGAATATGAGAGAGATAATTTAGGGTATCTGGCAGAAGAAATTTCTAAGCACCAAAGTGTTCAAAAGGAAGCAGAGCATAAAAGTTTAGAAAATTTGCAGCCTGACAATGAGATAGAAAAGAAAAACCCATTTTCTGGGGAGAAATTCAAGCCCATTGCAGAAATTTGCATAAGTAACGAGGAACCGAACGTTAATCACCAAGACAATGGGAAAAATGTCTCCAGGGAATGTCTTCATGAATGTCTGCATGTGAATGTCTTCACAGCAGCCCCTCCCATCACAGGCCCAGAGGCTTAGGAGGGAAAAATGGCTTTGGGGGCCAGTGCATCCCTGCTGCTTCAGTTCCAGTCATGGCTAAAAGGGGCCAGTGTATAGCTTAGGCAATTGTTTCAGAAGATGCAAGTCCCAAGCTTTGGCAGCTTACAGGTGTTGAGCCTGCAGGTGCACAGAGGTCAAGAATTGAGGTTTGGGAACCTCCACCTAAATTTGAGAGGATGTATGGAAACGCCTGGATGTCCAGGCAAAAGTCTGCTGCAGGAGTGGAGGCCTCATGGAGAACCTCTGCTAGAGCACTGAGGAAGGGAAAAGTGGCGATGGAGCCCCTGCATGGAGTCCCCACTGGGGCACTGCCCGGTGGAGCTGTGAGAAGAGGGCCATCATCCTCCAGACCCCAGAATGGTAGATCCACTGACAGCTTGCATTGTGCACATGGAAAAGCCACAGACACTCAACACCAGCCCGTGAAAGCAGTCATGAAGGGAACTGTACTCCACAAAGCCACAGGGGTGGAGTTGCCCAAGGCTGTGGGAGCCCACCTCTTTCATCGGCATGACCTGGATGTGAGACATGGAGTCAAAGGAGATCATTTTGGAACTTTAAGTTTCAATGACTGCCCTATTGGACTCCGAACTTGCATGTAGCTCCTTCGTTTTGGCCAATTTCTCCCATATAGAATGGGTGTATTTACTAAATGCCTGTACCGCCATTGTATATAGGAAGCAACTACTTGCTTTTGATTTTACAGGCTCATAGGTAGAAGGGACTTGTCTTGTCTCAGATGAGACTTTGGACTTGGACTTTTGAGTTAATGCTGGAATGAGTTAAGACTTTGGGGAACCATTGGAAAGGCATGATCATGTTTTGAAATGCAAAGATACGAGGTTTGGGAGGGGCCAGGGGCAAAATCATATGGTTTGGCTGTGTTCACACCCAAATCTCATTTTGAATTGTAGTTCCAATAATCCCCATGTGTCATGGGAGGGACCTGGTGGGAGGTGATTGAATCATAGTTACCTCCATGCTATTCTCGTGATAGTAAGTGAGCTCTCACATGATCTGATGGTTTTCTCATGTTCTCACTCATAGGTGGGAATTGAACAATGAGAACACTTGGACACAGGAAGGGGAACATCACACACCGGGGCCTGTTGTGGGGTGGGGGGAGGGGGGAGGGATAGCATTAGGAGATATACCTAATGTAAATGATGAGTTAATGGGTAGAGCACACCAACATGGCACATGTATACATATGTAACAAACTTGCATGTTGTGCACATGTATCCTAGAACTTAAAGTATAATTTAAAAACAAAAACTTAAAAAAAAAAAGATCTGATCGTTTTATAACAGGCTTCACCCAACACTGGCCCCCTTTGCTCATTCTTCTCTTTCCTGCCATCATGTGAAGAAGTATGTGTTTGCTTCCCCTTCCATCATGATTGTAAGTTTTCTAAAGCCTCCCCAGCCCTGCAGAACTGTGAGTCAATTAAGTCTCTTTCCTTTATAAGTTACCCAGTGTTGGGTATGTCTTTATTAGCAGCATGAGAATGGACTAATACACTGCTTAAAAAGCAAATGCAATTTTGGATGGCATTGACATTTAAAATGAGGGCCAGGAGAGTTCCCACATGTCTTTGCTCTGGTCACAGCCCAGTTAAAGAGCAAAGGCACAAATCCATGTCTGTGCAGAACTGAGGACTCAAGGGAACTCCTTCTTCATCTGTGAGCAGCTGGGGAGCCACCACTGCACAGATGGAATTCAGCTCCCCAGAGCATGGAGGAATGGGGCAGGAAGTTACCAGGAGATAGGTGGGACTCAGCACAAGGAAGAATTTTCTGAGGAAAGATGTAGTGTGTTATTGTAGTTGGAAGCAGGTGCTGTGAGTGAAGACTGGACTGTAACTGCTGGGATTCAAAACCACTTTACTTAAGAGTGCCACTGGAACCTTGGAGCCAACTAATCTTATCTCCTGGTCCTCTCACCACCAGAGCACAACTGCAAGCCTCTGCCTCCCCTGGCCTCTCTTGGTCTGCCCTCCTCCGCCTCTAACTTACCCTCCTCCCACTGAAACCCCCAAACCCTTCCTGTATATTCTCTCCAGTATGAACTGCCCCCAGTGATCAGTCATGGTCACAGTCTGATTGACATGGCAATATCCCTATATTTATAAGAACAGCAGCCCGTGTATCACACTGACTCCTTCCCCTCCATCTGCCATCATTCTGGGAAACTTCCACATCCTGAGGAAAATTCACCTGGCACCTCTGTTCCTCTGGGGACGTTCTCCTTTACTTCATTTCAGCAGCCCACACCCTGGAGGCTGGCACCACCCGGGGCCATCCACTCTGATGTTGCAGATGCTGGAGACTTCCTACCAGCTGCAGCCTCCTGGCCCCATAGTTCTCCTCCTGAACTCAGGACACATCCCCATTGACCTTCCTCACCTTCTCCAAGACCTTGCCCCTCCCTCCTGGTCACACTGCTTTCCCTACAGAGCCCAGACCCCAAGGTCCATTTCCTGAACATCTCTAACCACGTGCCCTGACCCCCAGACCCCATCTCAGAGAGTCCACCTTGTAGCAGCTCCGCCCTCCAGCATGTGAGCATGTTGGGGTAAATCCTCCATAGAACAGACACAAAGACTTCACTCTCAGCCAGGCCTCCAGCACCACTTAGGGCAGCCGGCTTCCCCTTCCCCTCAGTGAGAATCGAAAACTTCAGGTGCCACATTCAACCCTCCCACCACATTTTGTCGCTGGGGACCTCACCTCGTAATTCATGGAGAAAAAAATAGAAGTTTTCTGATTGAAATCCCCTCATTTTCATGCCCCCTTGCCTACAAGTGGTGGCCAAATGACTATTTCCCAATACCCTCCTCCTCTTTTTCATCTTGGGAGGATTTTAAGCTGTGCATGGGCACCAAAATGAAGACTACATTTGGCCGGGCATGGTGGCTCATGCCTGTAATCCCAGCACTTTTTTTTTTTTTTTTTTTTTTTGAGACAGAGTCTCACTCTGTCGCCCAGGTTGGAGTGCAGTGGCACGATCTTGGCTCAACTGTCAGCTCCGCCTCCCGGGTTCACGCCATTCTCCTGCCTCAGCCTCCTGAGTAGCCAGGACTACAGGTGCCTGCCACCATTCCCGGCTAATTTTTAAAAAAAATTTTTTTTGTAGAGATGGGGTTTCACCATGTTAGCCAGAATGGTCTAGATCTCCTGACCTCGTGATCCACCCGCCTTGGCACTTCGAGGGGCCGAGGCAGGCAGATCACCTGAGATCAGGAGTTCGAGACCAGCCTGGCCAACATGGTGAAACCCCATCTCTACTAAATATACAAAAAATAACTGGGCATCATGGTGCACGCCTGTAATCCCAGCTATTCAGGTGGCTATGGCAGCCTGGGTGACAGCGAGACTCTGTCTCGAAAAGAAAAAAAAGACTACATTTTCCAGCATCCCCCTGCAGCAAAGTGTGGCTGAGGGCTAAGCTCTAGCCTATTTGAGACAAGTAAAAGTGATCTCTGTGTTTCTGGGTCTTTTCTTTAAAACGAGGGTGTTGTACACTCTTTCCCATCTTCTTACTAGCTGGAACATGAACACGATGGCTGGAGCAGGAGCAGCTGTATTGGTCTTGAGGTAAATCTGGAGACAGGTTATTCCTTTGGGAGCAACATAATAGAAGGAATCTGAGCTCCTCTCCCCGTGGAATCAGCCCCAAACTAATTTCTGGAGACTTCTTCAGCATGAGAGAGACACTGTCTGGTTTGAGCCCTGTTCTTTTTCCTTTTCCTTTGAATTTTCTATTCCTTAATCCTGCAGGGGCTGGACCTTCTTCTTCTTCTTCTTTTTTTTTTTTTTTTTTTTGTTATGTGAATGAGTTCTTTAGTGGTAGTTTCTGAGATTTTGGTGTAGCCGTGGCCTGAGCAGTGCACACTGTACCCAGTGTGTAGTCTTTTATCCCTCGCCCCCTCCCACCCTTCCCCCGAAGTCCCCAAAGTCCATTATATCATTCTTATGCCTTTGTGCCCTCATAGCTTATCTCCAACCTATAAGTGAGAACATATAATATTTGGTTTTCCATTCCATCTCACAGAGGCCTTCAAGCCCCCAGGCCTGGCTCCTACTCTATGAACTGCCCTCCGTCTCCAAGGGACTGTCCTTGCTAATGTCACCAAGGACCTCTATGAACTAAATTTAGGACTTTTCAGCCTTCATTTGACTCGCAGTCTCTTCAATATTGGAGGCTCCCACTGCCTTGCTCTTCTCTAGCTATCTCCCTTCATTGGGAATCTCTCTGTTCCTTCTTTCATGTCTTCACACTCTCTCTGACTAGTCCTCCCTCAAGCTTCTCACCAGGAATGGCTTCCTTTTCCCTCATACTGCACACTACTGCAGGGTAAGTTAATCTAGCTCTTAGCAGGGAGCTGTGGACAGAGCTTGGACACACAGGCTGGGGCATCTACACGTGCATGCAAGCTCTCAACACACAGGAAGGAACTGGAGGTGGGAAAATAACTCTCAGGCTGGTCATGATCTCTCAAACCAGAATTCCTTTCATGCCAGCTGCTTATGGAGCCTCTAGTCAATCATCGTAAAGGTCATGAGTGACCTCACTGAGTGCTGACTGTGAGCCAGGCTGGGCGATGCACTTTACGTGGATTATCACCCTCCGTGAAGTCCCACACTCCTGTGACCCCAGGTGCTGTTACTTCCCCTCAAGGCATCAAGAAGTTAAGGGACTACCCAAGGCCACTGTAGCTAGTAAGTGGGGATGGTGGGATTCACACCCAGGAGTCCGGCTCCAGAGCCTGGGCCTAAAACCACTCAACATCTTCAAACAAACCCCCTGCTCCTCTGTCAGCCCTCTGCATATCAGAAGTGCCACTACTCATGCCCTCAGAAAAGCCAGGGTCCTAGGAGGAAGGGTCCTCACCTCTCAGACAGGGTCCTCACCTCTCACCTCCTTCTCCAACCCATATTCAGCCATCACCAAACCAGGCAAACCCCGTATCAGTAACTTTCAAATCCATTCCTGTTAGGGAATGAATTGTGTGTCCCCCCTCCACTCCTGTGTTGAAGCTTTAACACTCACTGTGGTGGTATTTGGTTGAAGCTCTAACACTCACTGTGATGGTATTTGGTTGAAGCTCTAACACTCACTGTGATGGTATTTGGTTGAAGCTCTAACACTCACTGTGATGGTATTTGGTTGAAGCTCTAACACTCACTGTGATGGTATTTGGTGGTGGGGCCTCTGGAAGGTGATTAGGTTGAGATGAGGTCATGAAGCTGGGGTCCTCACAATGGGATTAGTGCCCTTATAAGAAGAGACTCCAGGGCTTCCTCTCTACCCCATGAAGTTAGAGTGAGAAGATGGCTGTCTGCAACTGGCCTGAGGGCCCTCACAAGAACTCAACCATGCAGGTCTCGATCTCAGACTTCCAGCCTCCAGGACTGTGAGAAATAAATGTCTGTTGCTTAAGGCCCCCAACCTATGGTATATTGTTATAGCAGCCTGAACTAAGCCAATGCCCAGTCCCCACCCTCAGGATCCACGCCTCCACTTCCTTAGTTTGGGCCTCCATCAGATCGTGTCAGGACTCTTTCCAGAGCTTCCTGTTATGGATTGAATCACGTTCTTCCCAGAAGTTCATATGCTGGTGTCCTGACTTCTCAGAACCTCAGAATGTGTTCTTATTTGGAAATAGGGTCATTGCAGATGTAATGAGTTAGGATGAGGTCATTGTGGAGCAGGACAGGCCTCTAATCCAAGACGACTGGTGTCCTTATAAAAAGGGAAAATGCCATGTGAAGATTATAGATTTCTGCTGCCACAAGCCAACTACCAGAACCTAGGAGAGAGGGCCGGAACAAGGGAGCCTGGCCCTGCTGACACCTTGATCTCAGACTTCAGGCCTCCATAATTGTGAGATGATCAGTTTCTGTTGTTCTAAGCCACCCAGTTTTCAGCACAGATGGTCCCTGACTTATGATATTTCACTTAATGATTTTTCAACTTTACGATGTTGCAAATGCAATGCACATTCAGTAGAAATCATACTTCAAATATTATATTTTTATCTTTTCCCAGGCCAGCCATACGCAGTGCCATACTTGGGAGGAAGGGTCCTCACCTCTCAGACAGGGTCCTTCCACGATGCTGCAGCCCAGCTCCCAGTCAGCCACATGGTCATGAGGGTGAACAACAGAGTCTCTGCAGTGTACTGTGTTGCCGGATGATTTTACCCAGCAGTGGGCTAATGTAAGTGTTCTGAGCACGTTTAAGATAGGGTAGGCTAAGCTATGATGTTCGGTAGGTTAGGCATATTCCATGCCTCTTTAGCTTCCAATATTTTTAACTTACCATGGGTTCACAGGGGTGTGGCTTTATGGTAAGTAGAGGAGCAGCTGTGCTTTGTTACAGCAGCCCTAGGATGGGAATACACTCCCACTGGTCTCTCCGCCTCCTGCTTTGCCCTTCTCTAACTATCTCCTGACAGCTAGCAGAGGGATGGACAACACAGGCCTGACCAAGCCTCTCTCCTGCTCCAACACTCATTGGCAGCTCCTATTCTTCTCATGTCCAAGCTCCATGGCGTGACTTAGCCCCACCCAGAGCTCCAGCTCATCCCAGGCTCTCTTCTTACGCCTATGTCATGGTCGCTGCAGAGTCCTGAATGTACTGTGCTGCTTCTCACACCTTCAGTGTTTGCAACACTGCAGGGCTACTCCCCCATGAAAACTGCCCACTCGTGGGTCTGGGGTCCCTTTTTGATGAATTTTCCTAAGATGCCCCTCTCTGCCCCACTACAATACATCCATGCCTTTATTCAAGACAGCCCTCGTTGGTAACAAAGCCCCTTCCCCATGTCTTCTTCTGGCTGAACATCTCCCTTCAGGACAAGAAGCCCTGGACCTAAGGGACGTGCCCACTGGGAGTCTGTCTCTTCTCTACATGACACACTTGGGTACCCATGGTCCCAGAATTCCCTGCCCATTTCCAGGGCCTCTGTGGATCTCTTCCCTGGGTCCATTCTTCAGAAGACAGACTGCTTGACCAATGTGTACTCCCCCAGGCTTGAGGGACAGTTCTTTGGGGAAGGTGGAAACAGACTGGACATGCAAGCTGGGGCCTCCACGTACATGCATTCAGGGCTCCTCAATGGAGAGGAACTAGAAGTGGAAAAAGAAGTGAGGTGGCCTTGGGCTGGGAGCTGGGACCTGGAGCCAGTCTCAGGTCTTTATGAAGGCATCTTTGAGTAGGTAGGAGAATATTGCAAGTTTGATAGCTTGATTTATAACCCCTAACTATTTAGGCATGTGTTATCTGAGTCTCTGTTGGTGCTCTTGCCCTGCAGCCTGGTCCTGACTTTATTATAATTCTTAAAACCCACTGTTAAGGATTGAATTCCCAACTACCACTCCCCACCGCAACAAATTAATATGTTGAAACCCTAATCCCTAATGTGACTGTATTTGGAGACAGGGCCTTTAAGGAGTAATTAGGGTTAAATGAGGTCATAAGGGTGGGGCCCTAATCAAATAGGACTGGTGTTTTGTTTTGTTTTGTTTTGTTTCCCAAGATGTAGTTTCATTCTTCTTGCCAAGGCTGGAGTGCAGTGGCACGATCTTGGCTCACTGTAACTTCTGCTTCCTGGATTCAAGTGATTCTCGTGCCTCAGCCTCCCAAGTAGCTGGGATCACAGGTGTTGCCACCACGCCTGGCTAATTTTGTATTTTTAGTAGAGATGGAGTTTCGCCATGTTGGTCAGGCTGGTCTCAAACTCCTGACCTCAAGTCATCCACCCACCTCGTCCTCTCAATGTGTTGAGATTACAGGCGCGAGCCACCACACCTGGCCAGGACTGGTGTTCTTGTAAGAAGAGAGAGACACCAGGAATGGGTGTGTACAGAGATGGTGTGTACAGCAAGATGGTGGCTGTTTGTAAGCCAAGGATAGAGACCTCAGGAGAAACCAACCCCGAGACTTCCAGTCTCCAAAAGTGGGAGAAAATAAACGTTTGTTGTTTAAGACCCCAATCTGATATTTTGAAATGGCAGCCCTAGCAGACGAATACACCCACTGTACCATCTCTTTACCCCAGTAGGCTATGAAATCCTTGGGGACAGGCACCATTTCTTCATCTGTCTGTATCTCAATGCCTAGCATAGTGTCCGGTACCTGGTAGATGGCCAAAAAATACTATCTGAAGGAATGGTCAGTGAGCATGCATGACTCTTACATGACAATATAATGCTGGTCAGATGCTGGATCAGAACCTTGAGATGGCTCCCATGGAGTCATTCACATGCTCTAATTCACTCTTCTGCGGTCAGGGGCAAGAATTTTTATAATTGAGGTAGCAATTGATCTGGGGCTGGAGTCAGGAAGGAATAGGTTACAGTCAAATGTCAAATAGAACCTGTTCACTGAGTCCCCCTGGCCCAGGGCTTGATGACAGGATGTCAAACATTTTTATTCCCAAAAAGGTGGCTTCCTCAATCCTGTACATGAATTGGTGGCAATGGGATGAACTAAGTGACCTCTGGCCTTCCCTCCTTCTAAGTAGGTTCAAGTTTGAAGATGCTCCATCCCTGCCATTTCTGAACTCCTTTGGGTCTGGGTTTTAGAAACAGGCACAGGATTTGCCCCCACAACCCCTGGGACAGTGGGAGAGAGTTGGGAGAAAAATCTCTGCAGCTCTTCTTTGAGATGAGGGATGGACAGCGAGCAGGCTCTCTATCCCGCAAAGCCATACATCTACCAAGCCTCACTCTGGACTGGGTTCACATCACTCTAGGGAGGATTTATGAGCATCTCCTGAATGTAAGGGCATGTATCAGATGAGAGTGAGGGCCAGGATGCATAGAAATAAATGGAACCATAGCCTCTGGGAATTGGGTGTGGGTGCCAGGGGCAGAAAGCTGGCCCTAGACACTGGAGGTGAAAACCTTCAAATCACACCAGATATTCTATTTCTTAGCTAGAATGATTTTATAAGGTGTTTATTATTTGGTTACTCCATGGTACCATTCATATAACAGAAGTGGCATAAATGCTTGATTCTTTCCCTTTAATTACCAGGATCTAAGACAACGTATTTCTTCTCTGTCACCCTCCAAAAAAGACAAATTGGTTTGTGGGTTTTATTTTTTTAGTATAATTATGAACTCATGGGTTAAGCATTTGATAGATTTCAGTCCATTATAATTATTTTCCTCACTGAAGCTCACATTGTCCCATTTTGGCTACTGGAAGCCTCTTCAAGTTGACTCCTGGGTCCTTTTGACACAACCTTTGTGGCTTAAGAAGTTCCTCTCTATCCAGTATGACAAGATATTCCAGATTCACCTCACAGTATCTCTCTAAAATCCTGGTTTATTTTTCATAGGAAAGGGTATTTCAGTGCTATAATCTGGGTCGTAGGAATGCTCACTGCATTTGGGTGGTCATTATGCCCAGATGTTTTTGATCAACAGAACTAGAAAATAGAAATAAAATATATAAATATTTTAAGATAAAATACCTCAACAGTTCATACTGGGTTTTCCAATTCAAATTCAATATTAGAATTTGGAGTTTTGCTGTTTGTTTTCTGAGACAGAATCTCACCCTGTCACCCAACCTGGAATGCACTGGCATGAACACAGCTCACTGCAGCCTCGAACCCCTGAGCCCAAGCAATCCTCCAACACTCAGCCTCCCAAGCAGCTAGGACCACAGGTGTGTACCACCATACCCTGCCTTTTTTTTTTTTTTTTTTTTTTTAGATACAGGGTCTCACTATGTTGCCCAGGCTGGTCTCAAACTCCTGGCCTCAGACAATCCTCCCACCTCAGCCTCCCAAAGTGCAGGGATTATAGGCATGAGCCCATATTTTACATCTGGCCCAATATTATATTATAGAGTTTTTATTTAACCTCTACTATATTAGATCTGTATCTTCTTTCTTCCATGCCAAGAGTTCTGGTTATCAATACACAGAGGATCAACTGACTAGAAATCTCATAAACACTCATTTGCTTTATTCCACATTGTACACACAACAGTATCAGAGTAGTCATACTAATACTATCACCACCAATATGATTCCTGAAAATGTTTTAAAATATTTTTGATAAGCTCTTTCCTTCTCCTTGTGCCCCCATTATTTTGGGGGATTGTACCATAATTACACAATCAGATCATATAACCATTACATTCTACAAGTATTTATATGTCAACATTCACCATGATTCTTTACGCTGGTGTCTCACTACTCTTTCTGGTTGTCTGAAGCTCCTCTAGTAGATTCCACAGGAAGGGGCAATGGAAACAACGTTTCCTGAGCTCGTACATGTTGGTAACAGTTTGTCTCTGCTTTTGTACTTAAAAGTCAGCTTTGCTGTATATAAAATCCTTGCTTTACACTTTCTTTCACTGAAGATCTTAAATATGTTACTCCATTTTCTTCTGGCATGAAGTATTACTGCCTAAAAGTATGATAATAGTCCAATTTTCTTTCCCTTCTAACTTAAGGGGTTTTTTTTGCCTAGATGACCAGAGAATTTTTCTTTTTCTTCAAAGCCTAGTAATTTTCCTAGAGTACTGTGTGGAAAACACAAACTGTTTTTCCTCTGCTGTCATGCCACATTTAATACAGAATACATCTATGACCAAATGTCTGTGGGTTTTCCCAAAACACCAAAAAAGCAATCAATTCTGCAGCAGATGCCATCTGGGTGTCCACTAATTCAATTCTGACACTGTCTACCTTGATACAGCATCAGATAACACAGGTTGAGCACTCGGTATGCAAAGACTGCTCCCCACTTTTGATGCCAATCACAAGCCCTAGGTTGTTTTACCTGTGCTTCTGACCAGTTGACTATAAATTGGAGTTCCCATGACCCCCTCCTTGGGTTTGATTTTCTTTTTTCTATATTTTTTATTTTTCCATAGGTTATTGGGGTATGGATTGTGTTTTGTTACATGAGTAAGTTCTTTGGTGGTGATTTGTGAGATTTTGGTGCACCCATCACCCCAGCAGTATACACTGCACCCTATTTGTAATCTTTTATCCCTTGCCCGCTCCCTCCCTTCCCCGCAAGCCACCAAAGCCCATTGTATCATTCTTATGCCTTTGTGTCCTCATAGCTTGGCTCCCACATGTCAGTGAGAACAAACGACATTTGGGTTTCCATTCCTGAGTTACTTCACTTAGAATAATAGTCTCCAATCTCATTCAGGTTGCTGTGAATGCCATTAACTCATTCCTTTTAGTGGCTGAGTAGTATTCCATCATATATATATATATATATATATGTATATGTATATCACATATATATCCTATATATATATCACATACATATATGATGGCTTAGGCATCGCATATATATATATAGGAGATATATATATATATATATATGTATGTCACAGTTTCTTTATCCACTCATTGATTGATGGGCATTCGAGTTGGTTCCATGATTCACAATTGCAATTGCAAATTGTGTTGCTATAAACATGCATCAGCAAGTATCTTTTTCGTACAATGACTATTTTTCCTCTGCATAGATACCCAGTAGTGGGATTGCTGGATCAAATGGTAGTTCTACTTTTAGTTCTTTAAGGAATCTCCACACTGTTTTCCATAGTGGTTGTACTAGTTTACATTCCCACCAGCAGTGGAGGAGTGTTCCCTGATCACCACATCCACACCAGCATCTACTGTTTTTTCTATTTTTTGATTATGGCCATTCTTGCAGGACTAAGGTGGTATCGCATTGCGATTTGATTTGCATTTCCCTGATTGTTGGTGACGTTGAGCATTTTCTCATATGTTTGTTGGGCATTTGTATACCTTCTTTTGAGAACTTATTCATGTCGTTAGGCCACTTTTTGATGGGATTGTTTGTTTTATTCTTGATGCTTTGTTTGAGTTCATTGTAGATTCTGGATATTAGTCCTTTGTCAGATGTATAGATTATGAAGATTTTCTCCCACTCTGTGGGTTGTCTGTTTACTCTGTTGCCTGTTCCTTTGCTGTGCAAAAGCTCTTTAGTTTAATTAAGTCCCAGCTATTTATCTTTGGTTTTGCATTGACTTTTAGGTTCTTGGTCATGAAATCCTTGCCTAAGCCAGTGTCTATAAGGGTTTGTCCAATGTTATCTTCTAGAATTTTTATAGTTTCAAGTCTTAGATTTAAATCCTTAATCCATCTTGAGTTGATTTTTGTATAAGGTGAGAGATGAAGATCCAGTTTCATTCTCCTACATGTGGCTTGCCAATTATCCCAGCACCATTCGTTGAAAAGGATGTCCTTTCCCCACTTTATGTTTTTATTTGCTTTGTCAAATATCAGTTGGCTGTACGTATCTGGGTTTATTTCTGGGTTCTCTATTCTGTTCCATTGGTGTATGTGCCTATTTTTATACAAGCACCATGCTGTTTTGGTGACTACGGCCTTATAGTATAGTTTGAAATCAGGTAGTGTGATGCCTCCAGATATGTGCTTTTTGCTTAGTCTTGCTTTGGCTATGTGGGCTCTTTTTTGGTTCCACATTCTAAAAACAATTCTAAAAACAATTTTAGAATTGCTTTTTCTAACTGTGAAGAATGATGGTGGTATTTTGAGGGGAGCTGCATTGAATTTGTAGATTGCTTCTGGCAGTATGGTGATTTTCACAATATTGATTCTGCCCATCCATGAGCATGGGATGTGTTTCTATTTGTTTGTGTCATCTATGATTTCTTTCAGCAGTGTTTTTTAGTTTTCCTTGTAGAGGTCTTTCACCTCCTTGGTTAATATTCCTAAGTTGTTTTGTTTGTTTGTTTGTTTGTTTGCAGCTATTGTAAAAGAGATTGAGTTCTTGGTTTTTCATAGATGGCTTTTGTTACATTGAGGTAAGTCCCTTGTATGCCGATTTTGTTGAGAGTTTTAATTGTAAAGTGACGCTGGATTTTGTTGAATGCTTTTTCTGCATCTATTGAGATAATCGTGTGATTTTTGTTTTTAATTCTGCTTATGCAGTGTATCACATTTATTGACTTTTTGTGCAGGTATATCTTTCTGTAGTAATATTCTCCTCCTCCTTATTCTCTTTTTTCTTACAATACTTTGGGGTTGTTTGTTTTTTGAGACAGTCTCACTGTGTCACCCAGGCTGGAGTGCAGTGGCACAATCACGTCTCACCACAGACTTGACCTCCCAGACTCAGGTGATCCTCCCACCTCAGCCTCCTGAGTACCTGGGACTACAGGCACCCACCACCACGCACAGGTAGTTTTTGTATTTTTAGTAGAGACGGAGTTTTGCCATGTTGCCCAGGCTGGTCTCAAACTGCTGTGCTCAAGAGATCCAATCGCCTTGGCCTCCCAAAGTGCTGGTATTACAGGCATGAGCCACCGCACCCAGCCTATAATACTTTTGAATAAGATTTGACCTCAGTATTTCCTGTTTATTTTTATGTGAAATTAGTTTTCCTGAACTTTTAGAAAAAGGAATAGTCGGCCGGGCGCGGTGGCTCAAGCCTGTAATCCCAGCACTTTGGGAGGCCGAGACGGGCGGATCACGAGTTCAGGAGATCGAGACCATCCTGGCTAACACGGTGAAACCCCGTCTCTACTAAAATACAAAAAAAATTAGCCGGGCGAGGTGGCGGGCGCCTGTATTCCCAGCTACTCGGGAGGCTGAGGCAGGAGAATGGCGTGAACCCGGGAGGCGGGGCTTGCAGTGAGCTGAGATCCAGCCATTGCACTCCAGCCTGGGCAACAGAGCTAGACTCCGTCTCAAAAAAAAAAAAAAAAGAAAAAGGAATAGTCAAGATATTTTCTATGACTACATAAGTCTCTTCTGTTGTGTTTATATAGTGTTAAAAATATAGTGGCTTGCTTGCTCAGATTTCCTAGTTCTGTTTCCCTTGCCCCATTTTTACCTAGATCAGCTCTTTACTTCATCTTTATTTTTCCTGTTTCGAGCAGTTTTTATTCCAACCCCAGCCTTAATCATGTCTAGTTATAATCTTCGTATTCCTATGTTAGAGTTGTTAGAAGAGATCACTTTGGAATTTTGTAAGTAGTATTTTTAGCATTTATTGACAGAATTATGTGATCTTTGTCTTTAAAGTATCCTTCATTTATGTTGACAGATTTCCTACTTTTAAATTGTGTGCACTGAGAATGTTTGCATATATATATATATATAGAGAGAGAGAGAGAGAGAGAGAGAGAGAGTCTCACTCTGTCGCCTAGGCTGGGCACTGCAACCTCTGCCTCCCAGGCTCAAGAGATTTTCATTGTCAGCCTCAGCCTCCCAAATAGCTGGGATTACAGGCACGCACCACCACCCCTGGCTAATTTTCATATTTTTAGTAGAGATGGAGTCTCACTGTGTTGGCCAGGCTGCTCTCGAACTCCTGACCTCAAATGATCCACCTGCCTCCAACTCCCAAACTGCTGGGATTACAGGCGTGAGCCACCACACCCAGCCACATCTATATTCTTAAGTGAAATTGGTCTATAATTTTTTAGGCCATTTTACAGACTTTAGGTCTATAACGTTCTGGGAACTTATTCATCAGATTTTGTTAAGGTCATGTTTGCTTTATAAAGTGTCTAGCAATGTTTTTCAACCATCTGGAATAATAAGAATAACAAAGTTTCCATTTGTTAAAATTTGATAAGGACTCGGCATTTCTTCTATCTCCTGGGCCCACACTAGACTACAGTTCTCAGCTTTGCTTGTTGTTAGGGTACCATGTGACTGAGTTCTGGCTAATTGAACAGGGCAGAAGCAGATCCTTTCCAGACCTGGGGCACAGGAACCTTCAATTTTCCATCCTCCTTACACCTTCTTTTGCAATGACCTTGGAACCACCTGTTAAAGATAGTAGACATCCATCTACCAATGAGTGGATAAAGAAAATGTGATATACATATATATAAACACACACCATGGAATATTACTCCTCCATAAAAAAGAATGAAATAATGGCATTTGCAGCAACCTGGATGGAGTTGGAGACCATTATTCTAAGTGAAATAACTCAGGAAAGGAAAATGAAATGCTGTGTGTTCTCACTTAAAAGTGGGAGCTAAGCTATGAGGATGCAAAGGCATAAGAATGATAATGAACTTTGGGGACTTGCTGGGTAAGGGTGGGAGTGGTGAGGAATAAAAGACAACACATTGGGTACAGTGTACACTGCTTGTATGAAGGGTACACAAAAATCTGAGAAATCACTAAAGAATTAATCCATGTAACCAAAAACCACCTGTTCCCCAAAAATGATTGAAATAAGGTAAACTTATTTAAAAAATAAAGAAAGTAGACACATAGGATGGAAGTAACATGGAATCTTGAAATACAATTGGGAGATTGTCACCTAACAATGAGAAACATTGTTTTGGTCTTTATGTGAGTACAAAGTAAACTTCCATTGTGCTAAGCCCCTGAGATATAAGGAGGGAAGTTACAGAAGTTAGCATTACCTTATTAATACTACAGTCAACTGTAAAATCATCCAGACTTGATACATTTCTAAGTCGTGGATTTTCTAACAGTTTAATTGAGATATAATTCATATGCCATACAATTCACCTATTTAAAATGTACTGTGCAATTGATGGCAGTGGCCACTTCAGATGGCTGGGCCAGCTGCCATCACACCGGCTGCAGCAGGGACATGCCATGGAGTTGCACCTCCATGGAGCCAGTGGAAGCCAAAAACAAGTGGGAGCCCTGCCCCTTCTGAGTTGGGGTGGGAGCTCTCCAGGTGCCACTGCAGCCACCCAAATAGTGGATGCAGACTCAGGTATCACTGTACTCTTGGGAACCCAGGAAGGCCCCCCTTCCTTTGCAGGCTCAGAAGTTCCTGCTCCCACTGCCTGGCTTCTCCCTGCTGTTGGCACCCACTCCAATCTTGGAGAAAAGTCTGGCAGACCCAGGGCACTATGAACAGCAGACAGATTCCTGGGCAGAAAGGGGTGGATTCCCCGTGAGGCCCCACCTTCAGGCTAGGGAGGGTCTGAAAGCTGGGGGCTGGGTTGCCAGTCCCACCGACTGGAGTGGGAACTTCTGGTGCCTTTTCCAGGCCTGCCCATCACTGCCCATGGACAAATCAGCATGTACTTCCTCCCCTCTGAGGCCCATAAAAGCCCCAGGCTCAGCCAGAGCTGAGCATGAGATGGTCCAGGTGACCAGCTGCAGAGAGGGGTGGTCCACTCCAGGGTCTCCTCTCTGCTAGCGGCTCAACACTCTCATCAGGGCACCATCATCAGGAAACCCCGCCTGCAGAAAGTAGCTATCCTCTGTGGGCCTTCTGTGAGCTGTTCCATTGCTCAGTAAAGCTCCTCTTCACCTTGCTCGTCCTCCACTTGTCTGCATATTTCATTCTTCCTGGTCACAGGACAAGAACTTGAGACCCACTGAATGGTGGGGCTAAAAGAGCTGTAACACCAACAGGGCTGAAACTGTAACACCAACAAGGCAGGCCCCTTGCCTGCCATGTTGTGGGTGAAGAGGAGAGAAGAGCTGCCTCCCTAAAAGAGCTATAACACCAACAGGGCTGAAACTGTAACACCAACAGGCTGGGCCCCTTGCCCATGACCATGTTGTGGGCGAAGAGGAGAGAAGAGTTGCTGCCCTTGGGGGACCCCAGACCTGGCAGTTCCCCAGTCAGAGCTGTGTAACTCTCTTTGGGGTCCTGCAGTGCCTAGTGTCTCCAAGCTTCCAGGTGACACTGCATTCCCTAATGCCAGCCAGGGAAGCTGCTTGCAGTGTACCTGGTCCAGCCGCAGCATTACAGAAAGACAGCACCTGGAGCTGCCTGCCCTGCGGCAGCAGCCAGTGTGTCCAACTGTGCACAGTGGCCGGACCCCATGCTCGCTCACATACTCCTCGCTGCTCCACACCTGATTTGCCCTTGACAGGCATGGAATCCAGGCAGATAGCGTGAGTGCAGTGTGCCAGGCCAAGTGAGCCCAAGCGAAACTTGGGCAAAGGCACCACTGGCCACACAGGTTTCCAGCCAGAAAAGTGACACCCCAAAGATCCCACAACACAATGGTTTTTAGTATATTCAGATATATACAACTATCATCAAAGTAAATTACAACATTTTCATCACCTCAAAAAGCAGCTCCATATCCTTTAGCGTCACCCCCTAATTTTCCTACCCCCACACGCAGTCCCAAGCAATCATGAATCTACTTTCTGTCTCCATAAACTCTTATGCTACACATTTCATATGAATCTAAACACATAGTTCTGTGGTCTTTTACAATTGGGTTATTCCATTTAGCGTAATGTCCTAAAGCAAGCTTGTCTGACCCATGGATAAAAGGTTGCATGTGGCCCAGGATGGCTTTAAATGTGGCCCAACACAAATTCCTAAACTTTAAATTTTTTTTTTTGAGACAGAGTTTCGCTGTTGTTCCAGGCTAGAGTCCAACGGTATGATCTCGGCTCACTACAACCTCCGCCTCCTGGGTTCAAGTGATTCTCCTACCTCAGCCTCCCAAGTAGCTGGGATTAGAGGCATGCACCACCACACCCGGCTAATTTTGTATATTTAATAGAGACGGGGTTTCTCCATGTTGGTTAGGCTAGTCTCAAACTCCCGACCTCAGGCGATCCACCTCTCTCGGCCTCCCAAAGTGCTGGGATTACAAGCGTGAGCCACCGTGCCCGGCCAACTTTCTTAAATTTTTTAGCTCATCAGCTATCACTAATGTTAGTGTATTTTATGTGTGGCCCAAGACAATTCTTCTTCTTCCAATGTGGCCTAGGGAAGCCAAAGGTTTGAACACCCCTGTTTAAAGGTTCATCCAATGCTCTAGCATGTATTAGAATTTCAGCACCGTTTATGGCCAAATAACATTCCATTGTATGGACATAACACAACTTATTTATCCATTTGTTCATTGATGAACATTTGGGTTGTTTCTGGTTTTTGACCACCATGAATAATGTTGCCATAAACATTTGTATACAAATTTTTCTGTGAACATATGTTTTCGTTTCTCTTAGGCATATACCTAGGAATAAAATTGCTGTGTCATATGGAAACTCTATATTTAATCATATGAGTAACTGCCAGACTGTTTTTCAGAGTGGCTGCGCTATTTTACATTCCCAACTGCAATATACAAAGGTTCCAATTTCTCCATATTCTCACCAATGCTTGTTATAATCTGGCTTTTGTTTTTTCTTTTTTGAGACAGGGTCTCACTCTGTAACCCAGATGGTGCAGTGATATAATCATGGCTCACAGCAGCCTCAACCTCCCAGGCTCCAACAATCCTCCCATCTCAGCCTTCTGAGTAGTGGGGACTACAGGCACACATGACTATGCCAGGCTAATTTTTATTTTTGTAGAGACAGAGTCTCACTATATTGCCTTGCTGGTCTTGAACTCCTGGGCACAGGCCATTTGCCTACCTCGACCTCCGAAAGTGCTGGGATTACAGGCATGAGCCATGGTGCCCAGCTATCTGGCTTTTTCATTCTAGCCATCCTAGTGGATGTGAAGTGGCATTTCATCGTGGTTTTAATTTGCATTTCTCTGATGATGTTGACAATCTGGCAATTTGTTTATCTTCCTTGGGAAAATATCTTTTCAGGTTCTTTGCCCAATTTTTAATTGAGTTATTTTTCTTTTTATTATTGAATTGTACAAAGTCATAGATTTTTAATCACATTTTAATCTTGTATATGGTTATAGACCTATTTGAGATTTTTTAAAATTAGTTTTGGTAACATAGTCTTCTAGAAAATGATTCACTTCTCTAGTTTTTTCAAAACTACTTACTGTTATAGAAGTAAGTAGTTACTTACTGTTCTATAACATACTTACTGTTATAGAATTGCACATTATACTCACCTATAATTCTTTTCATCTCTTCCATATCTGTGGTTATATCATATCTCTTCTTCCTAATATTGTATATTTTAGCTTCTTTTCTACTCTTTCAATCTTATCCAGGCTTGTCTGGGGCGAATGTTTTATCTTTTATAGAAGATACAGTTTTGCTTTATTAAATTTTTTCACCAATATTTCTTTTTACTTATTTATTTCAATGTTTATCTTTTAGATATTCCTTAATTGTCTTGTCTATTTTATTCCTTTTATTATTATTCTTTTCTTCAGATACATCAGATAGGAGCTTAATATTGTTCATCAGTGTTAATCATCTGTGTATCTTTATCTTAGGTTGAATACTTTTTTTTTTTTTTTTTGAGACAGAGTCTTGCTCTGTTGCCCAGGATGGAGTGCAGTGGTGCAATCTCAGCTCACTGCAGCCTCTGCCTCCCAGGTTCAAGTTAGTCTCCTGTCTCAGCCTTCTGGGTAGCTGGGATTACAGGGGCCTGCCACCATGCCTGGCTAATTTTTGTATTTTTAGTAGAGACAGGGTTTCACCATGTTGGCCAGGCTGGTCTCGAACTCCTGGCCTCAGGTGATCTGCTGGTCTCGGCCTCCCAAAGTACTGGGATTACAGGCGTGAGCCACTGTGCCTGGCCAGGTTGAATACTTAATTAACTTGGTTTAAAGTCTTCTTCTTTTTTACTTTTTTTAAAGAGATGAGGGTCTTGCTATGTTGCCAAGGCTGATCTTGAACTCCTGAGCTCAAGCAATCTCTCACCTCAGTTGCACCAAAGTACTGGGATTACAGGCGTGAGTCTGGTTTAAGTCTTTTATTCTAAATAATAAAAATCTTTATATCTATATATTTTCTCTTGTGAAGAGTTTTAAATGCATCCTGTAAGTTTTATATAATTTGCTCTCCTTTTGATAATTTTAAATTTCACATTTTATGAACTCTAAAAATTCAGAGGTTATTTAATAGTGTTTATTCACGCCTATAATCCCAGCACTTTGGGAGGCTGAGGTAGGACGATCACTTGAGGCCAGGACTTCATGACCAGCCTGGACAACAGAGCTAGACTTGTCCCTTTTAAAAAAAGATGCATATAGGCCGGGCGCCATGGCTCACGCCTGTAATCCCAGCACTTTGGGAGGCTGAGGCAGGTGGGTCGCCTGAGGTTAGGAGTTTGAGACCAGCCTGGACAACATGGTGAAACCCTGTCTCTACTAAAAACACAAAAATTAGTGGGGTGTGGTGGCAGGCGCCTGTAATCTCAGCTACTTGGGAGGCTGAAGCAGGAGAATAACTTGAACCCAGGAGGCGGAGGTTGCTGTGAGTCAAGATTGCGCCATTGCACTCCAGCCTGGGTGACAAGAGTGAGACTTCATATCAAAAAAAAAATGCATATATATATATATAATCTTGTTATTTTAATTATTCAACCCCCAATTTCCTTGTGTGTGTGTGTGTGTTTGGTTTTTTTTTTTTTTTGTCTACTGAATTGTGGAATTCTGAAATTTATGTTTACATTACCCACTATGATTGTAGTTTTCTTTTTTTTTTTTTTATCTACTTTGTAAGTTCTGTTTGTAGCTTTAAAATATGTTATTGTGCTTACTTAACTGCGGCACAGTTTGGCACATATGGACTTATGGGTGTTTTGTGTTCTTCACGAAGAAGGAGTTTTTCTAGAAATGGGTATTGCATTTGATTTTTTTTCTTTTCTTTTTTTTTTTTTTTTTTAGACAGAGTCTCACTATGTCACCCAAGTTGCAGTGCAATGGTGCAATCTCAGCTCACTGCAACCTCCACCTCCTGGGCTCAAGCAATTCTCATTCCTCAGCCTCCTGAGTAGCTGGGATTTCAGGCACGTCACCACGCCCAGGTAATTTTTGTATTGTTAGTAGAGACAGGATTTCACCATGTTAGCCAGGCTGGTCTTGAACTATTGGCCTCCAGTGATCTACCTGCCTCAGCCTCACAAAGTGTTGCGATTACAGGTGTGAGCCACCGTGCCCAGCCGGATTTGATCTATGGATACACTAAAACTAAATCTCCTAATACTGAACCATCAGGACTGAAGGCCACACTAATTTTGTTAATTTGGGTGTAACCTTTATTTTCTGCTTATATTCTGAGATAATTCTTTATCTCTGAAACGTCATAAAACAGAGATGTTTATGTTAAAATATTTGTCAATATATATCTAGTTGTAGATTTCCTTCTTTAAATTTTTGCTGAATACAGAGTGAATCCTGAGTCTACACATTCACCCCATCCCCTTTCTTTTGACAAGTCTAAAAGTATAGAAAAAGGACCCCAAATAGCCAATCCAATCTGGGCAAAGAGGAATAAAGTTGGACGGCTCATACTTCCTAATTTCAAAACTTACTACAAAACTACAGTAATCAAAACCATTTGGTATTGGCCTAAGGACAGATATACAGACCAACTGACTAAAGTACAGAGCCCAGAAATAATACTTATTTTTATGGATAATGAGTTTCCAAAAGGGTGTCAAGGATGTTTGTTCATCCAGCGTCTGACGATCCACAGCCATGGCTGGGCCAGGAGCAGCTTTCCACTGGCGTGAGTTCCTCGTCCAGTGCTGGGGCCTTTGGCTTGGCTTCCTATCAGATACATGACACCCAATTCCCACATGCCTGTGGGAAGGAGCTCTTTGACAAGGCCAACAAGTACCACTTCTTACACAGTCTGGCCCTGTTAGGGGTGCCCTCTTGCAGAAAGCCCCTCTGGGCTGGGTTACTGCTAGCCTCCAGAACGACCTTATTCTTTACGTCTTTTACTACCAGGCTTGGGGTGGAGACCCCAGCATCCAGACTTTGTTCCCTGTGGGAGGGAGTCTGCTACTCTTGGGCTGGTTTGCTTTGGCTCTTTGAGTTCCCTTTTGTTTCATTACTGGGATTTTTGGGGCAATTTTTTGAGAGTTGGAGCAGAAAAAGGATTAAAAGGGAAAGGCAAATAACAAACAAACAAAACAAAACGGTGCCAAGACCATTCAACAGAAAAAGGACAGTCTTTTAAATAAATGGTGGGAAAACTGGATATCCACATGCGAAGAACCATTGCCTCACCCCATATACAAAAATTGGATATACACAAAACTCAAAATGGATCAAAGACCTAAATGTAAGAGCTAAAACTATAAAACTCTTAGACGAAAACACAGGAGAAAAGCTTCCTGACATTGGATTTGGTGATGGTTTCTGGGATATGACATCAAAAGCACAGGTGACCAAAAAAAAAATAGATAAATTGGACTTCATCAAAATTTAAAACTTTTGTTTTAAATTTTGTGATAGGACACTATCAAGCAAATGAAAAGACAACCTGCAGAATGGGAGAAAATATCTGCCAATCATATATCTCAGCGGTCCCCACCCTTTATGGCACCAGGGACCAGTTTCATGGAAGACAATTTTTCCATGAATGGGGGCGGGGTGGAGGGTGATGGTTTCGGGATGAAACAGGCATTAGAGTCTCATAAGGAGCATGCAACCTAGATCTCTTGAATGCACAGCTCACAATAGGGTTTGCATTCCTGTGAGAATCAAATGCCACCACTGATCTGACAGGAGGCAGAGCTCAGGTGGAAATGCTCGCTCACCCGCTGCTCACCTCCTGCTGTGCGGCCTGGTTCCTAATAGGCCACAGACCAGTACCTGTCCGTAGCCTGGGGGTTGGAGACTCCTGATAAAACTGATAAGTGACTGATACCTAGAATATGTAAAGCACTCCTACAATTAAAAAAAAAAAAGCAATCTGGTTCAAAAATGGACAAAAGACTTAAATTTACTTTTTTTTTTTTTTTTTAAGACAGGGTCTTGCTCTGTTGCCCAGGCTGGAGTACTGTTGCAGGATCGTGCCACTGCGCTCACTGCTCACTGCAGCCTTGACCTCCCCAGGCTCAAGTGATCCTCCTACCTCAGCCTCCCCAGTAGCCAGGATGACAGGCATTGCCACCACACCCAGCTAATTTTTTTTGTATTTTTAGTAGAGACAGGGTTTTGCCATTTGTCCAGCTGATTTCAAACTCCTAGGTTCAAACTATTTGCTCACCTCAGCCCCTCAAAGTGCTGGGATTATAGGTGTGAACCACCATGCCTGGCCCCAAATTAGCTTTTCTCCAAAGAAGATATACAAATGGCCAATAAGCACATGAAAAGATGCTCAACATCATGAAGTCATTAGAGAAATGCAAATCAAAACTAGGAGATACCACTTCACATCCATTAGGCTGGCTGTTGTATAAGGGTTCTCTAGAGAAACAGAACCAATAACATATAGAGAGATATACATTAAAGGAGATCTATTACAGGAATTGGTTCATGTCATTATGGAGGCCAAGAAGTCCCCAGTCTGCCATCTGCAAGCTGAAGAACCAGAAAGCTGGTGATGTAATTCAGTCTGAGTCTGAAGGCCTGAGAAGCAGGGAGCTAATGTTGTAAGTCCTGCTCTAAGTCTTAAAGGCCAAGAACTGGGAGCACCAATGTCCAGGTGCAGAAAAAGATGATGTCTCAGCTCAAGCAGGGAAAACGAATTTGCCCTTTCTCTGCTTTATTTATTTATTTATTTATTTATTTATTATTTATTTATTTATTATTTATTTATTTTGACACAAAGTCTTGCTCTGTTGCCCAGGCCGGAGTGCAGTGGTGTGATCTCGGCTCACTGCAACCACGCCTGGCTAATTTTTGTATTTTCAGTAGAGACAGGGTTTCGCCATGTTCGCCAGGCTGGTCTTAAGCTCCTGACCTCGCATGGTCTGCCCGCCTCAGCCTCCCAAAGTGCTGGGATTACAGGCGTGAGCCACCACGCCTTATCTCCTCTGCCTTTTTGTTTTATTCAGGCACTCAAAGAATTGGATGATGCCTGCCCACATTGAGGAAGGAGATCTTCTTTACTCAGTCTACTGATTCAAATGCTAATCTCTTCTGCGACAAACTCACAGACATGCTCAGAAATAGTGTTTTATCAGCTATCTGGGCAGCCTTCAGCCCAGTCAGGTTGACACATGAAATTACCTATCACAGCTATTGTCAAAAAAAAAAAAAAAAAAACGGAAAATAACAGGTGTTGGCACGGGTGTGAAGAAACTGGAATTCTTAGGCATTGTGGGTACAAATGTAAAACAGTGCAACCACTGTGGAAAACAGCTCAGCAGTTCTTCAAAAAGCTAAAGATAGAATTACCATATGACCAGCACCTCCACTTCTAGATATATACTCCCAAAAAGAATCAAAAGTGGAAACTCAAACAGGTATTTGTATATCAACGTTCATGGCAGCATTGTTCATAATGACCAAAATGTAGAAATAACCCAAATGTTCATCAATAGATAAATGGATAAACATAATGTGGTATATGCATACAATGGAATTTTTTTTTTTTTTTTTTTTTTTTGAGACAAGGTCTTGCTCTATTGCCTAGGCAGGAGTGCAGTGGTGCAGTCTCGGCTCACTACAACCTCCACCTCCCGGGTTCAAGTGATCCTCCCACCTCAGCCTCTGGAGTAGCTAGGACTACAGGCATGTGCCACCATGCCTGGCTAATTTTTGTATTTTTTGTAGAGATGGGGGTCTCCCTATGTTGCCCAGGCCAGTCTCAAACTCCTGGGCTCAAATGACCTGCTTCTGCCTCTGAAAGTGCTGAGATTACAGGTGTGAGCCACCAACCCATCCAGAAATATTCTTCAGCCATAAAAAGTAATGAAATTCTGACACATGCTATAACATGGGTGAATCTTGAAAACATTATGCTAAGTGAAATAAGCCAGGCATAAAAGGACAAATATCATATGATTCCATTCTTGTGTGGAGCCTAGAAGAGGCAAAATCATAGAGACAGAAAATAGAATAGAGATTACAAGGACTGAGGGAGAGGGAAGTGGGGATGTATGGCTTAATGGGTACAGAGCTTCCGTTTATGATGAAGACAATGTTACGGAAATGTATAGGGGCAATGGTTGCACTACATGGTGAATACACTAAATGGCACTGGATTGTACACTTAAAAATTGTTAAAATGGGGCTGGGGGCAGTGGCTTATGCGTATAATCCCAGCACTTTGGGAGGCCAAAGCGGGCAGATCACCTGAGGTCAGGAATTCAAGACCAGCCTGACCAACACAGAGAAACCCCATCTCTACTAAAAATACAAAATTAGCCAGGTGTGGTGGCGCACGCTTGTAATCCCAGCTACTTGGGAGGCTGAGGCAGGAGAACCACTTGAACCCAGGAGGCAGAGGTTGCGGTGAGCCGAGATTGCGCCATTGCACTCCAGCCTGGGCAACCAGAGCAAAACTCTCAAAAAGAAAAGGTTTGGCCGGGCGCGGTGGCTCAAGCCTGTAATCCCAGCACTTTGGGAGGCCGAGACGGGCGGATCACGAGGCCAGGAGATCGAGAGATGATCCCGGCTAACACGGTGAAATCCCGTCTCTACTAAAAAATACAAAAAAACTAGCCGGGCGAGGTGGCGGGCGCCTGTAGTCCCAGCTACTCGGGAGGCTGAGGCAGGAGAACGGCGTAAACCCGGGAGGCGGAGCTTGCAGTGAGCTGAGATCCGGCCACTGCACTCCAGCCTGGGCGACAGAGGGAGACTCCGTCTCAAAAAAAAAAAAAAAAAGAAAAGGTTACAATGGTAAATTTTATGTTATGTATTAATATATTTAGCACAATTTTTTAAAAATCACCAAAAAGTAGAGAAAGCTACTGAGAATAACATACATTTCCATCTATGGATATCCCAAATGAACAAATATTCACATTTGAACATTTTTGCTTCTGATTTTTAAAGAAAATAAATAAAGCTGTTCCTACAAAGTCGAATATCATTTGATCCACAGGCGCATTTCCTTTTCCCCTTAGAGAGTCTCATGAATTTGATATATCTCTTTCCAGTTTTTTTTTACTTTTCTTCTTACAGACATGCAGAAGCTATATATATATATATATATATATATATATATATATATTTTTTTTTTTTTTTTTTTTTTTTTTTTTTTTTTTGAGACAGGGTCTCCCTGTCACCTAGGCTGGAGTACGATAGTGCGATCACAGCTCACTACAGCCTTGACTTCCTGGGCTCAGGAGATCCTCCCACCTCAACCTCCCAAGTACATGGGACTAAAGTCGCAGCCCACCATGGCCAGCTAGTTTTTTTATTATTATTATTTGTAGAGACAGGGTCTCCCATTGCCCAGACTGGGCTTAAGCTCCTGGGCTTAAGCAATCCACCTGCCTCAGCCTCCTAAAGTGCTGGGATTACAGGCATGGGCCACAGCGCCCAGCCCTATGTATCATTATGCAACTAGCTTATCTCCTCAGCATTGTGTTCTTGAGCATGGATACATGGAATTTTAGTTCCTTCATTTAAAGTGCTGTATAATATTCCACACGGGAACATACCACAGTCCTCCCATTTTTCACTATTACAAACAGTGCTGCAACAGGCACCCTCGTGACGGTCTCCTAGAGCACCTATGTGAGTGTCTCTAGGGCTCATCTGCGGGCAGTGAGTGGGCCACAGGTAGTTGAGTTTCTAATCCCCCAAGCCCAGGGCCTGGGTGCCTCCTCCCTTTACCCAGGGAACTCATAGATATTGTTTCTCTATAAGTATTGAAGACATTGGGAAGGACTGCCCCATAGGAGTTGCACATTGTTAGTTTTACGAGTTCTTTTACTTTTTAAAATCAAGAGTTTATGGCTGGGCGTGGTGGCTCACGCCTGTAATCCCAGCAGTTTGGGAGGCCAAGACAGGTGAATCACAAGGTCAGGAGTTCGAGACCAGCCTGGCCAATATGGTGAAACCTCATCTCTACTAAAAATACAAAAATTAGCTGGGCGTGGTGGCGCGTGCCTGTAGTCCTAGCTACTCAGGAGGCTGAGGCAAAATAATTGCTTGAACCCACAAGGTGGAGATTGCAGTGAGCCGAGATCATATCACTGCACTCCAGCCTGAGTGACAGAGTGAGATTCTGTCTCAAAAAAAGGAAAAAAAAAAATCAAGAGTTTACTTCTTTAACAACTTCTATTTGTTCCTCTGTTTCCTTTATTCTAGGGTGGTGGGGGTGTTGGTAGAGGGAGGGTATGGCAGGCACTCGGGTGAGACTTCCGTGACCCTTGTCCTTGTGTGTTTTCAGTGATGCGCTGTCCATAACCTTTTCCTTTGCATCCTTTGCACATTTCTCCATCTGGCCCTTTGATATCTTGCATTTGATTTTTACATTTTCAGGTCTGCTATTTGTTGCGTTCAATGCAAATTGAAGTCAGTTACTGTATTTTTTATCACTGTCTCCTACCACGGATTGCTCTTATCTAATAGAAGTACTCTCTTGCACCTTACATAGAGCCTGAAGTACACATATTCTGTCTTTGCCAATACAATGTTCAGTTGAGGAAGGTTGTACTCCGAGTTGTGTGTCCAGTCAACAAAGACTTATTGAGCACCTACTACGTGTCTTGGGAGGTGCAGGAGCTACAGTGATCGTAAGACGCAATCCTCGCCCTCTTGTTCTCCTTTCCCTGTAACTGCCCCCTTTCCTATGGGCCCAGTTTTCCTCCTGGTGGCTCCTCTAACGGAGAGTTATTTCCACAGGCCCTTGGATGCATGGGTTGCCCTGGCTCCCACGCAGGCCCCTCAAACCCTGGCAGAGCCCTCCTCACAGAGCCAAGGCAGGGATATTGGGGTATGTGGTGCCAGCCGGGTCCTGGCCAAGGTAACATTTTCCACAGGCCCATTCCCCTTCCGGGTATGAGTCCTTCTGATCCCCCAGGCACCATGGGCCAGGAGCCTCTGGGTGTCTCTGCTGCTCTGTGGTGGAACCTGTGTCCTGCTCTCACTGCCCACTCTCTGTCCAGGTGGCTTCTCTCATGGGACTTGGTTTCTGAGACCCACTTTTGCTGCCAGTAAGGCCCAGATGATGCTGAGGGGCCCTCCACCGACTTGCCCAGAGGTTCCCCAGTGGAGCCCTTGACAGACTCAGGAGGGCAGCTAAGGCCAGTCATAAAATCCCCCTTCAGGAGGCCGAGCCCCCGGCAGCTCCTTGCTGATGGTGTCGGTGTGGGCTTCTGCTAGAACTGCTCCAAGTACTGCCTCAAGCGCAGGCTTAGCTTCTCAAGCTTGATGTGGATATTTTCTATTTGTGTGATTTCTCCGGGTGTTTCCACTGGATATTGGGACTGGGGGCAGCCCTGGCATGCTGACTTTGGCAGATGGAGGAGAAGACACAGGAGCAGTGAGAGGAAGGGACAGTGCAGCCACCAGCAAGGTGACAAGGCACTCGTACATCTGGCACAGCCACTCCCTGAGCCATTACACCTGGAAAGCCTTAGATGCCCCTTCTGGAGAGGAAAAGGTAGAGGCCAGAGAGGGACAAAGGTTTGACCACAGCCTATAAGGAGTCCAGCACACTGAGCCTGGCCCTCTGGGGCTCACACATGGGATCCAGTGAGCCCACTGAGTCCTGGGGGCCCAGACAGTGCAGGGGCCACAGTGCCAGGCCACTTCTGTTCCCTGGGTTGGCACCTGCTTAGTCAGCACCCCTTATGTCTCAGGCACCGCAGCCTCATCTCTCGGGAGACAGCAGAGCAGAAAGCAGGTCACGATCCCACGCCCCAGTGGGGGAGACTGACCATACACAAACAAATCAGTGAAATGGATACCTGTGATTGCGGTTTATTATCATGACCTGTTACTATAGCCTGTTCAGTGCAAGGGCAAGTGCTGGGGGAGGGGTGGGTGCTGAGCCCTTGCGGAAGCTAAGAACTTTCCATGCATGATCCCATGTCCTCCTCACAGAGACCCGACCAACTGGGGATCATCCTCTTGCTTTTGCAGACGAAGAACCTGCCCTCCAGAGCCCTAGCACTCCCACTTCTCATTCTGGCATCTAAGTCATGGCCACCCTCCCCAGCCTCAGTCCAGGGCCCTCTGCAGCTGTCTAAAGACGGAGGCCTCCCTCTGGTGGCCACATGATGCCCAGGTGGAGGCACTGCTGGGAGACTTCACCTCAGATCCTATTGGTGGGGGAAGGAGGCAGCACTGGGCCAACAGGGGGCCCTGATCCTGCTCAGCTACTCAGATGCAGGCAGAGTAGTTCAAATCCTGGTTCTTCCATTTATTCCACTAACTGTATGACCTGAATAAGTCAGCTGATCTCTAAGCCTCTATGTCCTTACTTGCCAAATGCAAATCATAAAGGCCCTGCCTTTTTGCTGTGATGACTAAATGGGATGAAGAATGAAATGTGCTAAGCAAATGCCTGGTACATAGTGACCGAATGAGAGCCAATAACAGTAACCTTGGTTGCTACCCCTATTGTTAGTATCTGGCCTATGAAATGGGAGTTTCCCAGCCTATGAAATGGGAGTAGGAAAGTCTCATCTATCCCAGCTTCACAAAATGATCACTCTTTTAGTCAACAATTATTTATTGAGCGCCTACTATAATCAGGACCTATAGTATTTTAGGTCCCCTCACCTTGTGGTCTGCTCTTTTTGGGGTACGGGGTGGAAGGCAGACTCCTGCTGCCACCCAAGCAGGTGCCCAGGCTCTAGGGAGTGGAGAGGGTGGAGTTGCTGAGTGCTGGGTGCCAAGCAGTGGGTCAGCTGCGCCACCTAGCGACCACATGCCCCCAAGTCAACTGCTCATTTTCTTGCTAGGAACACTTGTGCCTTCTGCCTGGGCTCTCAGGACTGCAAATCAGGCTCCCTCCAAGGTGTCACAAGCTATAGAAAGCCAGGACCTTGTGCCAGAGCCAGTGGCCCCATAATATTTCCAGGTGCTTCTCAGGCCCCAGGAAGGTGGTAGGCAAGGCAAGAGCTTGGAAGGAGCCAGGCTCTGGGATTGCTGGCAGGGCCTCTTGGCCTGCAACTTACTAAGCTAGTCTGACCTTTATCTTTCTCTCCTGCAAAATGGGTTGTCATAAAAGAAGTCCCTCCACACACAAAATTGAAATGAGCCTCAGAGGAGATGGGAAGGCGGGGGAGGATGTGAAAGTGTTGGGAGCTAGATCTTCCTGTGAGAGGACAGATGGAATCGTGTGAACTACGAATGAACCGAGTCAGCCCTGGTGACCTGCTGACTAGAGCAGGGACCCAGGGCTGAGGCTAGAGTGGTGGATAGGACCTCGAATTCCAGGCTGGAGGAGGTCAACCAGGGACTGTGGATAGAAAAGACAGATGAGGCCCTCAAATGCTGAGGTTGGGAAAGCGAAATCAACAATTGAGACTCATAAGAGGGGGCCTCAGAAGTAAGAGAAAAACTAGGTTAGGTTGGTGTCTTGGAGGAAAAACAAGAAGGCATTTCAAGGAGGAGAGAATGATCAACTGGCCACATGTGGCAGACAAGCCAAGGAGCTGAGTAATGCCACAGGGACATAGGACCTGGCAATGCAGCGGTCACTGGTGATGTTGATGAGAGCAATTTGGGGTGAGTGGGACAAGAGTCTAATTAGGGACGTCCAAGAATGATGGGAGAAGAGGAACCAGAAACAGAGAGGACAGACCCTCTTTCAAAGCAGTTGCTGTGAAGGGAAAGAGAGACAGGGCAGGGGCTGGAGAGGAGAAATCACCAGGAGACTTTGCTTGTCTGTGTGCTTGTTTAAGATGGGAATACTAACAGCCTATTTATATGCTCATGAGAATGGTCCAGCTGGCCCTTTGAGAAAATCTTTAAAATCCATAAACCCCACTCAGACTAATTAGGGAAAAGAGACAAAAAGACAAATTGCCAATATCCAGGAATAAGAGAGATGAAATCACTACAGGTTCTAGAATAATAAGGGAGTGTTATGAACAACTTTATGTCAATAAGTTTGACAGCTTAGATGAAATTATCAAATTCTTTGAAGGACAAAACTACCAAAGCTCTCAAGAAGAAATAAGTAATCTTATATCAATTAAAGAAATTAGATTTATAGTTTAAAATCTTTCTACAAAGAAGATTTTCCAGGTAGCTTCACCAGTGAATTTTATCAAACTTTTAAAGAAGAAATACCACCAACTCTACAAACTCTTCCAGAAAATTGAAAAGAAAGGAATATTTCCCAGCTAATGCTATGAAGCCAGCATGACTTTTGATACCAAAACGAAACAAAGATTTTACAAGAAAACAATCCTCCTAAACAAAGGTGCAAAAACTCTAAACAAAATTTTAACAAACCAAATCCAACAATGTATTAAAAGGGTACTTCATCATCACTGAATGGGGCTTATTCTAGGAATTCAGCATGTGAAAATCAATGAAATTCACCATATTCGCAAATTTTAAAATATGCAGAAAAGGCATTCGACAAAACCCAACATCTAGTCCCAACAAAAATGTTCAGTAAACTAGAAATACAAGAGAACTTAGTAAACCTGGATAAAGAATATCCATGAAAAACCTACATCTAACATTATACTTAATGATGAAAGACTGAACACTTTCCCCCTAAGATCAGGACGAAGTCAAGGATGTCTGCTCCAACATTTGCTATGCAACACTGACCAAAACGTAGTGAAAAATCCAGAAGTAAACCTACACATATATGGTCAATTGTTTTTCAACAAAGGTGCCAAGGCAATTCAGTGGAAATTCACCTCTGCTTTCAACAGGTGGTGCTGGAACAATTGGATATGCATGTACAAAACAGATTAACTTTGATGCATACTTTGTAGCATATTAGAAAATTAACTCAAAATGAATCCTTGACTTAAATGTAAGAGCTTTACATAATTGTAACATAACTATAAAACTTCTAAAAGAAAATGTAGGAGAAAACGTTTGTGACCTTGGTTTAGGCAAACATTTCTTAGCTATGACACCAAAAGCATCATGCATGAAAGAAAACATTGATAAATTGGAGTTCAGCAAGTTAAAAACTCCTGCTTTTTGGAAAACACCATTAGGAGACTGAAAAGACACACCACAGAGCACAGTGGCTCATGCCTGTAATCCCAGCACTTCAGAAGGCTTAGGTGGGAAGATCCTGAACCCAGGAGTTCAAGAGCAGCTGGGGCAACACAGTGAGACCCAATCTCTACATGAAGGAGAGAGAGAGAGAGAGAGAACAAGAAAAGCCACAGATTGAAATTTTTCAATCATACAACTAATCAAGGACCTGTATCCAGAATATACAAAGTGTTGTCAAAATTCAATAATACAAAAACAATCTAATTTTTTAAGAAAATATTTCGAAAGACATTTCAGCAAAGAAATTATGTGGATGACAAATATGTCTAAGAAAAGCACTCAACATGATTATTAAGGAAATGCAAATCAAAACCACAGTAAAATATCACCACACACCCATTAGTATGACTAAGAAAAACTGGCCATACCAACTGCTGGCAAGAATGTAGGGAAACCAGAACTCTCATACACTGCTGGTGCAAATTGTGCAACCGCTTTGGAAAATAGTTTGGCACTTTCTTAAAAAGCTAAACATATAGTTACATATAATCCAGCCATTCTACTTCTAGATATTTACCCAAGAGAAATGAAAGTACGTGTTTTTATAAAGACACATGCACAAGTGTTCATAGCAGCTTTATTTGTAACAACCAAAAACTAGAAACACAAATGTCCATCAGTAGGTGAATAGATAAATAAACCATGGTATATCCATATAACAGTATACTGCTCACTTTGGGAGGCCGAGATGGGCAGATCACGAGGTCAGGTGATCGAGACCATCCTGGCTAACACGGTGAAACCCCGTCTCTACTAAAAATACAAAAATTAGCCGGGTGCAGTAGTGGGCGCCTCTAGTCCCAGCTACACGGGAGGCTGAGGCAGGAGAATGGCGTGAACCCGGGAGGCGGAGCTTGCAGTGAGTGGAGATCACACCACTGCGCCCCAGCCTAGGCGACAGAGCCAGACTCCGTCTCAAAAAAAAAAAAAAAAAGAAATGAACTTCTGATATATGCTACAAAATGAATGAATCTTAAAATGATTACTGAGTGAAAGAAGCCAGACAGAAAGAGTGCATGCTGTATGAGTCCACTTATATAACATTTTAGAAAATACCAAGTAATTTATAAAGACAGAAAGCAGAGCTCTAGTTGCTTGAGCATAGGGTGTGGGTGGCGGGAAGGGTTATAATAAACAGATTACAAAGGGACAAGAGGACATTTTTTAGAGTGATGGATGTGTTCATTATCTTAACTGTGGTAATGGTTTCACTGACACATTTGTCAGTTTAAATACATGCAGTTTATTTTATATCCCGTATACCTCCATAAATTGTTAAAAATATATTTCAAGAATATTGTATTGGACATTTTTATACAAAATCAGTCTTCCTTAATGCATCTTATAAAAAATAATTATATAATAAATCGAAAAGCAAAGCCCAAAATCTCCCCAACTTCACAAATGATGTAGGCTGCACAAATATTATTATTTTCTATGTGTGTCATGGTGTGGGAAAGGAATCGTTTATGGATCATTCTTCCATCCTTGTGAGACAAGAGGCCAAGATAATGCCATTGGCTTTGAAGCACAAAAGGGTGTCATGGCCAGGAAGTCCCCAACCACAGGATGGACAAAGCCCTCTCCTGGTACTCTGCTTCCATCCATTTCTTTTTTTCTTTCTTTCTTTATTATTGTACTTTAAGTTCTGGCATACACGTGCAGAACATGCAGGTTTGTTACATAGGTATACATGTGCCACGGTGGTTTGCTGCACCCATCAACCCATCGTATACATTAGGTATTTCCTCTAATGCTATCCTTCCCCTTGCCCCCCACCCTCTGAAAGGCCCCAGTGTGTGATCTTTCCCTCCCTGTGTCCATGTGTTCTCACTGTTCAACTCCCACTTACGAGTGAGAACAAGCGGTGTTTGGTTTTCTGTTCCTGTGTCAGTTTGCCAAGAATGATGGTTTCCAGCTTCATCCATGTCCCTGCAAAGAACATGAACTCATCCCTTTTTATGGCTGCATAGTGTTCCATGGTATATATGTGCCACATTTATTTTATCCAGTCTATCATTGATGGGCATTTGGGTTGGTTCCAAGTCTTTGCTATTGTGAATAGTGCTGCAATAAACATACGTCTGCATGTGTCTTTATAGTAGAATGATTTATAATCCTTTGGGTATATACCCAGTAATGGGATTGCTGGGTCAAATGGTATTTCTGGTTCTAGATCCTTGAGGAATCGCCACATCATCTTCCACTATGGTTGAACTAATTTACACTCCCACCAACTGTGTAAAACCATTCCTATTTCTCCACATCCTCTCCAGCATCTGTTGTTTCCTGACATTTTTATGATTGCCATTCTAACTAGCGTGAGATGGTATCTCATTATGGTTTTGATTTGCATTTCTCTAATGACGAATGATGAGCTTTTTCTCATATGTTTGTTGGCCGCATAAATGTCTTCTTTTGAGAAGTGTCTGTTCATATCATAACAAACAGTCTCTCAGACCACAGTGCAATCAAATTAGAACTCAGGATTAAGAAACTCACTCAAAACTGCACAACTACATGGAAACTGAAAAACCTGCTCCTGAATGACTACTGGGTAAATAATGAAATTAAGGTAGAAATAAATAGGTTCTTTGAAACCAATGAGAACAAAGACACAACGTACCAGAGTCTCTGGGACACAGCAAAAGCAGTGTTTAAAGGGAAATTTATAGCACTAAATGCCCACAAGAGAAAGCGGGAAAGATCTAAAATCGACACTTTAACGTCACAATTAAAAGAACTAGAGAAGCAAGAGCAAACAAATTCAAAAGCTAGCAGAAGACAAGAAATAACTAAGATCAGAGCAGATCTGAAGGAGATAGAGACACAAAAAACCCTTCAAAACATCAATGAATACAAGAGCTGGTGTTTTGAAAAGATTAACAAAATAGATAAGACTACTAGCAAGACTAAAAAAGAAAAAAAGAGAAAAAATCAAATAGACACAATAAAAAAATGATAAAGGGGATAGCACCACTGATCCCACAAAAAGACAAACTACCTTCAGAGAATACTATAAACACCTCTGGGCAAATAAACTAGAAAATATAGAAGAAATGGATAAATTCCTGGACACATACACCCTCCCTATGACTAAACCAAGAAGAAGTCGAATCCCTGAATAGACCAATAACAAGTTCTGAAACTGAGGCAGTAATTAATAGCCTACCAACCAAAAAAAGCCCAGGACCAAACAGATTCACAGTCAAATCTACCAGAGGTACAAAGAGGAGCTGGTACCATTCCTTCTGAAACTATTCCAATCAATAGATAAAGAGGGACTCTTCCCTAACTCATTTTATGAGGCCAGCATCATCCTGATACCAAAACCTGGCAGAGAGACAACAAAAAAAGAAAATTTCAGGCTAATATCCCTGATGAACATCAATGTGAAAATTCTCAATAAAATAATGGCAAACTGAATCCAGCAGCACATCAAAAAGCTTATCCACCACGATCAAGTTCGCTTCATCCTTGGGATGCAAGGCTGGTTCAATATATGCAAATCAATAAACATAATCCATCACGTAAACAGAACCAAAGACAAAAACCACATGATTATCTCAATAGATGCAGAAAAGGCCTTCAATAAAATTCAACAGCCCTTCATGCTAAAAACTCTCAATAAACTAGGTATTAATGGAATGTATCTCAAAATAATAAGACCTGTTTATGACAAACCCACAGCCAATATCATACTGAATGGGCAAAAGCTGGAAGTATTCCTTTTGAAAACCAGCACAAGGATGCCCTCTCTCACCATTCCTATTCAACATAGTATTGGAAGTTCTGGCCAGGGCAATCAGGCAAGAGAAAGAAATAAAGGGTATTCAAAGAGGAAAAGAGGAAGTCAAATTGTCTCTGTTTGCAGATGACATGATTGTATATTTAGAAAACTCCATCATCTCAGCCCAAAATCTCCTTAAGCTGGTAAGCAACTTCAGCAAAGTCTCAGAATACAAAATCAATGTGCAAAAATCACAAGCATTCTTATACACCAATAACAGAGAGCCAAATCATGAGTGAACTCCCATTCACAATTGCTACAAAGAGAATAAAATACCTAGGAATACAACTTACAAGGGATGTCAAAGACCTCTTCAAGGAGAACTACAAACCACTGCTCAAGGAAATAAGAGAAGACACAAAGAAATTGAAAAACATTCCATGCTCATGGATAGGAAGAATCAATATCATGAAAATGGCCATACTGCCCAAAGTAATTTATAGATTCAATGCTATCCCCATCAAGCTACCACTGACTTTCTTCACAGAATTAGAAAAAACTACTTTAAATTTCATGTGGAACCAAAAAAGAGCCCATACAGCCAAGACAACCCTCAGCAAAAAAAAAAACAAACCTGGAGACATCACGCTACCTGACTTCAAACTATACTACAAGGCTACAGTAACCAAAACAGCATGGTACTGGTACCAAAACAGATATATAGACCAATGAAATAGAACAGAGGCCTCAGAAATAACACCACACATCTATAATATCTGATCTTTGGCAAACCTGCAATGGGGAAAGGATTCCCTCTTTAATATTTAATAAATGGTGTAGTGAAAACTGGCTAGCCATATGCAGAAAACCAAAACTGGACCCCTTCCTTACACCTTATACAAAAATTAACTCAAGATGGATTAAAGATTTAAATGTAAGACCTAAAACCATAAAAACCCTAGAAGAAAACCTAGGCAATACCATTCAGGACATAGGCATGGGCAAAGACTTCATGACTAAAACACTAAAAGCAATGGCAACAAATGCCAAAACGGACAAATGGGATCTAATTAAACTAAAGAGCTTCTGCACAGCAAAAGAAACTATCATAAGAGTGAACAGACAACCTACAGAGTGGGAGAAAATTTTTGCAATCTATCCATCTTACAAAAAGCTAATATCCAGAATTTAAAGGAATTTAAATTTACCAAAAAAAAAAAAATCAAACGACCCCATCAAAAAGTGGGCAAAGGATATTAACACACACTTCTCAAAAAAAGAAGATATTTATGCTTCCATTTCTTGAGAGGTGAGTGACCAAGGTTTGGAAAAGAGGAGATGAGTGTCTGCTGGAGCTTAGCCATCTGTGGCACCAGTGATGGTCCACCGAAGCAGCTGGCCACAGAAGCAGTGTGAGGTAGAGGGGTGTCTGTGAGTGGTGCTGGAAAGAGGGAAGACAGGGGGTCCAGGTTCCGGGTTCCAGGTAAGGTGACCTTGGATAAGCGATTCGGAGCAGCCCATCTCCCACAGTGCCCCTGCCATCCTGCTGCCCCTAAAGGCAGCTGCCGTCTCCCCTCTGGGCACAAAAGGGGTTCTCAGAACAGCCAGAGTCTCCAGGACTACAAGTCCTCCAGCCAGACACAGAGCTTGACCTGTCCTTGTGTTCATTAGGTCAAACTGGGACAAGACAGAGGCTGCAGCAGTGGCTACAGTGAATATCCCCGGGACAGAGCTTCAGAGGCAGCTGCAGCCTCCACTGGTTTTGCACGCCTAGTACCGTGTGTGCAGAGGAGGCAACAGAGGCAGTACAGCAGAGGGGCTGAATGGCTCAAGAGATGCTACCTGGGCTCAAGTCATGGCTTTGTCACTTACCAGCTACCTGCCTGGGCAAGTTACTTAACTGCCCTGTGCCCAATTTTCCCACTAAAAAAATGGAGATAAGAATTACCCTAGTCGTGAGGATTAGAGTTAATATTGTTCCTGGCAAAGTATGCTCTATGGTGTGTTTGTTATTGCTGTGTTATTGCATACTTTTAAAAACCCTCCTCCTGCCCCTTCTTACACATGGGGTTGGTACACATGGCAGACCAAGCATCTGACCACTTGACTTCTGGGTGTATAGACGGTTCCCACCGTTAGAGTTCTTCACGTTTGGACGTTTGGGGCTCTTGCTGCTTTATTTGTCTTTTTTTTTTTTTTTTTTTTTTTTTTTGAGACAGTCTTGCTCTGTTGCCCAGGCTGGAGTGCGGTGGCGGGATCTCGGCTCACCACAACCTCCACCTCCCAGGTTCAAGCGATTCTTCTGCCTCAGCCTCCTGAGTACCTGGGACTACAGGCGTGCACCACCATGCCCAGCTAATTTTTGTATTTTTAGCAGAGATGGGGTTCACTATGTTGGTCAGGCTGGTCTCGAACACCTGACGTCGTGATTGGCCTACCTCGGCCTCCCAAAGTGCTGGGGTTACAGATGTGAGCCACCGCGCCTGGCCTCTTGCTACTTTATTTCTATTGCCCTGGCTACTAAGAGCCTCACAAAAAATCTAGATCCCATGTCTTGGGGCCGGAAGGTTTGGGTGGACTGATTCACGCAAGTCCCGGCATCTCCAGCAGGGGTCGACGGACACCACGCTCTGCATGCGTTGCGCGGCAGCCACTGGGCACACTGAGGGCTGCAGGGAGAGCTGTAAGTGGACCTGTGGGCAACTCCGCTTCCCTGGTACCCCGTTCACCCCATTTCCTGGAGGTGGAGTCTCATGCTATACCTGGCCCAGGCTCTTTCCCTCGGTTCTCGGTAAAACAGGCGTGGTCACCTCTGGCCCTGTGGCTTCCCCCCACCACCACCTCCGCCTATGTCCCAAGCTATACCAAATCTTCATCCCATGCTCCCTCTTCATCCTCGCATCCACAAGAGGTTTCCAAATCCAGATTGCAGCCTTCCTTACCCCGCCCCAACAAAACAGCACACAGGAAAGGCAAATAAATAAATAAATAAAAATAAATCATATTTTTATTGTTTGATTAACAAAGTGGTTGGGGGGAGGGCAAGAATAAGACATGCGGGGAAATACCAGCTTTGATTAGTCAGAAACTCCTGTTATCTGTACAAAAAAATGAATGTTACAAAAATCACATAAAAAACTAGGCTCAAGGAAGCAGCCGCCCTCGCAAAAGAGGGCTCAAGGCACCTGGGAGGCTGAGAAGAGGCCAACCTGGTCATGGGCGTGGCTGTGGAGACAGCCCTTCCCTCCTTCCCTCCTTCCCTTCTGCCCTTCCCCAGATGCCCTTCCCTCCTGCCAGAGAGGCACACTCCCTCTCCCCGATTACAAGTGCTACAAAACTGCCTTGAATACCACCGGCCAAGGCACTGCCAGAGATGAAATGGGCCCTGAGTGGAGCCCCAGGCTCTCCCTCCCCGGTGGCCCAGGCCTGGAGAAAGGAGGGCCTTGTTCCCCAGGCCCCAGGCAGGCACAGATTCTGGAGCTGCCTGGGGGAAGCCTCTTAGGGGAGGCCCAGGCTCCGCCCCCTGGGGAGGCAGCAGCCGTGGGACCCACACACAGGCACACACAGCCCTGGCTTTGGTCAGTACTGAGTATGGGCAGAGGGGCCGCAGCCCTGTCCAGCCCCATGATGTTGACTGAGAGGTGCTATCCCAGACGGTCCTTGCTGGAGCTGCCATCGCAGGCTGGGCCCTAATTGGGGTAGCACAAACAGCATCCCGTGCCCACCGCCTCCACGCTGGCCTTGGCACGGGGTCCCAGGAGCCCATCAGTGACAGAGTGCTCCATGATGATGTCCTCCACCCGGGTGATGTACAGCAGCGTCAGCAGCACCCCCAGGAACTGAGAAGAAGGGGCAGGGCTGGTGAGGGCCTGCTGGGCATCAGGGCAGCCCTCCCTGCAGCTCCCGGCTCCCAGAAATCCAAGCAGCCAGTCCCAAGCCCTCATGGCCCTGTGTGACCTGGGCAACACCCACAGCAGAGACTTCTCCCAGCACCCACACTGCCCAAGAAGCTGGGCCCCCTTTCCCTCTCCCAGGAAATCCCAGAGTTCCTCGCTGTGCCCGATCAGCAAGGGCCCCTCCCTTCTGGGATTTCTGCCTCCACCCCAGCTCTGTTATACACTATCTAGGGGATCTTGGCAAGCCACTGAAGCTTGTGGCTCCTCAGTTTCCTCCTCTGTGAAATGGGCATCGTAATAGTGCCTCCCTCACAAAAAGAAGTGAAGCAGCAGTGCCTGCGCAGCACTTGGAAGAGCTTTGCCACCACTGCTATTGCCATTCGCCCCTCCTTCCAGCCGTGCAGCCCTCCCTGGGCAAGTCCTGGACTTCTACGGAAAAAGCCCCTTCGCTCTCCCGCTCTGCACCTTCTCTGCCCTTCTGCAATCACCAGGCCACACTTTCTCTGAACCCACAGCCGGCCCACCTGGGGGAGCAGGATGCCCAGAAGGATGCCCGCCATGATGGTGTAGTTGTCCATGAACCAGATGATCACGGCGTTGGTGCAGCCCCGCACGTAGATGACATCCTGCACGCTGAAGCGCTGCATGGGAAGGAGCTGGGTCAGCGCAGAAGAGCACCTGGGCTGGCAAGAGCCACAGCCCCGACTCTGCCATTTACACAAGGTCCAGGCTAGTCCCTCAACCGCTGTGATCCTCAGTTTCCCATATGCAGCATGAGAAGGTGGCCCTAGATTCTGGTTCTTAATGGACAGTACTGTTCTCTAGAGAGGACTGGGGACACCGTGGTGGCACTTTTGGTTGCCCCAGCAATCGAGGTTGGGGGCTGAGGGACTGCAGAGCTCAGGGTAATCCTACTCCACAAACAACTGCCCTGCTTGCGTGTTTCTCAGATATCCCTGCATGAAAAGCCTCACGGATGTTTTCCATACATGGAAAGCCTGTCTATAATTATCCAAGCCAACAGCCCCACTCTAGGTACATATAAAAAACAAAGCAGAGCTGGGCATGGTGGCATGTGCCTGCAGTCCCAGCTACTATGGACGCTCAGTTGGGAGGACTGCCTGAGCCTAGGAGTTTGAGGCCAGCCTAGGCAACAGTGAGACCCTGTCTGTCTCTTGGGGGGGGGAAAAAAAGCATTTCTGCATTGGTTTTAATATACCATGAATTTTCCAGAACTACTACTAGGTAAACTAAGGAATGATTATACATTATTTAATTCAGAACTTTATCAAGAATTGTTCACCATTTTTAAAAACCATGCCCATGCCAATGGCAAAAATTATGCCCATGGTATGTGAGTCACCAACACAATGCCTACTATCAGCTGCCCTGTAGCTACTGCAGCCTCAGGGATGCCTCACATCAGTGCAGACACCTGACTACATTGTATCTTCTCCTGCACCCCTCACTGCCTAAGCACTTACATGATGAACTATGTTAAAGAGCTGTAAATTGCTGTATTTCATTTCTACTTTATCTCAGATCATTATGTTAATTGTTTTGGAATCGGGCATGTAGGCAGGTTATCTGTGAATTTCACTTGGGGATAATACATAGGACATTACCACTGTTTGTTATTAAAATGGCCATTGGTTCTGACGGGTTGAGAACCACTGCTGTTCTATGGCTCTCAAACATGTGTCAGAATCAGCCACTAGCCCCATCCCAAGAATGTGCATTTCTCACATTCCCAGGGGATGCTGTTGCTGCTGGACTGGGGACCCCACTTTGAAAGCCACTGCTCTGCATGTCAGGTCACCATTCCTTTTAGGTCCCTTCTCAGCACCACCCCTGCTTCTCTCCTAGACCAGGAGTGTTGCCCAGGAAGCTGACCCAGGGGCAGCCCCCAGAGGGGGATACCATCCTCTAGGACTCCTGGGTCCCAGGTGGCCCCAGGGGCAGAGGCAAGCTGGTACTGAGCATGGCTGAGCGCACAGCACACTGCGGGTACCAGGAAGGGCCGTGGTGGCTTCATGTGGCCCAGCCCACAGTAGGTGCTTGGTAAACCCCGACAGGCGGCATCTCCCAGCCTGGGGGAATTCTTGGTTCCTTGAGCCCTTCTGTGTCTGGGTGGGGGTGGAAAACCCCAGCAGCCCTGGCTCTGGGTCACAGCCAGGAATGTTGGAAAATCTCAGTGGCCAGGACCCCGACCTCAATAAACCCCTCCAATCACCCCAGGGTGGAACAGGAAGAGCAACATTTCCAGGGAAAGGCGTTTCAAAGACATTACCTCCTTGTCGATAGTTTTGTAGCCACACATGGTGTTGACAACTTCTGTCTGAAATGGAAATGTATAATAGCTAATATTTATAACGGTTCTAACACAAAAAGGCACTATTATCCTACCCATTTTACAGATGAAAACTGAAGCACAGAGTTGCACTGTCCAGCAGGGATGGAGCTGAGATTCCGACCCAGGCAGTCTGGCTTGAGTCTCCATCATAACCACCTCCTCTTCTGAGAAATGCCCCGTGAAAAAACTGTAGGAACGCAGGTTCCATGACTTTTACAAGGGAGAACCACCCCTCCACGAGCAGCAGATCAGGACCCCAGAGAAAGGCGTGCTGCCCAGGCTCCCGGGCCATGACCGCCCCAGAGCACCGCTTTGCTCACATGGTAATGCACCATCTCAGAAGTCGGGGTGGGGCTGTTCCTGTACCACTGGCTCCTGGGGAGGAAAACCTCAGACCACAGCTGGCACAGGGTCAGCTGTGGTTTACCTGAAGTCCAGGCCAGGGCTCCTGGCCACGCTTCCCTGTTCCATAGACCACTGCTCCACCAGCGGAGAGGGCTGCCAAAACTTCCTTCTTGGGAAGAGAGGTGCTCTCCAGATTTCCCAACTACTGATTAATTCAGGCATAGGGAAAGCTGTGGTCACGCCCTAGACCTCGTCAAACCCCTCCCCAGGCAAGCCCTAACTCACAGGCTGCCGCGGGCACCTCCCATCACCACCTGTGCCCTCCAGGGTCTCCTTCTCCAACCACCAGGGAAGAGAGTGAGACTCCCTGGTCCAGCCCGTGACCCCCACCAGCCCTGCTGCTCTACATCTAAGTGAACACTGCCGTGGGGGATGGATGCCGCAGGTGCCAGTGATGACTCAGGGAGTCAACAGCAGAGCCCCCAGTGTACCCTCTGGTGTTACATTTCCTGGGTCCAGATCCTGCTCTGCCACTTAGGAGCTGTGACCAACCTTAGGTGGGCTGCCAAGGAACCGGCATGCAGAGGTACTTAATACATATTTGTTAACTGAGCGAATGAATGAATGAATGAATGAATAGGCTGTGATGATCACAGAACCCCACCTCCTAGGGCTGTTCTGGACATAAAGTGAGATGCACATGTAAAGTGTTTATCACAGGGCCGGACACATGGAGAAGCACAGGAACGCTGGCAGGTGTGATTTGTTCATAATTCCAGCCCTTGGAAAGGTAAGGGAGGGTGTCTTCTCTCCTTCCAAGAAAGAGGGTTGGGCTCCTGTCATCTAGGTCAATCTAAATGTCAGGGCTTGATGTGCAGGCAAGATAACTTCCCTCGGTCTAGCTGGTTCTCCAGGTAGCCTCAGTTCCAGCCAGTGTTTTTGGCCCTTCCAGGCCATAAACACGACCCCAATGGAGAGGGTCAGGCCTGGAGAGCAGGTGCACGGGCACATGATGGGAGTGAATGCTTTCCATCTCGTTGGTTCATCATTCATTCGTTCATTGAACAAATATTAACTGAGCACCTATTGCATGCCAATCCCAGTTCTAGTCACTTGAAATACAAAAGTCTTGAACAACAAGACAAAGTCCCTGCCTTCATGGAACTTACGCTGCAGAAAGGGAGATAATGAACATAACAAATAGGTAAGCTGCATGGTACGTAAGGAGGTGACAAGAGTGACTTCACTGGGCCAGCCCTGGTGACCCGGGGGTGATAAGTCTCTTAGCAGACAGGCGACTGGCATAGGCCTCTCTGGTGCCAGAGCCCAGAACCCTTCTCCAGGCCCAGGGGGGACTCACCTCGCCCTGCCAGGGGATGCATCCATAGTCTTTCCAAAAGTAAAGCCTGCCTGGGTTTACCTGCCTGACCACAGAATCGATATTCTGCAAGAGGCTCTGCTGAAGTTCACAGGCCCCAAGACCAGGGTCCAGCAGCCTCTTCCATCCTGCACAGGGCCACAGGACAGGAAGTCAGAAAGGGGACTCCTGGGCAGCTAGAAGATCACAGCAACGTTCATGTGTGCATCCTCTCACCCTGAGCAGACTGAGCAGCTAATGGGACAGGGAGGGGGGCCTTCACGACAGGCCCCTAAGGGGTAGCCAACAACAAAGAAGGGGAGGTTCGTGAAAATTTGTCCTAAGAGCTCAGCAGGCACAGCAGTCTGGAGCCATTTAATGTAGAAGCACGCTGCCCTCTGCACCAACAGCTCCCAGGGATATATCCTGGTATAACCAGATTTTACAGCCCTATGTGAACTTCTATGGCTCAAATCCTCTATTGGAAGCTCATTTAAGACATTTCTTTTAAAGCTGAGTGTTAGAGAAAAAGTTACTTTTCCTGAAGAACTGGTATGTTCTGCTGAACAGTAACAATGTAACAGACCATGTCTCCCTTTTCCTTTTGGCTGCCAGGAAACTCTAAGCTAGCGGCCTCCAACCTTTCTGGCACCAGAGACTGGTTTCAAGGGAAACAATTTTTCCACAGGATGGGGTGCGGAGGGGTGGGGGAAGATGGTTTCAGGATGAAACCATTCCACCTCAGATCATCAGGCATTAGTTTGATTCTCATAAGGAGCACGCAATCTAGGTCCCTTGCATGCACAGTTTACAATAGGGTTCATGCTCCTAGTGCCACTGCCAATGTGACAGGAGGTGGAGCTCAAGCGGTAATGCTCCCCCACCCTCTGCTCACCTCCTGTTGTGAGACCTGGTTCCTAACAAGTCACTGACCGGTACTGGTTCATGGCCTGGAGGTGGGGAAGCCCTGCTCCAAGCCACCAGAAATGAGGCTCAGCTCCTTTTCAGTGAGTCCACGAGGCCCTGAGGCTTAGATAGCAGGATTTTATATTTTTCTCCACCATCTAGGCCTCCTATCTGAGAATACAATTTCCACAGTCCTGATTTTTAATGTTATTTTAGTTTTTTACACTACATATTTCCTGTGTACTTGTTCAAATCCTAGGTTGAATGGTATAGTGTAAAATAAATAGATTTAGACACAAATCAACCAGTTCTATGGAGGAAGGGAATGCCCTGTTTCACATTTAGAGAAAATCATCCAGGTGTGGTGGCACAGGGAGAATCAATGGTCATGTGTAACACAGGGTCAGATAACCCCAGCCAGGGGAAGGCTCCTCCCTACCTCGGTGCTCTCATTCAGATGCTGTCTTCAGATTCTACCCTCTCTGCAGACGGTGTCCGTGTTTATACCCCCAGCCTAGTCGTCCCCAGAACTCCAGACTCCTATATCCAACCACATCTTTGACATCCCTGCTGGGATGCTGAACAGGCTCTCAAGCCCCCCATGTCCACACTGAGCTCCTGGTCGCCTCCTGCCTCCTTTCAATCCTCCCCTCTCAGGCAGTGGCAGCCCCATCTTTCCTGTGGCTCAGACCAAAACCTGGGTATCCTCCTTGATTTCTCTCTTTCACTCATCGCCCACATCTGCTATGCCAGCAAATCCTGTAGGCTTACTTGCAAAATGCAGCCAGAATGTCACCACTTCCAACACCACCACCACCACCCAGCTCCAAGCATCTGTCTTCTCCTGCCTGGTGCAGGGATGCTGCGGGCAGCCCTTAGCTGTCAGCCCCCTGCAGTAACTACTTCATGTGATCGTTAATTTTATATGTCAACGTGACCGGGCCATGGGATGCCCAGATATTTGGCCAGACATTATCCTGGGTGTCTCTGCGGGGATGTTTCTGCATGAGGCTAATGTTTAAATCAGCAGACTAAGTAAAGCAGATGGCCCTGCCCAAGGGGGAGAGGTCTCATCTGATCAGTGAAGGCCTGAACAGAAGACTGCCCTCTCCTCTGTGACCATAAGAGATTTCTCCCTGCTTGGCTACCTTCGGGCGTGAACTGAAACACTGGCTGTTCCTAGGTTTGGAGCCTGATCGGCCTTTGAATGGGAGCTCCACCCTCAGCTCTCCTGGGTCTCTGGCCTGCCCACTCACCCTGCAGATCTTGGAACTTGCCCGCCTCCATAATTATACAAGCCAATTCCTTATTATCAATCAATCCCTCTCTTTGCTCTTGGTGTATTAGTCTGTTCTTGGCTGAACAGAGCCAGCAAGTCCCTTCTTGGGTGGACCACTGGACTCATGCAATGCCTGGTCAATGTGGGTGGGAGTGTGAAGGCCTGGCCCCCTCATCCCAGTAGGGGACAACTCTGAAGGGCTGTCCTTGTAGATGTGGCTGAGGCCTCCAGCCGAACTGAGCTGAGGCTGCATCACTGCTCAGCTCCCTTCATTGCCCCGTCCCGCTTCTGGTTCCCGCTGCCACAGGTGCTGATCCAAGAGCACCTTCCTGGACAAGATGACCTGTGACCCCTGGATCACTGCGTATCAGCCCCTAACTCTATCCCTTCATCTAGCATGTCCCTCACAACAGCCAGGCTGATTCTTGTGAAACCAAGTCAGAGTGCCGCTCTTCCATGCAGCCCTGTATGGCCCCGTCACTCCTCCCTGACTCCACTCCTACCATCCTCCCCTGTAACTCCCTGTGCTCCAGCCACTCCGTGCATTTCTCAAACGCCCTGGGGTGATTCCCACCCGGGGCCTTGGCACAGCTGTTCTTGCTGCCAGGAATGCCCCTCCCCCAGACACCTTCCTCGCTTTCTTCAGAGCTTCACCCAGATCTCACCTTTCTCAGTATCCCAAACTGCAATCCTCTATGCCCTACTTTCTTTTTCTCCTTAGCATTTATGACCCTCTAACTATCTTTTACTTATTTTGTCAGTTTTCTCCAGTAGGATGTCACCTCCACGCAGGCAGAGACTTTGTTTGCTACACCCCCAGAACCTGGAAATGTGTCTAGCATAGAGTAGGTCCTCAGCCAAAATGTGTTGAATGAATGAATGAATACAACTTCGGCTTTCACATCTCAGCTTAGGTATTCAGATGCAGCTGCCCTGGGTGACGAGGCTCAGGATCGCCCCATGCAGGCCTCTCTGGAAACTCTGCTCCTCCTCAGCAACCCCCTTCCCAGAGAACTACCCTAAAATGGCAGCTAACATTTCCAAACAAAGTTTCCCTCCTGGCCCAGCCTTTTTTAGAGCTAGTGCACTTGGCACTGGCTCTCTGACTCATGGGCGAGGCCCCCACCCGCAGCTGCTCAGTTTACAGAATCTGGCAGTGGGCACAGAATGGTGGGGATGTCAGGAGAGAAACTTTCCATGATTATCTGGCCCATGAGTAATTGCAAAGCTCTCCACCTCGTTCCAATCCTGAAACAGTTTCTGGACACATTTGTCAAACACAAGGACTGATGAAGACTTTCACTTAAGCGCTGACTACACAGGACATCATCCCAAATGACCAAGGTGACAGAGCCGAGAGGATTGTGCTGGGGAGAGGAAGAGGCTGGCATTTACGTCATCAGACCCCCTTCCAAGCACTCTGCTGCTGCTGATCACCAGGACCTCAAGGCTAAAGACTAATAGAGATGTCCAAGGTGCAGGTCCTACCAGGCTCCACTAACACTGCAGAGCCAGCTCTTCCCCGCTAAGCTCCCCTGGCCTGGGTGCCTCTCCCTGCTGCCCTCACCTGGCCTGCACAGTTCTCCAGAGTGTAGCTCAGATAACAGCTGCCTGCACTTCATCCCAGCCCTGCCAACCTTGGGCAAGACACCCAGCCTTTGGGTGCCTCAATTTCCTCATCTGTAAAGTGGGTAAAATAACAGTACGTACCTCACAGGGTTGTGAATACTAAATGAGTAAATACCACCAAAGTGCCCAGAGCAGGCCTGCACAAGGTAGGTGCTCAATAGATGTTAACCAACAGCACTAAGAAAGATATGGCCTCCCCACCCCCAACCCCCAGAAGCTCCACTTTCAGGAGCCCTTGAGAATCAGGAAAGCCTCCGCTCTGCCACCAACTCCTACTTCCCCGCCATCCACCCACACCACCCATCTTCAACTTGGGGAGAGAAACAAGAGTTGTACCATTTGGGGTCCCCGACAGCCCCCCACCCCCTACAGGAACAGTGTCTACCGTGTTCCTGATGCAGCAGGTGTAGGGCACCCCACAGGCCAGGGGTCCAGGGGCACTGCAGTCATGGTACTGGTTCTTGCTCCAGTCTCGGTAGTCCTCCCCGCCACAGCACTTGAACTAAGGAGGGAAGCAAGCAGGAAAAAGGAGCTGCCGTCATCACCCGGGCCCTGCTCCCACAACAGGAAAGGGCCCTGCCAGAAGATGGACGCAGTTCATGATGTGGGTCACCCTGGTGCAGGGAGAGGCTGTACACTTTCAAGTCAGAGCTGTCAAAGTGTGACATGGCTGCCTACAGGGTAGTGAACCCCCTGTCATTGGAGAGGTATGGAAGCCAAGGCTGGGCTGCCTCTTGATGGAATATCAGGATAGTGACTAGACACTGGGAGGAAAGGGGCTTCCTTGACAACTGGCCTCTACCTTCTTCATCTTCGTGTCCCCAAGTGCAGGTGCTGGGCTGGAAAAGATGGCCCTTGAAGTCCCAGAGACCAAGCATGACTCTGTGAAAGTCCCTGCACCTCAACTGACCTTCGCACCTGCCCTAGGAGCCACCCTGTCCAGCTTAGCTGGCCCTGCCCTTAGCAAGGAGAGCACCCGAACCTCACAATCTGCCTGGGACTCTCCCCTTAGCCAAACCCTCCCTGCCTCCCCTCCCTGCTCCTGTAGGAAGTAGTTGGTAATCCTCCTGATGGCTGGTATGTGCCGGGCATTGTCCTGGGCACTGGAGAGACAGGGTGAGCAAAAGCAACGCAGCCCCTGCTTAGGTGGAACACATTCCAGTGGAGAGACAGAGTGAGCACTGGATGGAAAGGTGCTGTGCACCCCGGAAATGGAGAAACAGGGGAAGATTGGGGAGGGGCGGCTCTAGGTTGGAAGGTCACAAAAGGGCTCTCTATAGAGAGGATATTTCCTCTGAAACACGGAAACAGGAAGAAGCCAGCCGACTCATGCAAAGGCCCCACACAGAAACAAGCTTGTATTTCAGCAACAGGTGTGGAGGCCAGCAAGCCTGGAACAGAGAGAGCGCAGAGCATAAGGCTGAGAGGGCAGCACAGGCTGGACCATGCAAAGCTTTGCCAGCCAGCTGAAGCAGGGAGCTGGGACTGGAGGGCTCAACCAGGGCTGTGGTACATGTCCTGGTAGCCAGATACCCTTCAGAGTCCCCACAGTGCCCCTTAAGCCATCAGGTTTCGGGACCTGGAAGTGTCTTTCTGCAATGCAGTTCAAAGGGCATTTGCTTTGCAATGGAACAGACCCAAGGTCAAATCCTCAGACCACCACTCCCTGCTGTGCAACCTCAGGCAAGTTGGTCAGCCTCTCTGAGCCTCAGAGAGTTGTCTGTAAAGCAAGAATAAAGATGGCAGCTCTGCACAGCTGAGCTATGATTACACATAGTGCCATGCATGAAGCACTCAGAACTGGGCCTGGCACCAAGCAAGTGTTCATTCAGCATTAATCACCTCCTACCTCACCCCAGGAGACATGAAATCCCCAAGCCAGCTAAAGGCTGGTTCCAATAAAAACATCTCACTCCACCCGGAGCAGAAGTCAGCTCTCCCGGCCCAAGCTGGCAGGCACATCCCTGGCAGGAAAAGGCCTTCCAGAGGCTGCACCTGTTGTGACTGAAGACAAGGTCTGGGCCAAGGGTGCGGCCACAGCAAGTGGCCCTGCGTGTGGGGAGAGGCTGGTCCCCACTGAGGGCTGGCACAGGGGCCCAGGCCAGCTGAGGCCCCCAAGATTATGTCCCAGGAAGTGCTGCCCCGGCTGAGTGGTCCTGCGGCCCTCACTCTGCTTGTCCTCACCCAGGAGAACATACCAATGATCCCCGCGGCTGGCGCTGTGGTCTCACCCTGTGCCTGGCACCGTTCTAAGCACGTCTCCTAAATTAAGTCAAGGCAATCCTCATGACGACACCCCAAGAACTTCCTGTCATTATTCCCCTTATGCAGGTGAGGAAGCTGAGGCTCAGGACCAAGTGAAGTTGATATGCAAAAGCCACCCAGGACAGTGGCTGGCCCTACCACTGCTATTATTAGTAGTAGTATTGCACCAACAGATTTGGGTGGACCTAGAGGGGAGAGATGGTCTCCCAAAAGGAACAGGATCATCATCACATTCAAGAAGTGTCATGGAAGTAAGAGAGGAGTCTGGTTCAGTGTCCCATATTTGGGGGAAACTGAAATCAGTGAAGAGCTTTCTCCCAATCAGGGCTGTCTTTCACTTGACAAGGAGTGAGTTGTCACTGAAGAGACTTGGCAGAGGGGGCTTTGGACTGGGGGAGGTTTCTCCCCTCGAGGTTGCTCACCCTCAAGGAAGGAGGATCCTTGCCCATTGGAGGGTGGTACCCTAGGACCCCACAAGGTTGCTTGTAGTGACGCCTGACTTTGTATTTGGGGGTGGGGGATAGGAAGCCAGTGTAACTGGAGAGGGACAGAAGGGTGACAAGGTTTTGGGCCAGGAATGTGGGCAGAGGACTGGCTGAGAAGGTTGGGTCCTGGCTTCCCCATCCTTGGTGGACCATCCATGCTCACCCTTGCCTCCCAACCTGGCCAGTCACCTGCTTTGGGAATGGATAAGTCACCTGGCCCCTCACCCCATCTTCTTGAGCAGGGGCCTGAATGGGGGGCTATGGGCACGGGAGGCGCATCTCTACCCCAAAGCACCTGGCTCACCTTTTTCTGAACAAAGTCCATGATGTTTTTGAAGTCCAGATCGTCATAGTAGTTCTCAATTCCTCTTCGAATGTTGTCGTTAAGGAAGGCAATGGTCTATTCAAAAGGAGAAATTACAAAGAAAAAGAACCACACACTCCTGGAGTCCAACTCAAGGTTCCCCGGAAGCCTGGATGGGTAGAGAATGCCATGTGCTGGTGCCTCCAGTGTTCACCTGATGCCTGAGTCCCTGTGCTATGTCCCAGCAGGAGTAATTCACTCCACTCCCTTTACAGACCAGACAGCCCAGGCCCTGAGAGGCTGGGGCTGTGCTTGGGGACACACAGCTCTGATGCCACCATGCCTGAGCTGAGACCTGGCTGTCCTGGTCCCAGGCCCAGTGTTCTTTCTACCGCCCGGGGATGGGCCCACACTGGAATCTTCCCTTTGCCCTCCAGAGCGCCTCTCCACACTCCTCCACTATCCAGCCTCTTGTTTTACAGATGAGGAGACCGAGACTTGGGGAGGGAGTGAGGTCACAGAGCAGGCTGGGTGGAGTATTGCCAGGACTGGAATTCAGTTCTCCTGACCTCCCTCACATGGACCGCTCTCTTCATCACTGCAGCGCTCAGTCCCCCTCGGCTGGGGCTGGGACAATCCCTGCCAGGAGGAACATGGCAGGCCGCCCTCTCCCAGTCACGCTGCACTTTCTGGATCAACAGCCTGGCTGTTGTGCTGAGACCCAGGAGCACAAAGGGCCCCACAGTGGGAAGGGGCGGGGGCAGGAGCAGGGGCAATCCAGCTCACTGTAACAATTGCAGCTTTCAGAGCACGGAGGTCGAGTATCAGCAGAGACTGGGGACAAAGGGGGCATTCTCGGCTGCGGTGCCGGCATGAAGAGCCAGACAATTCCCGGGGGTGGCACCACAGCGTACGCTGGGACAACACGATCCTGGTTCCAGGCCCCATCATGGCTTACTTCTCCTCTCTGGGCCTCAGCTTCTCCACTGTGAGCCAAACCCGTAGGCCTATCTTTAAGGTAACTTCCAGCTCTGAGGATCAAAAACCAAGTCCCAGAGGGGCTGTCAAGCCTCATAATCAAGGACACGGTCCCCACAGCCACCCGGGCCTCCGCTACTTCTTGTAACTTCTGAGCCTCTGTTTGCTCACCTGAAAAATCAGGAGGAAAACACTCTCTGCCTCATAGCAATGTTGTGAGATTTAAATAAACAAAAGCTGTGACGGTGTTTAGCAGGACACCAGGCACATCGTAGGTCCTGGTGTTATTATTCAAGATTTGTCTGTTTTTCAAGGAGACGAATGCTCTATGGTACTACTTCGCACCCACATGTCGGTGGCGGAAAACAAATCCCATGGGAAACCGAGGCCCCAACTCTTATTCAAAAAACTGACTGCGATGGAGGCAGCCTCTGAGGGACGAGTCCTGGCCAGCCCCACTCTCACAAACACCCTGCAGCCCATAGAGCGATATGGCTAGTCCAAGGTCGTCCAGCTCGCCACTGGCAGAGAGCCGCTGGGACCAGGGTGTCAAACTCCCAGTCTGACAAACTTGCTAAGAAACCAAGTTTCAGGTTTGGAGCCATCTCCCAAAATTATCTCCAGGATCAGGAAAAGAGGAACAAAGACTGTAGCACCCACCTCCTCCCTGAGCCTCACTCTGCTCAAAGTCAAGGTAAAGAAGGAGATCGAGGCCTGGCGCAGTGGCTCACACCTGTAATCCCAGCACTTTGGAAGGCCGAGGTGGGCAGATCACCTGAGGTCAGGAGTTCGAGACCAGCCTGACCAATGTGATGAAATCCCATATCTACTAAAAATACAAAAATTAGCGGGGCATGGTGGCATGCGCCTGTAGTCCCAGCTACTTGGGAGGCTGAGGCAGGAGAATCGCTTGAACCTGGGAGGCAGAGGCTGCAGTGAGCCACGATGGCACCACTGCACTCCAGCCTGAGTAACACAGCGAGACTTCATCTCAAAAAAAAAAAAAAAAAAAAAAAAGGAGATGGGCTCGGGGAAACTGGCCTTCGTAGCCAGAAGGAAAGTCCTCTGCTGATGATAAACGCAGCTCTGGAGCAGGCCTGGGACTGCAGAAGACTGGAGTCAGCCCCAAGAGAAAAGAGGAGATGCAGGCTCCTGTGAATGGCTGTCAACTCACCAACCCATGGCCCTTCGCGGGCCTGGCACTGACCCCCAGGGCAGAAGTTGGGTGGGAGCATTGCCTTCCAGCCGAGCAGCCTGAGCAGAACAAGGATTCTCCTGGCCCCGGGCCCACCCTCCCAGAGGCCCCCAGCTCACGAAGCTTTTTCATCCTTGGGTGCCTGCTCCTCTGGGTGATGAAGGGACAAGCCAGCTGGCTAGGGTGTGGTTGCGGGTGCCTAAAAAACAGGACACCAGGGTGGGGCCAGTCTACCATCCAGGGTGGGGCAGGGGAATGAGCTTACAGCATTGAACGACACGCTTGGCTGAGCTACGTACTCTTGGGGTGCCACCAGGGTCAGGGCCTTGCCTAAGGCCACACGTGGGGAGGTTCCTCCCAGGCGGCTTGCCCTTACTCTCGAGGCACCACAGACACAGTCCTGGACACCATGTCCTCTGCACCTACCTGGGCCCACTGGCCCACTTACAGCACCCCCACTGGCCACTGTGCTGTTTGGATTCTCCCAGGGCTGCCAACAGGGTGTGATGAAGGTGGGAAGCCCAGGGCAGGAAGGAAGGGAAGTGGCAGAGTAGAGGCTGCTCTGTGGCTGTGGGGAAAGGCTCTGCATCTCTGGTGAACAGCCACAGCCTGCCTCTCCAAACCATCCCCAAACCATCCCGGCTCCTGGGCACTTTCCAAGGTTCGGACTTCGAGAGGGGCCTCAAAAAACTAGGCCTTCCATCTGGTAAGCTGAGCCCAGTTTTTGGGGGAAGGGGGGCCCTGCAGGAGCAACAGATGTCCCTGGGCTTCATGGACAGCAGCTGCCCCGAACACCCATCAGGGAGCAATTTGAGGCGTGCTGGCTCTTGCAAGTGTGCACTACTTGTATTTGTGTGCTCGTGTGTATGTGTACCAGGGAGACGAGGAGGACACTGAGATGGTTCCTGTGTTGTGAGGGGCGATGGTGGGGTGGGGGGTGTGTGTGAGAAGATCCCATGAGGCAAGCTGGCTGTGCAGTTTGTTAACTGGAAAGTGCTTATGCCCACGTTAACAGTACTGGTAATGCTCTGAGAGACCAGGGGAGCCACTCAGAGGACAGGGAAGAGAGAATTCTAGCTTCCTCTGCCCTTCTCAGATGCCCAACATACGCAGTGCCACTGCCCCCACCCCATCCCCCTCCAAACCAGGCCATGCCAGCAGGAGCAGTTCCAGTGAGGACTAGAAAACCAAGCTAAATTAAGCAAAGAGTAAGCAAACATCAAAGGCCACAAAGTTTGAAAGCATGTTGTTTAAAGCACCAAAGAAAGCTATGAAGAACTGTCCTTTCTAGCTTTGTCTTTTAAACCTAGTTTTTATCTGAAGCCTCCACATCACCCCTCTCTCAGGGTTTTTAAATGAATGAGGAACTGAAGCGGGTGAGGCATGTGGCGGCAGCTCCTCCAGCACAGAGGACAGAGGGGTAGGAAAAGGAGTGGAAGGGGCGGCTGCTGGAGTCTCCTACCAGGCCAGCTGCCTGCATAGGACTAAGACCCCCTCTGGGGAGGGAGCAGGCTAGGGCTCCCCTAGGCTGCCTCTGGCTAACACCACTTCCATGTCAACCTGAGACCTGAGGCTGGGAAGGCCCTGCTGCTGGTCTAGTGCGGGCCTAGCTCTCAAACTTGGAGGAGGAGCTGGTCACGGTGGTCCCTGCCTATAATCCCAGTACTTTGGGATGCCAAGGCAGGAGGATCACTTGAGTCCAGGAGTTCGAGACCAACCTGGGCAACATGGTGAGACCTCATCTGCACACACACACACACACACACCACACACACACACACACACACAATTAATTATCCAGGCATGGTGGCATATACCTGTAGTCCCGACTACTCAGGAGGCTAAGGTGGGAGGACCGCTTGAGCCTAGGAGCTGAGGCTGCAATAAGCTGTGATTGCACCACTGCACTCCAGTCTGGGTGACACAGCAAGACTCTGTCTCAAAAACAAAACAAACACTTGGAGGAGAGGTGCTTGGCCCAGGATTTTCTTCCTTCATTTGCGCCTGGAGCCAAGCCATCATCTCAGCCTTTCCCCAGTCCCTCTAGAATGGGGACTTGTCCTCATTGCCCCTGGACCCTAGCCTCTGCTCCAGTCCCGATAGAAGCCTAATGTGACAACCAGGAATGGAAGAGAACCCAGGGAGCCAGAAGAAAAGAGAATGCAGGAAGGGGTGTGTGGAGTGAGCATCTGCCAGACCCTCCCTCAGAGCCTGGCCGGGGTCACAGGCTCATCTCCATGGTGGGGGAGGGTTATGTTTCAGTGTCCTTGGGACTGGGGGCTCCAGCCTCACTCCCCGACGGCTGTCCACAGTGGGGCACACCTGTTGGGGAGCCTGGCCAGACCAGCGAGGAGCACTCTACTTCTGGACGGCCAACAGCTCTGCTGTAGGTGGGAAAGACACACAGCCGGCCCTCCACATCCACGGGTTCTGTACCCGCAGATTCAAGTAACAGTGGATGGAAAATATTTGGGAAAAGGAAAAATAAAAAATAACAACACAACAGTAAAAAAAATAATACAAATTAAAGAACAATACAGCATAAGCAACTATCTACACAGCATTTATACTGTATTAGGTATTTGGTTGTTTTGTTTTGTTTTTTGTTTGAGACGGAATCTCGCTCTGTCACCCAGGCTGGATGGAGTGCAGTAGCGTGATCATGGCTCACCGCAGCCTCTGCCTCCCGGGTTGAAGCGATCCTCCTGCCTCAGCCTCCCTAGTAGCTGGCATTACAGGTGCCCACCACCACACCCAACTACTTTTTGTATTTTTTCTAGAGACAGAGCTTCACTATGTTGGCCAGGCTGGTCTCGAACTCCTAACCTCAAATGATCCGCCTGCCTTGGCCTCCCAAGGTGCTGGGATTATAGGCGTGAGCCACCATGCCCGGTCCTGTATTAGGTATTTGCAAGTAATCTAGGAGTGACTTACGGAAGGATGCGTGTAGGTTATATTCAAGTACTACACCATTTTATGTAAAGGACTTGAGCATGCGTGGATTTGGGTATCCTTTGGTGACGGGGCATGTCCTGGAACCAATCCCCCTCAGACACCAAGGGACAACTGTATATATTCAGGTGTTGGCCAAGACAGCCATGGTGCCACCTACTTTCTCCTGCCTCTGACCTCAAGGTTGTGCCCAGAGCCAGCTTGTGCCAGTGCCATGATAAAATAGGCAGGCTGGTGCTCCCCACTGTTCCCTGACCACAGTGTCAGGTAGGACCACAGTGTCCACTGATCCTACCATGGTGGTAGAGAGAGGAGGCCTGGGATGGGGATATAGACACACCCGCTACTGCCCGGACCCTCCAGGTGTCCATGCTCAGCTGCACCTGGCTGGGAACATGAGGAGCTGCCCACCTCTGACACCTGACACCCTCACAAGAAGTCCCAGAACAAGCTGGGACAAGAGCAAGTATCAAGAGGGCTGAGACCCAGACAGCTGGGGAAGTCACTCAGGTCCTCCTCTGGCCCCTGGCTGGGGTCAGGGTATCATACTTCTCCTGCTCCTAAGGCCTGCTCTGTGCCCGGCTCCCCAGCGCATGGCCACTCGCCCCTGTATGAGTGGAGAAGCGGCTCCAGTCCGACTGTCAGGCCACGCCTAGCAGCAGAAATCTTGCCTGGGGTCAAAGGCTGGGGGAGTTTCCTTCTTATATCCAGGAGTCTGTTTAGCTTTCAATGCCTGGCTGTGGCTGTGGTCTGTGCACCTCGCTGAGAACCCAACATGTAATCCTTAGCCTAATGACTTGTTCTGATTTGTCATAACTCAGAGTTAACAGGGCCCATGGCACTGGAGACTGAACTTGTTACGTTGTGGCTCAGAGAAATCCTCTTGATCAAGGAAAAATGGAATTGGGAAATCACCTCCTCCTGGAGGTTGACCTTGATTGCTCCTCACCTTTTTCTCCATCTTACACTGCCCTTCCTACCATCATCAACAGCCAGGCCACTCCTTCCCCATCTCCACCACTGGCCTGACTCCTGTTTTACAAAATCATATCACATTAGAGTTGGAAGGGATATTATTTTTCTTTTTGTGATATTTTCCCCTTGATAATTTAAAAAAAAAAAATTGAGAGCTAGGGAAAAATATAAAAGGGAGGAGAAAAATCACCCTAGTCTCATCCCTCAGAGGAAATATGAGTTCACATGCTGATATTTCCATTCCTTTAAGTCTTTTTCTAGACCTATTTTTTTTTCATTGTAGAGATCTTACTGCATTTATAATTTTGTATCTCATTTTTTAAGTTTTCAAGATGATGAATCATGGCCTGAGCCTCCAAACAGCGGAGAGGCGTCAGTGAGGACCCTTCCTGGGCTGCATACCAAGGCCCTCCCCATGAGGCGACACCACCCAAGGGGAAGGAGCACCCTTCACAGGCTACCACACCTGCAAGGTCTGGGGACGACGGGAAACCATCAGGCCTGACCTCAGGCCCACGGAAACCTAAGCTGTGAGCACTGAAGGGCCCCTGGACGTTCTGCCGGCCAAGGCCTTCACCTCAGCCCAGCTCCATCACTTGAAAGAAGGAGGTGATGTTCTGTTGACCTACAGGGCACCGGAAAATGACAAATCAAATGGCCTTTGCAGCAGTGCGCTAGAAACTAGAACTGCTGCCCATCATGGAAGGATGGTTTATGAAGGCCATGCATGCTGCTGACCACAAACTGGACATGGGCTCCAGCCAGGAAAGCGCTAACCCATAGTCCCTGGAAAGCCGCAGGCCGGCCGGGAGCTCTGCTGGCTGTACAGAGAGGCAGCCCCATGGTCAAATGGAATAAAGATCTCTCCCCTCACAGCTGCTGAAAAGTGAACCAGCATCCTGGATCTGCCAGCTCAGAGGAGAGGCTCTGACAAGTAGAAAAGAGAGACAGGGATGGGGCACGTAGCAAGACAGGACTGGGAAGCATTCCTGAGGCGCCTCTGCCTTGCTGTGTGCTCTCGGGGGAATTCTTAACTTCTGTGTGCCTCCATGACTCCATTGATGGGATGGCCACTTGCCCCTGTATGGGTGGAGAAGCCGCTCCAGTCTGACCATCAAGCCATGCCTAGCAGCAGAAACCTTGTCTGGGGTCAGGGGCTAGTGGAGATTCCTCCTTCTATCCAGCAGTCTGTTTAGTTGGCCACAAACTGGACCTGGGCTCCAGCCGGGAAAGCACTAACCAGTAGCCCCTGGAAAGCCGCAGGCTGGCCAGGAGCTCTGCTGCCTGCACAAAGAGGCAGCCCCATGGGCAAATGGAATAAAGCTCTCTCCCCTCAAGTCTGCTGGAAAGTGAACCAGCATGCTGGATCTGCCAGCTCAGAAGAGAGGCTCTGATAAGTAGAAAAGAGGCAAAGGGAGGGGCAGGTAGAAAAGAGGAAAAGGGAGAAGCAGTCTCATGGGCAAATGGAATAAAGCCCCTTTCCTGGGGCTCATAAGACAGTAAGGCCCCTGGATTCCAGGTGTGCAGACGTGCCTGTGGTTAGGTCCCACTGCAGGAGGTCCCAGCAGAACTAGTGTGGTCCCTGCTCCCACCCGAGCTGGAATCACACTCCCATGAACATTTTCACAGGGCCAGACCCTGGGCCATCTGAGAGGTCTGCACAACGCGGGCTGTGGGACAGCACCTGCTGCCTTAAAAGCAACTGCTGACAACAAAGATAATTTGGCTGGGCACAGGGGTGCATGACTGTAGTCCCAGCTACTTTGGAGGCTAAGGCCGGAGGATCACTTGAGCCCAGGGGTTCGAGGCTGCAGTGAGCGATGATCGCACCACTGCTCCAGCCTGGGTGACAGAGTGAGACCCTGCCTCAAAAAAATAAATAAACAATTTTTTTTAAAAAAAGATAACTTGGCTCATAGCCCTAATGCATGTCCCAGCAGCGACTGTCCAGCTGCACCAGGACCAAGCTATCTGGGGCAGGGAGGGGTGCAGGCCAGGCAGTGGACACAGAGAATGGGGTTTCTACAAACATGCCCTGCTCCTCGAGCCCCACCTATGGCAGCAATGCAGGATGAGGACAAAGGAAGAAGATTATGGGAGGAAAGACAGAGTCCTGGGTTGGAGTCAGCCCTGCTCCACCACCAGCTTCTTGTGGGGACTTGACCACTATGTGCCAGAACCATGCCCAGTCCTTCACATGCATTCTCTCATCAGATCTGTGAGCTAGGTGTCCCCTAATAATCCATGAGGCCAAGCAATTCACCCAAGGTGGCACAGCTAGTATGAAGTGCATACATCCTGCCTGAAGGAGCCAGAGCCGGGAGCCATGAGAACCTTTCTGGCTCTAAGGCGCCCTGATTCTGCAAACCCTGCCAGGGTCAGGATGCCAGGCATCACCCTGTCAACCTGCCCCTCTCCTCACTCCTCTCGACAGCACAACAGCCTCTGACGGTACTGCCTCCAAAACACACACCAAATCACCTCTTCAGCCCAGGCCCACCGCCTCCACTTCAGTCCAAGTCATCTTACCCCATTCCCAGGATGACCCCCACAGCCTCCCAGCTGGGCCCCTGTGTACACCTTCAACTCTTCCCTGTCCATTCCCCAACTCAGCAGCCATGGTAAAATATAAACTGGGTCACATCGCTTCCCACGTAAGACTCTCCAAAGGCTCCTGCCACCTCTAGAAAAAACTCCAAGCTCCTAACTCATGGCCTACAAGGACCTCTGTGACCTGCCTGACCAGCCCTTTCGTCGTCACCTTCCACCCCTCTCCACCTCACCCATCCTCAGCCACATGGCCTCCACGCTGTTTTGCTCACATGCTAAGCTCATTTCTGCTCAGCTTCCCTCTGCTGGGACCTCACTCGGCTGGCTCCTTTTACCATTTCAGCACGGTCCTCCCATCTCCTCCCCAGGCACTCTCATGTCAGCCTGCTTCATTTTCTTAGTCACTGCTTTACTTGTTCAGTGTCTGTCATTCTCTTTTAGCAGAATGAAAGCTCCATGGGGGTTATCTGCCCTGCTTACTGCTGCACCCCTAGTTAACAGCCTAAGGCACCCACAGTGGGTGCTCCGTACACACATGGCCGATACACAAATCCACAGGCCCACCTGGTTCCGGAAGGTCAAGGCCACCACACCACCAATGAGCTCCATGATGAGGCAGATCCCAAGGATGTACATGAACTGGAAAACAGAATTCAGAGACTCACCTGGAGAGGGGCAGAGGGCATGTGTGGGGTACAGGGGATGCACCATCTGCTCCAACAGCAAGCACAAGGAGAAGCGTCCCTAGGGGAGCTCCTATCAGCTCCCAGGCCTCTGCCCCTTCCTCCCCTGAGAACGTGGACGTGGACAGGCAGGCCCCAGGAAAATCTGTCTCTGGAGCCGGAGGGCGGCAGAGTGACTCAGCTGTCCCAGCCAGATCGTCACCTCCATTCGTCTTGGGGGTCTATGTGGAAGAGCACACCCTTCCCCCACCACCATAAGAGAGCTGGACCTCACTGCCACTGAGCCAGAGGGGCTGGGCCAGGCTTAATGGGCAGGCCGGGGCAGTATTTCCAGCTCCCCACAGAGAACCCTCAGATGTGACCTCCCAGATCCCCCAGAGTGGGTGAGGGGGATGGCTGAAGCTTAGAGGATATGCACCCCCACCTCTGCCCTTTACTAGAGAGCAGGCATTATCCAAACTGATTTCAGCAACTTCCAGCCTCAAGTAGCACCCAAACCCGGTTTAGAGCGGATTGCAGGGGCTTCCCATATAGGGGGAGACAATGTGGTCAAGAGACACACAAGTGCAGAGTGAATGGATCTGCCTACTCACTACCCCCAACTCTGGGGAGTCATCCCTCACCCCATAATAATGGGATGCAAATAGGATTGACTCCCCATGCCCCATCCCAGAATGGGCACATGGCCCAAGCCAGGCCCACCAGAGTCCTGGGACTTTGGCCAGAGCTGGTAGGAAAGACTCCCTGAAATCTAGAACCATAAGGACTCTGCTGGCCTGAGGCCAGCAGCGACCACCGCAAAGGGGGCAGCCCCGGCTGGGAAGGGCTGGGGAGATTGCCCAACCCTGCCCAGTGGCGCCATCTAAACCCCTGGACCCAGTGTGGGTTTGCTGGTTGCATGAGCTAATGACTCACCACCACCTCCTTTTTTTGTCTTTCCTTGCTCTCATTTGAGTGTGGTTTTTCCTACTCACAACTGAGCATCCAGATGAACACAGAGTTTAAGTAAGAGCAGTATTCCAATCAGCTTTAACATGCAGAAGGGGAGGTGGCCTGGGCACTCCTGGGCCAGTGTGATCAGATGGGCTGATCTAAGGAGCTCTCTAAAGGAGGTGGTTTGAGGCAGGGACCAAAGAAACTGAGCTGCCCAAGGGCACAGGGGCAGGCGCCGCAGCTCTCCTGGGGAGTCCCAGCTGAGGGGTGGTGTGGTCCACTCACTGCTTGGAGAAGGTACAGGTTGTCACGGAGGGACGCCAGCACACCAATGAAGGAGACCATGAACATGACGACGCCCAGGAGGATGAGGATGATGGCTGGAGCCAGGAAGGCACTTTCAAGGGTTTTATATTTCTGCCGCTCGACCTCTGCATAGATGCCCACAGATAGGACCAGGGCCCCGATCAGCTGCAGCAAGAAAACAGAGAGTGAGAGAGAGACTAAGGTCACTTGATTTTCCAAAGCAAACAGTCATCTGGGGCTGTGGTACCTGCTGTGTGGGAGGCTTGCCCCAGGTTACGGCACATAAAGGGTCCTGTTAGTGGCTGAACTGTTTCCCCAAAATTCCTCTATTGAAATCCTAACCCCCGGTACCTCGAAATGTGACTATATTTGGAGACAGGGTCCTTAAAGAACTAATTAAAGTTAAAATGAGGTCACTAAGGTGGCCCTAATCCAATATGACTGGTGTCCTTATAAGGGGAAGAGATTATGATACAGACATGCACAGAGGGAAGACCGTGTGAACACGCAGGGAGAAGGCAGCATCTACAAGTCAGAGACAAGCCTCAGAAGAAATCAAACCTGCAGGCCAGGCACGGTGGGTCATGCCTGTAATCCCAGCACTTTGGGAGGCCAAGGCGGGCAGATCATGAGGTCAGGAGATCGAGACCATCCTGGCTAACACAGTGAAACCCCATCTCTACTAAAAATACAAAAAATTAGCCGGGCGTAGTGGCAGGTTCCTGTAGTCCCAGCTACTCGGGAGGCTGAGGCAGGAGAATGGCGTGAACCCAAAAGGTGGAGCTTGCAGTGAGCCGAGATTGTGCCACTGCACTCCAGCCTGGGTGACAGAGTCAGAGTCCATCTCAAAAACAAAAAACAAACAAACAAACAAAAACCCTGCCACCTTGATCTTGGACTTCTAACCTCCAGAACTGTGAGAAAATAAATGTCTGTTGTTTAAGTCATTCAGTCTGGTACTTGATGTTATGGCAGCCCTAGCAGACTAATACAGACCCAATCTGGAGATGCCACTTTAGAGGAGAGTACAGATGGGTTAGGGGAAATGCCACTGGCTGGAGGGTCAGAGAACATGGGTTCGAGCCCCAGCTCTGCTACTTGCTAACCCTGGCCTTGGACAGGCATTTCCATGTGATTCTGTGTTCTCATCTGAAAGACAGGCATGAAGACATTCATTTCTGCACTGCTCACACCATGGCTTTCGTGAGAGAATGAACGTGGAAACACTACAGACCTGGAAGTGTGAGGCCGCCGTGACCTGTATTAAACAGGCAGGTCACTCAAAAAACATTCCAGAAGTGCTCAGGGTGACAGACATTTCACACAGTACCATAACACAGAATTTACTTTCAGGATGACCACAGAGAAGGCCAAAGGTTGAAGCAGGAAGAATTTTGAGGGAATTCGCAAGTAGAATCCCTCACTCTCAACTTTTCTAAGAGTGGACATGCTGTTACAGAACACCCTGTAACTTTCCACCAGGAAAACCCAGGCTTCTTGTTGCTTGTCAACTGCCATGTGTGCTCACCCCAGGGCCTTTGCACAGACAGTTCTGACGGCCTGGAATGCTCTTCCCCTGACACCTGCATGGCTCACTCCCCCACCTCCTTCTCTTCTTTGCTCAGTTACCACCTGCAAACGGGGGCCCTTCAGGGCCACTTTATTTACAAATGGGAAGTTCCTCCCCGTGAAACTCCTGATCTCGTTTCTCTTTTTTATTTTCTCCTTAGAACTTACCCATATTTAACATACTACACTATTTCTGGTTGGTTTTTTTATGTTTTTGTTTTTTTTTTTAAATTTGTCTTCCTCACTAGAACATAAGCTCCAGGAGGGGTTTTTCAATTGCTTCGGACATCCCCAGCACCTAGACATTCTGACACTGAGGAAGTAGAATCAGCATTTATGATCAACATCTGCTGAATGAACAAGATCTGGGCTTTCCAACAGACCCTCTGAATTCAAGTCAGGCACTGTCTACCCAGTCCCCTGACTGTCCAAGGATTCTGACTTTCTGGGCCACATATTCCAAAGGGCAAGGACAAGTCATCAGATAACTGGACTTCTCCACTAAGCTGAAGGCAGCATGGGAGAGTAAGTGACATGGTGCTGTCAGCTAGGGTCCAAGGAAAGGAAGGGATGATACAGACAGATGTTGGTGGGAAGTGACATGAGCATAGCCATCCCAGTGTCACCATGCAGAACACCGAGGAGGCTGCCCCTCCAGCCACTCACAGGGCTGCCTGAGCCTTAAACTGACTTCATGGGTCTCCTTACTGATCATCATGTCCTCAAGTAGATGTCCATGACCTCCTTCTAAAGAGAGCTAAATCCTGAGTAAAGGGAAGTGACTGCTTCCTCGTAAGCTTTGATGCCTGACAGGGAAGCCAGAAGTCAAACAAGCAGACAGAGCTTATGCAGAAACACAGGATAACAGAGGATTACCAGGAAACCATCTCATTTGGATCCAGTACGCTGCTATGTTTCAAGGCTAAGTGCCATTCCCCTTGGCTTGAAAATTAATCCAGGATTAGTGAGACCCTTCCCCCAGTCTAGAAGGATGCCTTTCCAACACATGGGCCAGGAGGGACTCAAGACACTGACAAGCTCGGCCACCAGCCACTTACTAACAAGTTGGCCTTAGAAGGCAGGACACACACACACACACACACACACACATACACACATACTCACCCTCTACAGGAAAATGGAGACCATGAAAATATTTACTTTTGGTAAAGAAAGGTAAACCAGAGACTATCCGGTCAGTCATACTCCAAAACTCAGAACATGGAGAAATCACTGTTCGAGGGCAGCCTAAGTACCCCAGGTCCTCGGAGAGCAATGGTGAGCAGCCATTAAAAAGCCAAGTCCAGATTGGGCACGGTGGCTCATGCCTGTAATCCCAGCACTTTGGGAGGCTGAGGTAGGCAGATCACCTGAGATTAAGAGTTCGAGAGCAGTCTGGCCACCATGGCGAAACCCCATCTCTACTAAAAATACAAAAATTAGCCGAGCATGGTGGCACGTGCCTGTAATCCCACCTACTCAGGAGGCTAAGGCAGGAGAATCGCCTGAACCAGCGAGGTGGAAGTTGCAGTGAGCCAAGATTGCGCCACTGCACTCTAGCCTGGGTGACAGAGCAAGACTCCGTCTCGAGAAAGAAGAAGAAAAGAAAAAAAAAAAAAAAAAAGGCCAATCCCCCTCCTCAGTGACTCCACCTGTGAGGAATCACTCACTAAACTCAACCTGGACAAATAAAAGAGCCCTGAGGCTCATCCACCTCAAAGCAGAGAATCATGGTTAAATAAGAACCCCATAGAGCATGGAAGTTTTCAGAGCCCAGGCATGGAGTAAATAAAATATTCAAGGACTCGGGTACTTGAGGGTGGCAGAGGTAGGGTTTTATCTTCCATTTTGATAAAAAGCATAATTCTCACCCTGTCGTGGAACCAACACAACTATTATATCTTAACATTTTCAGAACTGGCCCAATATACTTTTGGAAGTTCTATGTTCCCTGTTGTAAAAAAAAAAAAATCCTTTTCTTCCTTGGCAGGATGGGGACAGCTGACATCCTTCCCCGTTCCCCTGCCCCCAGCCTGTTCCCATTCCTCCTTCCTGCCTGAGGCTGTGCTTCTGAGTGAAGGTACTCTGCTTTGGAAACCATCCCCCAAGTACCGGAGCTGCCACTGGCCCCAATGCTGAGCAGAACTGACCCCAACCCGCTCCATAAAGGCAGTCAGTGGCTTCTTCTATTTTTACAAGCTCCCCAGAGCCCTGGGACCCACTCCAGAACACCCTTGCCAGCAGAAAACAAAACTTCCCTTGCTCTGATCTCACTCTCTGCTGTTATAAAGCATTGCCATTTCCTTGCTAGTTAGCCTTGAGACATTTCCAGACCATAAACCCCATGGGAAAAGCTCCCAAAGCAAATGTAAACCAAGGACTCCCTCAAGCCATCCTAGGCCCTATTTCTCCTGGTCTAGCAGAAGGAGCTGCCATCCCAACCCTCCCAGCAGCCTGGCAGGCAACTCCCAGGCAGCTCCTCATACAGCACAGGCCTCTCTGGCCTCCCCATTCAAGTGCCCCCAAGAGCAGCAGGCATGGGGAGAGGCCGGCATAAACCTTCCCAGGAACTTTGAAATTTCCAAATGATATTTACATCTCTGATGACATCAGTTTATCCATCTGAGGATAAAATTATCTGTCAATGCCAGCATGCAATCCCATCCGCTCCACTCTGCTAATTATAGCCTTCCACTAGGCAGCCGGCCACTCAGCTCTAGCACAGGAAGCAAATGGCCCATCTGTCAAGCAGGATGGCCTCAGCTAAACAGGGCTGGGGGTGGGGGGCACACGGCCATGCCCATTTAGGGCCAAAGAGGGAAAATGCGAGCTGCTGGCAGCCCACAGCCAAGCCCAAAAGCCCAGGCTTTGTGAACCACATGGCATCTTCAACAGGCTGCAGAGGAGCCCTGTGGCCCCACATGAACCAGGCCTGAAGGTCCCCTCTGAGCCCTGCATCCTGGAACCCTGCTTCCTCCTGTGCAGGGAGAGGCCCAGCTCCAGGCAGCTGCTGGGAAGCAGGAGACTCTGTGAGGCATTCCAGCACCTGTGCCTCCTGAAGGAAGCATCTGGTCACCCGTCCTGGCTGGCTCACCACAGCTGGGGCAAATCTGTGCTTAATGAGGACCTGCAAGGCCCATTTTCAGCCCCAAAAGGCAAACGCTAGGCTCTATTGTGTTCCAGGCCCTGTATTACTCTCTGTAGGCTCACAAGGGGCCAGAAGACTATTGAGAAGGGAGGGTAAGAGAGGCTGGAACTGATGGTCCCATGGATGGAATTTAGGGAGCTTTCAAACTGGAGATGGAGAAAAATCCACATCTTTACTTTTGTTTACCTCTAACTGAAATATCCCTTCCATGTGGGATGTGGCAACAAACTGAAGTAATATTAACAGCACCTGCAATTTTGTCAGCAGTAGAAATCTCATATCTTAAAATGTCATTTACATTCCTCATTACTTCAAACTTACGATAGTATTCGACTCACTGCTAGATCTTGTGAGTGAATGCACTGATAAAGTTGCACATTATTACATCAAAAATTTGGTTGTATAAAATGTTAATAATTGTATCCTACTATAATTGGTTTCTTTTGTAACCGTGTGTATTTCATTTTATGCATTTAAGTATCTTGTCCTGAAAAAGGATCGATCCACAGGCTTCCCCAGAGAACCAAAGGGTCCCTGGCACACAAAAAGTAAGAACCCCTGGTTTACAGGAAGCAAATATCATTCCTGCCAGGAGAGATGAAGAGGGCTCTAGGAATTTGAATGAAAGGGACAGGGAAGAGGGAGAGTGCGGGACTTCAGGATGAGCCCCCTGTCGGAGCCTGCAGTTCCTGGAAGGCCCTGAGAACCACTTCATTCTGCAACCGTCTCATGGAGCAATCGAGGTCCAGGGCTCCATGTTGGGCCAAAACAAAGCGCTTTTCAGACTTTCTAGCTTGAAAGGGGGTGGGGAAGAGCTACACTCCAAGGCTTGAGAGAGGTTTTGAATAAAGTGAGACTAGCAGGGCCCCCTCCTCCTGCCCAGAGAAACCCTGCACCTCCCTTCCTGAGGCCCTCTGCCCCGAGGCCCGTCCTGCCTGGCCCCGGGCCAAGCCCACCCTGCAGACAGTCGTCTGCTCTGCACACTGCTGCCCCAGCTTCCCCTGTCCCAGAGCAGGGTGCGGGCGGGAGCAGCAGAGGCAACAGAGGAGGCAGGAGTTCTGGGCCTCCATGGGTGAGCTCAGTACCCTTGGCCGTGTCACTCCCGCTTGTGGGCCTCATTTTTCACCTGTAAAACAGTAAAGCCTATTGGCTCTTATAGTGATTATGCTGTGCCACTATCCTGTCAGGGGTCATACCTGCATCATCTCATTTCCTTTCATCAACATACCCCCTCAAACACCCAAGAAACGACTAATCTCGTTTCACAGACTAGGCCCAAAGAGACTAAGCAGCACAGAACCCATGAGAGAGTCAGGATTCACAACCAAAACTCATCTGCCTGGCCAGCCACTAAGGCTACCAAACGGGCCTTTTGTGAAGAACTGGGGGGAAAGAGGTGGAAACACCTTTGCAAAATACAAAGCCGACAATAGCAGAGCAGCAGTGCTGAAAGAACTTCCTAGATGATGCCAACACCTAGTGTGGTATCCACGAGCCACGTGTGGCTAGCAAGCTCTTGAAACGGGGCCCTGGTGCCTGAGGAACTGAACTTTCCATGTTATTTTGCTTTAAGTTAAATTCAACCACAGGTAGCAGCTGGTGGCCACATTTTGGACAGCACAAGTCTAGAGCGTCTCTCACTGGTGCTGCCCCTCACCACTCCTTCAAGGTTCCTTCCTGAAGGTAGACTCCATCCTTATAAAAAAAGGTGGCCAGGTGCGGTGGCTCACGTCTGTAATCCCAGCACTTTGGGAGGCCGAGGCAGGTGGATCACAAGGTCAGGAGTTCGAGACCAGCCTGCCCAATGTGGTGAAACCCCACCTCTACTAAAAATACAAAAATTAGCTGGGCGTGGTGGCGCACACCTGTAGTCCCAGCTACTTGGGAGGCTGAGGCAGGAGAAGCACTTGAACCCGGGAGGCGTTGGTTGCAGTGAGCCAAGATCGCGCCACTGCACTCCAGCCTAGCGACGGAGTGACACTCTGTCTCAAAGAAAAAGAAAAAGGCACATGCTTCAACCCTCCTGCCACAAGCTACGGAAGGCTCAGCAAGTGTTCACCAACTTACTCAGGAGAAAACAGTCTTCTCTCCTACATCGCCAGGGCAGCTGGGTTCCTGCCTTCCCACTCCCCTTTCCTGTAAGGAAAGCAAAACAGACCAAGGATAGGAGGTCCTGGCAGTGCCCCCAATCCAAACTGCTATAGGGCCCATTCTGTCTCCCCTAGGGAGCACCAGCCCCACCTCCAGGACCACCAGGCCGTACTCTAAGCTCTGGGGACACTGAACCTCCATCCCACTGACCTGGCCCTACTTATGCTTGAGGAACGGGGCTCCCCCACAACCCCAAATCAAAGCCAGCTCTTGAGAAAGCAGCAGAGGCTGCCTCCCGCCACCAGCAAAGACGCATTCACTTGTCTTTGTCACTTGTACTTTGCTGTCAATCCTGCCTTGACTCTGGACAGGACTTCTTCCTTCATAAAAACTGGACATCAAGTACAGAGAACCCAGTTAATTGTAATCCTTGGTCCCTGACATTCTCTGACACAGCCTCTTTTGTTACTCTTTTTTTTTTTTTTTTTTTGAGACCCTTTGAGACAGGGTCTGGAGTGCAGTGGCGTGATCATAGCTCACTGCAGCCTCGATCTCCTGAGCTCAAGCGATCCTCCCATCTCAGCCTCCCAAAGTGCTGGGATTACAAGTGTGAACCACCATGCCCAACTTTGTTTGTTACTTTTGTTAATGTCAGAGCACCATTGATCAAACCAGTCCTTCTGTCCCCACTGATCTGCTATGACCCCACTGTCATACTCTAAGGTTTTCCATAAGCCTGGGGCTGTTTCTGGCTATCTCCTCCATTGGTTGTTCTGTCTGTTTCTAAACAAACCTCCTTATTGTAATAACTTCAGTTTTACAACACATCATGCCATCTGGTAGGCCAAGTCTCTTCTTCCTGTCTTCTTCAGAAGTGTCCTAGATATTCTTAGATCTCGAATCTTCCATACACATTTTAGAATCATCTTCTCAAGTCTCAGGAAAAAAATCAACTGAACTGAACTTTGATTGGAACCACAATGAATCTATAGATCCGTTTGGGGAGAAATGGCATTTCTACTCTAGCAGGTCTTCCTGCTCCTAAATGGAATAAATAGTAAATAAATATTTATTATTTGTAAATTATCCCTTTATTAATATTAATAAATAATAATCCCTTCTTATTTTATGTCTTCTTTAAACAATTATGGCTTCTTTAACAACAGTTCTCATTGCCTCCCTCAAGCTTTCCATGGTGTCTGAGCAGAGCTGGAGAAAGACATCTAAAGTCTTGGGTTCATCAGTTCAAAGGTGACAAACATGGCCTTTGGAAAACAAACCTCTCTAGGAAGCAAAGTGGGCACACCAGTCTGTTTTGCTACCCCTCCTGTTGGCAATAGTTGCAGAAATTTGATTTAAGACTCCCACAGGCACACAGCACATTCCAGGCTGTGAAGGAGCTATGCTGGGAGTTTTGCAAACCCCAGTTATTCAATCCAGCCAGGGCAGAGAGTGGAATTTCTCATCGAGGACAACCACAAATGAATGAAGTACAGGGTGGGAGTGGGGGTGGCATGCCTTGGGCTGTTTGGGGGAAGAGTTTGGGGACAGGCAGGTAGAAGCGGTAGAACAAATAAGTGACCAAGGCATTCTGAGACAAGATGCAGAGCAATTACTTCCTCCTGGGGAAACCAGAGAAGGACTCTGAAGGATGCACGGAGTTTGACTTCACGCAACTGGACCCTCCCTGAACACAGGGACTGGCCTAATATATCTGCTGGAAGAATAAATCTGAGAAATGGTTTATGGCTTCAGACGCCTGTAAGCCCAAAGAAGGAACTCTGCGATGATCCCAGTCTGGAACAGAGCCTTCCAAGGCTTAAGGATAAGAATGACTCATGGTTAATCGGAGAACCACAGAAACAGCCATGGGAAGGAGAGTCAAGAGAGACTTCATCTCCACCCAATACCCTCCTCGCCTTGCTTTTCTTTCTCCCTCACTCTCCAGACCTCTCTGTCTCTCTCTCCCCACCTTCCATGTGTCTGAACCAAGAGAGTCAGAGCCTGCCTCCCAGGGCTGTGTCCCCAGCGTACATGGGAAATGGTGTCTGGTGATTTTGTTCACAGATCTCAGCCCCGGGTGGACCTCCGGCCAGGCCCCCGCAGACCCAGCTGACTGAGTAGCTAGAGGTCAATCAGAGCAGAAGACAGTGCTCCCGGATGCACCCTGGACGTCTGGCCCTGGTGGCGAGACAGGAAGCCCCAGCTCAGGCCACTGCTGGCAGCATCCTCTGTCTGGGGTTGGAGCTCCAGCTGAGGGGTAGGAATGGGGAATGGAGGCTGGAAGTCTGGGTATGGGCTTAGGGAGCCCAGGAATGAAGAGCTGGGTGGGGTGGGGTGGGGTGGGGCTTGCCTCCTCCCAGGGTAACCGCTCACGGGTATATTCCTGTGTCAAAGCATTGCTGGTCACCCCTCCTCCTCCTTCTGGCCAGGACCGTGTCCCTCTGCAGCCCACAGCACCCAATCAGCTAAGCCTCCACCACTCATAACTGTAGGCCGCCGCCAGCAGGAGTGAGTAAGATGGCCCAGGTCTCCCTTCTCTCAGACCCTTTGAAAGGAGACACGGGCTCACAGAGATGACAGGAGGCCTTTGTCCTATACAACAGCCTCCAGTCCAAGGTCCTGGCAGCCTTTCGGAGCCCACCCTGTCTGGGAACTGCTCCATGCATCCCCTGTTCCTCCACTGACCTAGGGTCTTCCCTAGAGACTGCCTGAAAGTTATCCTCATGGGGCCCGACGTGAGGGCAACAGGAGTTCCAGGGAAGGGGTCTGGGAGTGCCCTGTGGTCTCACTCTCCTGACCCCTCTGGGCTGCCGAGACGAGAAGCCACCATGAGGGAGAGCCATCTGAAAAGGAGCAGGCGGTGGGGAGAACAGGCGTGGGGAGGAGGTGGGCGGAGATGAAGGGAACTCCAACAGCAGGAGCCAAGGATGTGAGGCTCAGTCAGAATTGCCGGCTCCCGGGAGACACCTGGCTGAGTCGGGCATATATAAACTATCTCTACACAACTTGGGCAGTGCTAAGGCTTATGATTATTTCATGGATCTTGTTTTTAATGTCAGATGTAGTTCTCTATATAAAAAAGAAATGCATCAAATTGCTTTTTACATATGTGGCCCTTGGTTTATTCTTTCCCCCTTTGCATGGAATCCCACATCTGAACTGTACCCTTTGCCCCTGAACTATGGATAGAAGGCAGAGGCGGCAATCAGATCTCAAGTGTCTGGAATGCACAGGGCCTTAATGAAGACATAGGGCCCCAGTTCAAGGGCTCATGTCTCCAAAGAGGACAAAGGGGAAAGGAAAGGAGCACTGGGCAGCTGGTCACATGGGCACCCTAGGCTCCAATCCCAGCTCTGCTACCAACTCTTTGTGACCTTGGGGAAGTCCCTTACCTTTTCTGAGCCTCAGCTTCCCAGTTGGCATGACAACCCCCAGGGTTGCTCCACTGCTCCGGGAGTCCATGGAAACTCCCCTCAAATCCTGGCAAATAAGCAGACTGTGGGCGGCCTGTCTCCTCCTCTCGCCCCACACACTGCTCTGACTCCGTCCCCACGGGCTACCCTCTGCTCTCCCACCTAGCCCAAGGATGTCACATTTCTGCAAGGGTAAAACCCTAAAGCAGACAGCAATGCCTTCCCTCCCCAGCCTGATGAAGGCACACACCTCCAGCACTGCCTCCCATAGCAGCCTCGGAAAGGACATGGTTTCCTGGAAATAATAAAGCCAAAAGGGGCTCATACCCATCTTCCAAGCTCAGCTCAAAGCCCTCCTCCCATTGCTTGAGCCCAGGAGATCACGGCTGTAGCAAACCATGATCGTGCCACTGCACTCCAGCCTGCGTGACAGAGCAAGATTCTGTCTAAAAACAAGAAAATGCCCTCCTCCCCTGGGAAGCCTTCTTGGATCACCCCTGCTACAGGGATATCTCTCCACTTCTGAATATCTATAAAACCAACAATGGGAAGCCCTTGCTGGTAGTGACATTGACAGCATTAACTATGCTCTTTGGACAGAGAATTCCAGGTATTTCTTATGGACAGCATGCAGGACATGGTGGCAAGATCCAGCAACACACACAACTTTGCCCTCAACAACTTCACAGTCTGCACGTACTATGCAAATGCATTAGGATGTCCCAGAAGTTCACAGAAGTTTGGTGGCTTAGTTACCAGACCACACTCTCCTCATGGAACCCAGACAGAAAGTGGTTAGGGCCCAAGCCTGTTCACAATGGCCAAGTAAACCACAATGTCCTGAAGCCAGATGCCACGCGAAAGCTCCTGGCACCCAGCAGGCACTTAGTAAATGTTACTTCTTCCCCAGTAACCATGTAGTGCTGTTGTAATGCTGACATTTCAAAACCCAAGTCAGAAGCCAGAAACCATTTCCCCTTCAGACCCTCTTTGGTCCAGGGTTAATTCCAGGGAGGGAGGAGTCCCTATTCTGAATTCCAAGGCAGCACTCACTGATTCCACATACATTAAGCACCTCTTATGTAGCAGACATTGGGAATAAGCAGATGAGTTCCTGTCCTCAAGAAGCTCTGTCTGGTGAGAGACCTACCAGCACATCAACACATGTGGGAGTCATCAAAACCCTGAGGTAGATGGGATCATGTGTGCAAAGGCGCCGGAGAGAAGGAGACACTAAATGAGAAAGGCAAGATCAGGGAAGGCTTCCTGGAGGAGGTCATGTTTGAACTGAGTCCATTTAATGGACAAGCAGGAATTCCTAAGGTGGACAAGGGGGTTAAGGAGTTCCAGATGCCCATGAAGGTACCACAGGAACAGCAGGTCAGGTCAGCAGAGCTGGAATCAAGGACAGGCAGAGGACGAGGGAAGGGGAGGCAGACAGGGAGGTTCACAGAAGCCACAGCACCAAGGCCAGGTCTCACGGGTTAAGCCAAGAAGTCCATTTATTCATATGACATCTATTGACTGAGTGGTTGTTGCACACCACGCATTATTTAAAGCCAATGGGTCTCAAAGTTTTTGACCTGAAAACTCCTTTTCATTCTTAAAAATGTTTGAAGATCTGGAGCTTTTGTTTATGATGATATCCATCAATTATTTACCATAAATTAAAACTAAGACTTATTTTAAATATTTATTAGCTCATTTAGAAATAACAAGAGACAGCTCGGAGCAGTGGCTCATGCCTGTAATCCCAGTACTTTGGGAGGCAGAGGTGGAAGGTTCACTTGAGTCCAGAAGTTCAAGACCAACCTGGGCAACACAGGGAGACCTCATCCCTACAAAAAGTAAGAATTAGCCAGGTGTGGTGGCACGGCTCTGTGATCCCAGCTACTTGGGAGGCTGAGGTGGGAGGATGGCCTGAGCTCAGGTCAAGACTGCAGTGAGCCGTGATTGCAACACTGCACTCCAGCCTGGGTACTAGAGTCAAAAGAGGGGAGGGGAGGGGAGAGGAGGGGAGGGGAGGAAAGAAGGGAGGGGAGGGAGAGAAGGGAGAGGGAGAGAGACAGAGAAAAAAAGAAAGAAATATTGATTTATATGTTAAATAGCATTTTTTTAATTTAAAAAATCCCCCCAAAAAAACACACAAAAACTGAGTGAGCAGAGTGGCATGGGCTCTGCATGTTTGTAAATGTTAACGTCTGGCTGCTGAGAAGGCAGCTGGATTCTCAGATCTGCTCCTCATCGGCTCCATTGCCACATCAAGTGTTCAGGTGCCTCTGGGACGCTCCATCACATGCTCCCGAGAGAGTGACAATAGGAGTCTTAGTATTACTATGAAAGTGGTTCTAGATGCAAGAGCACCTGACAGTGGAACCCAGAGGTCCCTAGACCCACTTTGGGAGCTACTATTTTAAGAACTGGATGTGCAACGAGAGCAATGAAAGAAAACCACAAAAATCCCAGCTTTGGTGGAGCTCACATTCTACTTGGGGAGAGGCAAATATGTAAGAATAATATCTACTATGCTATGGTTATAAGTGCTACCAAGAAAGATAAAACGGGGAAGAAGGCTAGGGAAGCTGGGGAAAGTGGCCATCAGTGTGGCCAGGGAAGGTGACATTTGAGAAAAGACTTGGAGCAGAGGAGGCACCAAGCCACACGGATATGTGAATGAGCATCCAAGCAGGCACCATGGCCTTGGGATGTGCCTGTGTTTTCAAGAAACAGCAAGGGGGATGGGGCTGCTGGAGAGGGAGCATCTAGGAGATGAGGCAGTGGGCTGATCAGGAAGGAACTCTGAGGCCACTGAGAAGACTGACTTTTGCTCTGAGTGGGTGGGAGGCACTGAAAGTTTGCAGAGAAGTGCTCTGTTGCAACTGTGATCTTGTTTTATTTTAAATAATTGAGACGGGGGTCTTGCTATGTTGCCCAGGCTGGTCTCGAACTCCTGGGCTCAAGCAATCCTCCCGCCTTAGCCTCCCAAGTAGTGCTTGCCACCACGCCTGGCTGTGATCTTTAAATGAGTTGCTTGGACTGCTATGCCAAGGGACTGGGAGATGGAGGTGGGATGGGCCGGTCAGGGAGCTACTGTGGTGACCAATGTGAGGTGACAGTGGCCTGGACCACAGTGGGCATGTGAAGGGTGTCCAGAAGCAGGCAGTGTATTTTCAGGCTGGAATAGGGAAATAATTGAAATAATTTAAGCAGGGGAGTCTCATATTCAGATTAACTTTTAAAAGTTCTTTCACCAGAGTGTTTCACATCAGCCTATGTGTTCATCATGATGGGGAAAGGTGCCATTGCAATGGAGAGGGCTGGTCAAGTTCAGGATGGCCAACCATGGTGTGTGCTATCTGGCTTAGTATTACTACGAAAGTGGGGAAAGTGGCCATCAGTGTGGCCACACACCCCTAATGGGATATTCCGTACTTCCCGCTGCACCCCCTGTGAAATGCTCCTGCAGGAAATGTGTGGCATGACCTAATCATGAGGAAGCTGTGAAGCTCTGAAGCAAATCCAGACATTCCACAGATCAAGTGGCCTGGAGGCGTCAAAAGACTCAAAAGAAGCAAAGATAGTCTAGGCTGGGGGAGATTAAAGAGATATAGAGCCAGAAGTAATGTACAAACCTTGGTTGGATCCTGGATTGGGTAAAATATGAGCCACAAAGGACATCTGGGGAATGAGGTGCTTTCCAACACCATCAGCCAGTTCTGATTCTCTTGAGAGACCAGCTGGGTGTCATACAATGTAATTCAATTCTGACACCATTTACCTGGAGTTAGCATCAGATACCACAGGTTAACGTGCTCAAGCCCACGAGATTAGGCTGGGCATGGTGGCTCATGCCTGCAATCCTAGCACTCTGGGAGGCCAAGGTGGACAGATTGCTTGAGCTCAGGAGTTTGAGACCAGCCTAGGCAACATGGCGAAACCTCATCTCTACAAAAAAATACAAAAATTAGCTGAACGTGGTGGCGTGCACCTGTAGTCCCAGCTATTTAAAAAAATATAGTATTATTAAAAGTAATGGCAAAAACTGCAATTACTTTTGCACCAACCTAATACTTGGGAGGCTAAGGTGGGAGGATTGCTTGAGCCTGGGAGGTAGAGGTTGAAGTGAGACAAGACCAAGCCACTGCACTCCGGCCAGCCTGGGCGACAGAGTGAGACTCCGACGCAAAAAAAAAGTCTACAAGATTGCCTGACCTTCAGATGCCAATCACAACTCCAGGACTCAAAGTCTGGCTGTAAGTCAGGGGTTCCCACAACCCCTTCCCCAAGTTTGATAATTTGCACGAATGGCTCACAGAACTCAGGGTTACTTGTATTAACCAGTTTATTACAAATAATACAACTCAGGAACAGCCAGAAGGAGATGCACTGGGCAAGGTGGGCAGGGAGCTCCCAGGCCCACTCTGGGCCCACGCCCACCCCTCAACACCTCAGTGAGTTCCCAAACCCAGAAGCTCATCTAATCTCATTGTTCAAGAGTTTTTCTCTTCTACTGGTTGAGAGTTGGAAAAAAAAAAAAAAGTTTTACATAGAGCCCAATCTCCAGCTCCCATCCCCCACCACCCACACCCTTTCTGTCCAGCCTATGGGAGAGGCTGAACTGTCCAGCCCTCTAATTATTTGGTGTTTCTGGTGATTCGCCCCATCCTAAGGCCGACTAGGGCCTTACCCTAAGTCGTTTCATCAGCGTAAACTCAGGTGTGACGAAATGGGCTCACTATTAATAACGAAAGGCATTCTTATCAGGAAATTCCAAAGGTTTTAAGAGCTCTCAGCAGGAACTGGGGACAAAGAACAAACATATTTCTTACAACACAGGAATGTCATAAGAAATGTGGCCTGTATGTAGGACTGAAAAGTCTGATTTCATGGTAATTTTTTTTTTTAAATCAGATGAACAGCAGTGGTGTGAGGAAGAATGCCCTTTCTGGGAAGCCGAATGCTGGGGTATTTAGAGGAGTGGGGTCACAATGATTGCAGTCTCCTTGTAGCTAGGTTGGCAAAAAAAAGAAGTGGTGTATTTAGAGAGAGCTGTTAAGACAAGATGTTCACAACTGATAACTCAGAGGTGGGCAGATGTTCTTTGAATTCTTCCTTCCATTTTTCTGTGGGTTTAACTTAAAAAAAAAAAAAAAAAAAAAAAGTCCATTTCCCCTATCGCAGCTTGATACAGGAAGTATTGATTAGGGGATACTCCAGCCGCCTGATAATGCTCCCCGTCTGGTATGAGAGAAGGGGGCTCTCTCGGCCCTACCCCAGCCTATCCCAAGCATCAGAACCAAGGAACAAAGAGCCGCTGCCCCACACATCAGTGCACTAACTTTCCAAGAGCCATGACCGGCCACACCAGGGCACATTGGGTCTCCCCAGGCAGGCTGTGGACCGCCAGCTGGGGGTCTTTCAGTCCTTTAGAGCATCTTTCCCCAGTGCCTGGCACAGGGCCCAGTGTGTGCACCTGGTGATTACGGGTGGAGATTCAGGGAGCCTTGGGTCTGGCTTCCAGACACCGATCAGCTCTACTAATGAGACTGTGGGGGAGGGGGCGGGGCCTGGAGTCTCGTGGGTGGGGACAGTTTTCCAGGCAAGCCTTTCCTAATTGGCTTTCTGAATTTCCCCTAAGCAACGAAAGGAACCACCTGGCCCCAGTAGGTCTTGGATCAGGGACAATGTAGGCAAGTAACACACGACAGTCCCCACCAGGACCCCAGAACCTATAACATTCAGGGCCTCAGAGGTCACCCCTCAAGTTTCAGATGTACTGGGCCATTTTTTATCAAAAAGAAACCCAAAGCAATGTATAAGCTGTGATGCTGTGTCCTGATTTTTTTTAATGCGCTATGAGAGATGTTTTAGGGACAATTAGGTATGCTTTGGCATAAACTTAGTATTTTCTTAGGCATGACAATGGTGTTGTGGCTATAACTATATCCAAGAACATTCTTTTACCTTGTCTATAGCAAGCAAGTTCTATGTTTTCCAAGAAGAGGTTTTTGTGTGTGTGTGTGTGCGCACGTGGTGTGTGTGAGAGAGTATGTGTTGTTTTATTTTGTTTTGTTTAGAGGAGACAAGGTCTCACCCTGTTGCCCAGGCTGGGGTACAGTGGTGTGATCATAGCTCACTGCAGCCTCAACCTCTTGGGCGCAAGCGATCCTCCTGCCTCAGCCTCCCAAGTAGCTGGGACTGCAGGCACATGCCACCATACCAGGCTAAAGGAAGAGGTTTATTTACTACAGGTTTGAGTCTTCCTTTGCCTAAAACTCCAGACCAGATTCAATGCCATCAGGAAAGTCTCAGTGGCCACAGGCAAGGGTGAGCTCACCAGAGGCCTGGGTCTGGTGGCCTGTTCTGGCCTGGAATTAATGCCCAAACCAGATGTTTCACTAACTGCTACCCTGGAGCTAAATACAGGCTGTAATGGGAACCTGCCTATTACACATCCAAGTGCACCTATTAGGAAACAGGGTGCCAAGGGCTTTAGAACATGCTCCTCACTGCATGGGGAAGAGGCCTGGGGGAAGGAAGAGGGAGGGTCACTTGTCATCTTAAATCCTTTTCTCCTCTGCTTTAAGAATATCAGGACAAGAGAAGATGCATGCAACAAGCCAACATGACTGTGAAACCCTGTGCAGAAAGCGGCAGCCAGGAAAGGAGGTAAATGTCAGGAACGGGCTCCCAGAGGGCTGGCGCTGATGCGACCCAGCAAAGAGCCTAGGCCAGCTGGAGGCGCTGGACCACTTACGAGCTGCGTGATGCTGGACAGACCATCTCCCTCAGAGCGCCAACTGCCTCTCCACTGTGACATGGGAATATAATGGTCACGCGAAGGAGACTCTGAGGTGGCGAAACTCCTTTGTAAACGTAAGATGCCGGACCATAATGAGAAGGCACTTCCTTAACAGTCAGCAGTACACAGACTGTGTTGTGTCTGCACCTGACCAGGAGATGCCACACTGCCTACGTTCTCAGAAAAGAGCTGGAAGGAACTACTGAGAACTCCCAGTGTCTCCCAAACTCCAGCCATTCTCTTATCACGTCTCCACGTGGTCAGGTTGGCCAGCTACTTGCATTATTATTAACTCAATGTTTTAATAAAACCTCACTGGCTTTTCTTACTCAAGTAAATACGGTCCTGACCTAAACTAATCAAGATCTACACAATCACAAGTTTGAGGTACATTAAAATGTTTAAATGTTCCCCCATAGCCCACCTACAATCATCTCGTGCACCACCAGGAATCAGCGGGGGGACGCTGATCTGGCCCAACCCCATGATTTTGCAGATGGGAATCTGAGGCTGAGAGAGAGGCTGGCACTCCCACCAGGTCACACCGCAAATTAGCCCTCACTCAGCAGCTGCGACCCAGGTCTCCCATCTCCCAGGCCAGTGCTCTGTCCGCCACAGGCCGCCCTCCCTCATCAGGAACAAGACTTCTCACGCCCTGGCATATCCTCTCCAAAAAAAGAAAAATTTAAGGATGCATTTCTGAAGGACAGTGATGCTGGACTCACTTCTGCCTTCCTGCGGCTCCAGAGAGGCAATGGGACCTGGGCCCTGGCGTCCGGTGCCACTTCGGGTCAGCTTGCTCCCTCCATCCCAAGGTGGCAACCAGCCCACCTCCCTAGGAGAGCCTGTGGCCCCTGCCCTGGGGAGCTGGTGCTACTCCAGCAGAGATACCGGTCCCTGTGTTAGCAATGTCTTGTAACTTCTACATAAAGTTACAAATCTAGCCGGGATGGCCTTCTGGAAGCGCAGAGCCTCGGGGAGGATCAGAGACACCCTCATGCTTAGAACATGTTTGATGAGTGACTAAATGACCAAACCAATGGACAAACAACACATCCCCAAAAAGTCCATCTCTCTAAGAAAAGTTCTCCCAAGAAAGAAGAACAAACATCTAGGCCAGGAAGGAAGCGGTAAGTCTGCCGAGAGAGAGAGGCTTCACACCCCACCTCCAGCTCTCACGAGTGAGTTACCTAACTCTCTGAGCATCTCCTTCCCAAGTGCAAATGAGGCAAGAGCAGCGCTGTCTCTTAGGCTGCTGGAGGATGAAATGAGAGAATGGCTAGAAAACAGCTCAGCCCAGAGCCTGGCACACAGGAAGAGCTCGTTAACTGTTAGTTTTAAAGACAATATAGGACAACCTAGGAGGATGCAGAAGGCACAACCCAGCTAGACAGAGTGTGGGGGAATTCCTGGCTGAAAAAAAGTCAAGTTTCATTCCATGTGAGGCCAGCACCAGGAGACCACAGTGGAGAAGGAAGATACCGTAGAAACAAACAGGCCAGAAGAAGGCCCCACTCCATCTCAGGGTCTGTGGGTACCTGAACAACTCCTGCCCTCATCTTGTCTCTGCTCTCAACATGAGTCTACCCGCCTAGTGGTTGGAAAGCCAAGTGGCCACTGCCACCCCCAGGGGAAGCCCAGAGCCCAACACCCTGAAGCTAAGTGTCTCTGCCACAGCCTCCTGGGAGCCTCTGGCCAGGCCTGCTTGCTCCACCCAGATCACAGAACGTCTGCAGCTGTCGGAGCATGCTGCTAGGACTCAGTGAGCACCAGCTTCTCAAGGGGACAGGGACAGGGCTGGCTCATCTGTTCCTGTGACCCGGTCCCTCCCAGGTCAGAGGCTGAGTCAGAACCAAGCCAGAGACATGAACAGGGTTCCCTCAGCCTGGGTTCTGACCCGGCAGGGAACATTCTTCTCTTCTCTGTGAGAAGTCACAAGTCAGCACTCTGTCCCCACACCCTGGCTGGACAGGAAGCTCCTGGTTTGAAACCACTGAGTAGTGTCCATTGTCCCCCCTGCACACTAGAGATTGTCCCATTGGCAGAGTTTTAGAACCAGGGGCACATGCTGGGTAGCCTGGGGCTTGGTTTCCTTATCTCTGAAAGGAAGGGGTAGCACTAGATGCCCTCTATGGCCCCTCAAAGTTCAACCCACTGGAAGTCCAGGCCACATCCTAACTGCCCCACACAATGGGTGACGCTCCTGTTCTGAAGCTGTCAGGGAATCCCATGTTTTACAGCTCAGCTTGGCAAGCAGTTTTGATTTAACTGTTTTCACAACTGGCAAGTCCTTCCCGAGAGCTAGCTCGCATCTACCTTCCTCAGTTTTAACCTCTTTCCATCAGGTTTTCCTTGCAAAGGGGAAGCCCTAAGAAACCAGCTGTAGGGCATGGCCCCCTGGCCTGAGGAGGGGCCAGAAACCTCACTACCCACAGTCTCACTCCTCCCCCAGCCCCCCTGTTCTCGCCCTGCTCCTTCCCCCTTGGTTTTGAGCACAACCCACAGAAGGAAGGTGGTTCTCAGGGCCCTGCTCAGTTGGGCCCCTCCCTAGTAAGGCCACCTGCTGAGGCAGAAGGGCTTGCATTTTCCTATGGCTGCCTGAACAAATGACCACAAATGGGGTGGCTTAAAACAGAAGTTTAATCTCTCACCGTTCTGGAGGCCAGAGGCCAAGGTGTCTACTGAGCCATACTCCCTCCAGAGGCTCTAGGGGAGAAGCCCTCTTGCCTCCGCCAGCTTTTAGTGGCTCCCAGAGTTGCTCGGCTTGTCTGCCTCCGTCTGCTCACAGAAGGCCATGTACTCAGTTCCCTCTGTGTGCCCATGGCCTCCTCTTCTGTCCATCTCAAATCTCCCTCTGCCTTTCTTTTATAAAGACACTTGACACTGGATTTAGGGCACACTCAGGTCACCTAAGATGATTTCATTTCAAGATTTTGAACTGAATTATATCTGCAAAAACCTTTTTTCCAAATAAGGTTACATTCACAGGTTTTAGAACCTAAACATACATACCTTCATACTTTTTTTTTTTTTTTTTGAGACGGAGTCTTGCTCTGATGCCCAGCTGGAGTGCAGTATCACCATCTCGGCTCACTGCAACCTCCACCTCCCAGGTTCAAGCAATTATACTGCCTCATCCTCCCAAGTAACAGGGATTACAGGCATGTGTCACTATGCCCGGCTAATTTTTGCATTTTTAATAGAGACGGGGCTTCACCATGTTGGCCAGGCTGGGCTCTAACTCCTGACCTCAAGTGATCCACCCGCCTCAGCCTCCCAAAGTGCTGGGATTACAGGTGTGAGCCACTGCACCCAGCCAAGAACATACCTTTTTAATGAGGCCACGACTCAACCCACAACAAAGCTCACCCGTCAGAGTGAGAAATCAAGGCCTCATCCTTCTGCTAACTGGCCCCTAGCTTACCACCATGACCCCAAGCAACGTCCTCTCCCCTGTTTGGCCCTCTTTCACCATCTGTGAAGTGGGGATAGATCACCGCCTGCCACACCTCTCCTATGGGGGCCAGAACTGGGGTCACTGACCTGGAGATCACAGCCAGCTTTCCAACACGATAATCCTGCATCGAGACTTCTCAAACTCGAGATATCATTTAAGGAGGAAGAATTATCACCGGCCACCCCACAAGTTTCTGAATCCCTGACTCATAAAACTCAAGCCTGATTCTATAGAAACTTATTCGGTTACAAAGGTAACCGCACAGAAACCTTGTCTTTAGAGCACATAAAAGAATGTTTTGAAGATAACCAAAAGGAAAGCAAAATTCTACAACTCACAGACTCCTCTCCCTCCCACAACATACATCCTGGTTCCCTGCAGGAGAAGCCAGCTCTCATAGTCTCCCACATTCCCAGGCCGGTGGTCTCCACATACCTCCACCAACCCTTCCTCACCTACATGGGGCCCTATTGACTTCCCCTACTCTTCTCCCAAACCCCTGGCTAGAGTGTTCTCTTTCTTTCTGGGCCTCTCCCAACTGTGTTTGCTAACTTTCCCCAGCTCAGAGAACCTGTCCAGATTGTAAGAGAGGTCAGAAGAAGGTCTCAAATCACTCAGGATTCACCTACAGAGAAAGATGTCCTGGAAATCGCCAGTACCATCAGAATTCCCTTAGAGATACCACCCGGAGCTGTGGTTTCGCCTCCAGCTGCAGATTAGAATCACCCAGGGAAGTTTAAAAATTATAGGTAGGGCCAGGCGCGGTGGCTCATGCCTGTAATTCCAGCACTTTGGGAGGCCAAGGCAGGCGGATCACGAGGTCAGAAGATCAAGATCATCCTGGCTAACACAGTGAAACCCCGTTTATACTAAAAATACAAAAAATTAGCTGGTTGTGGTGGCGGGTGACTGTAGTCCCAAGCTACTCGGGAGGCTGAGGGAGGAGAATGGTGTAAACCTGGGAGGCGGAGTTTGCAGTGAGACGAGATCGCGCCATTGCACTCCAGCCTGGACGACAGAGTGAGACTCCGTCTCAAAAATAAAATAAAATTAAAAAATAAAAATAAATAAAAATATTACGGATAAAGCTGGGTGCGTTGGCTCATGCCCGTAATCCCAGCACTATGGGAGGTGGAAGCAGGTGGATCACTTGAGACCAGGAGTTCAAGACTAGTCTGGGCAACATGGTGAGACCCTGTTTCTACAAAAAAAAAAAACACAAAACTTTAAAATTAGCCAGGTATGGTGGCACGTGCCTGTGGTTGTAGCTACTCAGGAGGCTGAGGTGGGGGGATCACTTGAGCCCAGAAGGTCAAGGCTGCTGTGAATCATGACTGCACCACTTGCTCTGGGTGACAGAGCAAGACCCTGTCATTATAATTATAATTTTTTTTTTTTTAATTACAGGTGCCTGGGCCTAGCCCAGACCCACTGAATCAGAAGCTCTGGTGATGGGGGCGGGTCGGGAGTAGACACATGTCCTTGTGAAATCCTCCCAGGGTAGGAGGCCTTGAGCCATGAAGTCGAGGTCCACTGGCCAAGAAGGTACTGTCTTTTGACTCTGGGAAGTGACCTAGTCTCAGAATCCTGTGCAGTCTCAGCAGCCGACACCCCACCCTACTGCACCTAGGAGATGGTCCCAATCTGCCACAGGGCGGGCCAGAGGCTGGCCTCAGCCCACCACCAGCCACAGTGTGCCCATGTCTGCACCCAGCACCTGGCACACGGTGAGTGCCCAGAAATGAACACCCTGACCCCAAGCACCCACAGTCTCCCCACACTACACCCAGCACAGCTGGAGAGGCTGGCATGGCCAACCCTCTGGTAGGAGATGGGAAACAGCCTGGGTGGGTAGGGGGTGCTGTGTCACTCATATAAGGTCACAGGCAACATCCTGAGAGGGACTTCCAGCAGCCCCAGGAGTCGGGGGTTCCTGCTCTCCCAGGCAGTAGGAGGGCTCTGAGGAGGGAAAAACAAGCCCGTCTGGGCCAAGGCTGTTTTCCTTCCACCCTCCAGGGAAACATTTGCTTCCCTGCAGGCTCAGATGCAAAATGTCTTGGCGAGAAAGTCCCTTTTGGAAAAAATTAAAACCCAACAGGCACCTTTCCCACAGTGAAACGGTTCTTGTCTCAGGAACAGATGCAAATGATGGTTCTCACACAAGTTACTTCCATGCTCAGGCCTCAGTCTCCTCCTCTGTAAAATGGGACAAGGCACACGGGGTCATTCTGAGAATGCAGAGAGATGATGCAAAGTGTGGCGAGACACGCGGCAGATGGCGTCTCCTCCCAGCATCTGCATGAACGGTTACCCAGCCAGATGCCCACTCAGAGCTCTGTGGGCACTGCCTCATCCAAGCCTCACCCCTGTGGGCAGCACAACAGCTATCCCCTCCCAGCAGACAAGAAAACCAAGGCGCAGAGAGTGTTCCATGACTAGTCACATGGACATTCTCCTCACCCGCCAACCAAGAAGTGCTCATCCTCCTCAGCGCTGCTTGGCCTCCAGACCTGGTCTTCCCAGAGGGCATTTCTGACCTCAACACTCAGGCCCAAGAAACTTTCTGTAGCCCGCCCTCCCTCTCCCAAGACTCATCTCCACTCCTCTCTGCGAGGCCTCCCTGCCCAGTGAAGCCCTCAGAGTCCTCCCAAGGACTCCTCTGTAAAACACGACAAGACTCCCTGTCCTGCCCAGCTCGAGGGTCACTCTGAGAATCCAAAGAGATGAAGCAAAATGTGGCAGTCAGGCCACCACAGTCACGCAGCCCAGCTCAGACTGGCCCTTGATGGAACCAGCTCCTCCAGCCAGTTGGTCTGACCCTTTGGGCATGCATGTGGTCTTTTCCAGGGACTGGGCCCTTCCCACCCCTTAGTTCCTGGGTTACCACGGCATACCACCAGAGGCAGAGATGGCTGCCATCCCTTCACAGGCCGACCCTCTAGCTGGGGAAGGTGACACCGTAAGTCTATGGTGTCTCTTCCTCACCTCCACCGGCTCAGGGGCCTAACTTGGAGCTAAACAACTCATGCTGACTGAGGGCTAGGACCTCTCAGAGCCTTGCAGGACACTTCTCAGACAGCCTGCCTGGCCCTGCGTGCCTGTTGTGGCCCAGTGCCTCTGACAGTGTGCCATGGTAGCCAAGAAACTAAGAGGTGGGAGGGGCCCAGCCTCTAGAAAAGACCACATGCATGCCCAAGGGGTCACACCATCTGACTGGAGGAGCTGCTTCCACAGCCATCTGTTCTAGGCAGGCTGAGTACCCCTAGGGGCAAAGGAGCCTCCTCTGACAAGACGGATTCCAGAAGTTCTCATCTCATCACCTCATCTCATCTCATCTCATCTCATCTCATCTCATCTCATCTCATCATCTCCCCAGCTACCCCTGGGCAATGCAAGACTCCCAGGTGACTCTCCCTCCCTCCATGGGCGGAGGGCCCTAGAGTCTCCCTCCCTCCGTGGGCGGGGGTCCCTAGAGTAGACCCTGTGCTTTTGTACCTCTCATCTCACACGATCCTCCCCATCGCCCTCTGGGGTACCCACAGAGGAGGCATCTTGGAGGCTCAGAGAGCTGGTCCTTTACCCAATGTCACACAGAATAGCCAACACCTGATCTAGGTCTCTGGATGGCAAGACCACAGGGCCTGACAATGAAACCCTGCTTCTCAGTCACTCGAACCCCAAACTCTTCACACAACCAGGCCCCTGCTACCCTCTCCACCCACAGCATGGCCCTTCCTGGGCTTCCTCATCTGTGGCAGCCATGCTTGCGACCTGCCTCAGGGACTCTGCACTCAAGGCTCTCTCTGCCTGGGATGCTCTGGACAAGTCTGTATGGCTGTCCAGAGTCTTTATTCTCTGGACAAGTCTTTATTCTCTATTTGAGCTTCAGCTGAAATGTCAGCTCCTTATAAAGGCTTTCCCTGACCACATCATTGAAAGTAGAAACGCCCATCCCTCCCCACTTGCTTCCTAATTTTCTCCTTAGCACCTATCCCAAGTGATATTTATTTACTGCTCTGTCTGTCTTCCAGGGCCTGGACTAAGCCTGCCTTGTTCATAGTTGTTTCCCACACCTATCACAGTATCACAGCGCCTGGCACTCAGTAGGCATCAAATAACTATTTGTTGACTTAATGAACAAACAAATCAACCAGAGAGCACGGCTGGTTAAGACCGAATGCTCCTGCCTTCCAACAAGAAGTCGAGTCAAACCCATTCGCATCTAAAAGTTCTCTCTGGGAAAGCTTGTTTTTTTGTTTGTCTGTCTGTTTTGTTTTTTACCCCCGCAAAGTTTTCTGACCAGACTTACCCAGAAAACATCTTTCCCCTGTGGGGAGCCAGTTGGTACAGAAATGTCATTATCAGTCCCTTATCAGGTTGACCGCGAGCCCCACCCCACGGTGGCATTGTGAATCACCTGGGAAGAAAGGGCTCCGGGCAGGAGGGCAGGTGGTTATTCCTGCTTCTCCAGGAACCAACCCAAAGGCAGCAAGGTCCAGTCCTATGACACAAAGCAATTCCCCTATTAAAGTGGGGAAGGAGACCATGTACAAAGTCAAGGCTAAGAGCGAAGGACATTTCTCAGGGCCTTAGTTTGCTCATCTATAAAATGAAGGTGTTGGAAGGTTCTCCACACCCCAGGCAGGGCTGCAGGCCTGATTCTCTGGATATTAAAGGCTCTGTGGCCAGACTGGGGGAGGGGAGGACCTCTCTGTGCCCGAGGCCTGAGCCCAGTCTGACGCTGTGAGATCATCTCTGACGGCCCATTAGGCATGGCTGGCCACTTCTCCAATATGAAGGCTGCTCCACTTTCATCTTCACTATTTGAGTTTCAGTATTTGGATTGCTTATCTACAGCCAGAAAATGAACTTTGCCCGACAAATCAAACACAACAAGAAAAATGATTAAAGAAATAAAATGTCTACATATATTTACAAGATGTCCAGATGGATGTTTACCGACACATAACAGTGGTTGAATCCCAGTGGTAGAATCAGAGGGGACTTTTGTTGTTTTCATTGTACTTTCCTGAATGGCTTAATTTTTTAAGCTATGCACATGTATTATTTTCACAAAAACAAGAAAGCTCTTCTCAAAAGTAAAAATCTCGTCCTGCTGCACTCCAGCCTGGGCGACAGAGCGAGACTCTGTCTCAAAAAAAAAAAAAAAAAAAAAAAAAAAAATCTTCTGGAAACTGTCTCCAGAGAAGTGCTTTCTTTTTGGCCTGGCTTCACCTAGCGCTTCACTGGGAGGCCAGGGATGTGGCCTTTTTCAGAAAGGTTATCTTCCACCGTCACCCTGACAACAGGGAGGAACATACACGGTGCCTGGAAAGGTCATGAGGGCCCGAGGAAGAAACTGGAGTCAGGCAACCTGGGTCTGGTCTTGGCCTGTCACTAACTTGCCGTGGGCTTTCAAGCAACTCACTTCTCTTCAGGCCTCTGATTTCTCCTCGGTAAATTTAAAAGGCTGCACTAGAGGTGTCTTTAACAGCCCTTCTCATTCTTAGTCTATGGCTCTTGAGCAGCAAGGCCAGAGAGGAAGGCAGGAAAAGAACGGCTAATCCGTGAGTAGTTGATGGCGTGTTCGTCATGTGCCAGGCACCGCTCTAAGCTCTTCAGATGTATTAATCCATTTAATCTTCTCAGCAACTCTCAGGTAGGTACATAATATCCATTTAGAGAGGTGCATGGAAGTTATGCCTAGGCCACTTAAACTTTAAGTCTCAGAGCTGGGATTTGAACCCAGGCAACAGGGTACAGAATCCACACTCTTAACCATTAAACTATAAGAAATGTAAGAAATCACAGGCCAAGCTCTGATAAGTAGGTTCATCCTTGGAGAAGGCCCAGAAAGAGTTTCTATTGCCTCTGGCGTTCACTGCCTCCATGACCTATCCACCTTCAGCTCCTCCCTACTTGCCCCCAACTCCCACCAAGTCCTTTTCTTCCTGATTAGTCAACACTCCCCAGCCATGACACCTCTACCCACTTGAAAGTCCTATCCTGTTATCAAGGAAATAGGCTTGGTGCTCTGAGGGGAGCCCATAGCACCATGATCAGCCCTGCCCACTTTGCAAAGTCAAGGCCTCAGCAGACCTGACCACTGCGGGTTACACCCCCAGCCAGGCCTCTGCCCCACGTTGGATCCCGCCTTGTAGGTACAAGTGGGACTCAATCACCATCATGCAACAAGCCTCTCCTGAGCACCTACTGTGTGTGCAGGCCCCAGGGCCAGCATTCAGAGGAGGATATGGATGAGCGACAATCCTGACCTCCGGGAGCCCACAGTCCAGCAAGGAAAGCAGTCCTGTAAGCGGATCTCTAAGATACCCTGTGGGCAGTGCTAAAATTAGAGGTGTGTCCCCAACACGCTGAGGGTGCATGTGTCAGAATGATTCACCCTGTATGGTGGGAAGAGGAGGCTCTAAGTGCCTCTGTGTGAGCTCATTTCTCCCGCAGACATCTCCATGACTTACTGGAAGGGCGAAGGAGCACTGGCCTGAGGATGCGGAGACCTGGGGTATATGCCAGCTCTGCCAAGTGAGCCTCAAACACACTCTTTTGCAGCCCCAAAGTTCCCTGCTGAAAACAAGAGGGCCCTGAGTGTGGGACAGATAACCATAAGTGGTTTAGGGGCATATTCATAGGGACTTACAGACTGAGCTTTCCTCATTCAATGCCCTTTCAACCCCTCCGATTGCATCAAGGACTTGCCAACCTACCTTTTGAACAGAGAGGGTGGGCATCAGGGTCACAGCCTTCAGCACCCACGACATCTAGCTAGGATTTAGTATCATTGTTTTGTTTTCCCCGTACTATATTTACTTTAAAACTTTACCTGCTATTTATGATGAGGGGTCTTGGTTTCTCATTCATAATACTAACATAAAACCTTCTTTTAAAAATAAATTTAAAGGCGTGTATATTCAGGGCAACTTGAATCTATGTGCCTAGAAAATAAAAAAATATATAATTTAAAAAAGGGAAAAAAGAAAAAGAAATTTAAGTTTAAAAAGTAAGTTTAGGCTGGACGCAGTGGCTCACGCCTGTAATCCCAACATTTTGGGAGGCCCAGGCTGGTGGATCATTTGAGGCCAGAAGTTTGAGACAGTCTGGTCAACATGGTGGGACCCCGTCTCTATCAAAAATACAAAAATTAGCCCAGCGTGTTAGTAGGTGCCTGTAGTCCCAGCTACTCGCACCTGGAGGTTGGGAGTAGCTGAAGCAGCAGAATCGCTTGAGCCCGGAAGGCAGAGGCTGCAGTGAGCCAAGATCACACCACTGTACTCCAGTCTAGGTGAAAGAGTGAGGTTCTGTCTCAAAAAAAAAAAAAAAAAAAAAGTAAATTTAAATAAGCATATTAAGTAAATAATATTACAATTGGTATCACCTCTATATAGGACAATTTAATAACATCAAAATGTTAAATACACATACAAAAACAGGCAAAGCTATTCTATACTGCTAGATAATCCAGTGGTGACCACCCCCAAAGGTAAAAGATAGTGCCTAGAAGAGGGCTTGAGGGGTATCTGGCTTCCGCTGTCCATTCTGCTGGTTGACCTGGGGGCTCACTGTACAGGTGTGTTCACTTTGTGAAAACTTATCAAACTATATACACTGATGACAGGCGTGTGTCTGCATGTATAACATATATTCACATACCCCTTAACTCAACAACCCCACGCCTAGAAATTACTCCGCAGACATATACACCCATGCAAAATGACACATTCAGAGATACTCACTGTGTCACTGTTCTCAGTTAAAAAAAAAAAAAAAAAAGAGAGAAAAAGAAAGAAGGAAGGAAGGAAGGAAGGAAGGAAGGAAGGAAGGAAGGAAGGAAGGAAGGAAGGAAAGAAGGAGAAAGAACGAATGAACATTGGAAACAACCTAAGAGTTCCCCAGCTGGGGACTATTAAATAAATGTGGCATAGATTCCACTCTAGTGGTACATAGTTTTGTGCATAGTGTGCTACCTTATTTTAAATATACATATGTTTGGCCTAGGACATCCTTTGACTAGGATAGCTCAGAAAAGAGTGACAGGAAACTGATAACAAAGGCCCCCTCTGGACTGGGCAGGCCAGGAGAGAGGAGTAGGAGGGGAGGCTCTTCACTAACCATTACCCTTTTCTCTTTTTTTTTTTTTTTTTTTTTTGAGACGGAGTCTCACTCTGTTGCCAGGCTGGAGAGCAATGGCGCTATCTAGGCTCACTGTAACCTCCACCTTCCGGGTTCAAGTGATCCTCCGCCTCAGCCTCTAGCTGTAACTGAAACTACAGGCACGCGCCATCACACCAGCTAATTTTTGTATTTTTAGTAAAGATGGGGTTCCGCCATGTTGGCCAGGATGTTCTTGATCTCTCAACCTCATGATCCACCTGCCTCGGCCTCCCAAAGTGCTGGGATTACACCTCACCCAGTTTTACCCTTTTCTACTTCTAAATTTTGTACCAAGCCATCATGATGGAAACCATGCATTTCCATCAATAGTAATTTATTTTTTATTTTTTATTTTTTTGCAAGAGTCTCATGCAGGCTGGAATGCAGTGGCACAATCTCAAGTCATTTCAACCTCCATCTCCTGAGCTCAGGTGATCCTCCCACCTCAGCCTCCCAAGTAGCTGTGATTACAGGTGCATGCCACCACGCCCAGCTAATTTTTTTATTTTTAGTAGAGACAGGGTTTCACCATGTTACCCAGGCTGGTCTCGAACTCCCAGGCTCAAGCAATCTGCCCATCTTGGCCTTCCAAAGTGCTAGGATTACAGGCATCAGCCACAACACCTGGCCAATAGTAATTTTTTTTATTTTTAGACCGAGTCTTGCTCTGTCTCCCAACTGCAGTGCCATGGCACGATGTCAGCTCACTGCAACCTCCGCCTCCTGGGTTCAAGCAATTCTCATGCTTCAGCCTCCTGAGTAACTGGGATTACAGGCACACGCCACCACGTCTGGCTAATTTTTGTATTTTTAGTAGAGATGGGGTTTCACCATGTTGGCCAGGCTGGTCTCAAACTCCAGACCTCAGGTGATCCTCCCACCTCAGTCTCCCAAAATGCTGAGATTACAAGTGTGAGCCACTGGGCCCAGCCCCAGTAGTAATTTTTAAAGTAAGCAAAAAGTCTTACAGAAGGTACAAGCCTGTCATAAAACTTATGAACCCTCTAGACCTAAAAACAGATGCAAATTGTTAGCACTTTGTACTTATAAAGCAAGTAACCCTTCCCTCAACCCCAGAGATGGACCCAGAGATAATGGGCTTTCCTGTAAATGGTTTCCAAATAACAGTAAACCTGGTCCAGGACAAATTACTTAACTCACACTGGGCCCTGCCCTGCAGTCAAACTCTGGCACCTGGAGCTGCCCTGGCAGAGCTGGCAGGTGGCTGAGTTCTTGGCATGGGTGTGGAGATTTTAAACAGAAATACTTCTCCAGATGGGAGTTAAGGATTAGTAAGGCAACCTCAGTCGGCAGAGGAGGGAGTCCAAGTTCTGAGAACCGCCCTGCCCAAGAGAAGCAAGGCAAGGGTCATTGAGTGGGCTTCTCTGGGAGCTGCAAAGGACAGTGACAGAGCAAAGCCTTAAAAATTAGAGTTCGGGGGCCGGGCGCGGTGGTTCACACCTGTAATCCCAGCACTTTGGGAGGCCGAGGCGGGCGGATCACGAGGTCAGGAGATCGAGACCATCCTGGCTAACACGGTGAAAGCCCGTCTCAACTAAAAAATACAAAAAAAATCAGCCGGACGTGGTGGCGAGCGCCTGTGGTCCCAGTTACTCGGGAAGCTGAGGCAGGAGAAGGGCGTCAACCCGGGAAGAGGCGGAGCTTGCAGTGAGGCAAGACTGCACTGCACTCCAGCCTGGGCAACAGAGCAAGACTCCATCTCAAAAAAAAAAAAAAAAATAGAGTTCGGTTTTATTTAACTGCATGATGTATGTTTGTACTGCACTTGTTTTGCTCATATGTCACTCTTTCCCCATATTGCTAATCCTAAAATAATTCAGTGAGGTGCAGGGCAGAGATTCACTTATTCATTTTACAGATGAGAAAATGGAAGTGTGAGGAGGTAGAGAGACTGGTTAGTAATTATACATCTGGGGAAAGGGTGAAGCCCGAAATACAACTCCCATCTTCCTACCTCCCTATCCATCAATCTTGGGCTCTCCTCTTTCAATTCTGATCTACAGAGAGAAGGGCTCACAGGCCAGACAAGGGGCAGGCACAGAAATCCTAGGGACGTAAAGGACCTATGAGACCACCTAGGGCAGCAGTTTTCAATACTGACTGCACACTAGAATTACCTTAATTCTGGTAAGTAATTTACTAGAATTAAGCTTAAGTAAATTTAAATAAATACCTATGCCAGGGCACAAGAATCTGTAGATTCTGATGCAACCGCTGATTTCTAGCTCAAATCACCCGCACTCCCATCCCACATATGACCTTCTGTCTCCCTGGAGCTTCCACTAACAGGTCCTTGCTCCACCCTCCCACCCCAAACATACTGCTCATCTCTCTTCCACACTACCTGGAGTCAGAGAATTGGATTGGAAACTGGTCTCAGACTAGTTTTATAGATGGAAAAGTCAACGAACAGTTCTGAGGCCCAAAACAGGGAAGTGACTTGCCTAAGATATCCATAAGTCAGTAACAGAGCTGAATCTGGATCTCCGATTACTAGGCAAGGCCCCACCCACAAAGGGGTCACAGGCAAAACCAGTCCTGATGGCAAATCCTGCAGCTCCTGCTAGCAGAAGAGACCCAGCAAGGGGTTAAGGAGGACAACAGGGGAGAGTGTGTGTGTTTGGTGGGAAAGGGGTGTCAGTAACCACCCTGGGGTCCCTGGCCAAGTTTGCTCTCCTGGCGTACTGGAGGCAGGGAGTGATCCCGGAGTGACGGGGCAGAGCTGGCCTGTAGGAAGATATCTTCATCTCTAGACCAGGGCCCAGCCTAATCTGAGACACCCTTACAGAAACCCAGTATTTTGGGGCAGCTTACACCACAGGTGTCCAGATTCCCTGCGCATGATAGTAATCATGTCTCACACTTCTTGAGCTCTTAGCTAGGCACCGTACCCGGCCTATTTCATTTAATCTCCGCGAGCATCCTACATGTTGAAAATAATTACTGTGTCCATTTACAGATGAGGAAACCATGGCCGAGAAGGATTAAGTAACCTCCCCAAGATCACTCAGCAAGTGCTCATTTCAGAAATGCACAAACTAAAATTCGAACAATACAGAGATTAGCAATGTTTTAAATAAAAATTAAAATGTAAAATAAAAGACCACTGGGAGCGACGGAATTCAAAGCTTGGTTCATGTCTAACCGCTACCATCCTGTCCCCTAACAAGGCAGAGGAGGAGGTGAAGCCCAGCGACAGCGGAAACTGAGCACCTAGGAGTGCAGGAGACGTCGTCTGATGGAATCCTCCTCGCCACGCAGGAGGCACGCGCATCCACCAAAGAGGAAACCAAGACGCAGCGGGGAAGCGTCTTTCTTGCTCAGGGGCATCTGCAAGTAATTAGCAGGGACCAGACCCGGAATCCAGGTCTCCCAACCCCGACTGCAAAGCCTAACTACTTAAGCTCCACAGGCCGATGCAGAGGCAAAGTCAGTCCTACCGGGTAGGCGTGGTGGGTGCGGCCAGCGCGGTCACCTCGTCCTAGCCAGTCGGCCAGCGGACGCACAGCGGGCAAACCGCCCACCGGGTGCACACAGGTGAGCCAGGTGGCACTCGGCCGGTAGGCAACCAGCTCTAACACTCCCGAGAGGGCGGCTGAAAATTCAGGCTGAGCTCTGGCCGCCAGAATTTTCCGGTTCCCGGGTAGAAAGACAAGGAGTTCGCGCGCGCTCCCCTGCGCACTCCCGGGAGCGGTTAAGTCTGGACCCAACCCCGGGTTAGTGAGGCGGCGGTCGGAGTGTGGTCCACACCCCCCATCCCGGGGCCCTACTGGGGTCACTCACCCAAAACACGGTGGAGTAGATGGTAAGTGAAAACTTGAGCCAGAGGTAAGAGAAGCGCGCGCAGTAGCGCACCTGCTCTGAGTCCCCGCGCGGCATTCTGGGCGCTCCCCGCGCGGGTTACGGGGGCTCCGGGGCTCTCCGGCTTGGTCTCTCAGCCAGAGCTCGAGGCCCCACCTGCGGCTGCCAGGCTACTAGCCCCGCCACCGGCGTTCTCTCCGGGACTGACACTGGCGCGCGGCAATCACAGCCCCAGCCGGGAAGCCTGCCAGCCCTGGCGGCCAATGGGAGGCCGCGGCGGCCCAGCCTCTGGGAGGGGGCGGGCCAGGGGCGGAGCTGCTGCCCTGGGCCCTAGAGGGGACCAAGAAGGGATGGGACCGGGAGACGGTCTTGCAAATAGCTCGAGTGCAACTCTGGCAACGCCTGTGCTAATGCAGGGGGGCGTGGGAGAGTGTGACCCAGAGGTGCTCTAGGGAGACAGCGAGCGTGCCTAATCGGGGTACTTAGAAATGCGAACTTTCCTCTGTTGTCAAGAGGGAAAACTATGGGAAAAGGGCAGGAATTAATCGCCCAGGTGTTGAAAGTGCAAATGAGTGTGCCAAACGTGAGTGGAATAAGGAAGTGGAGTTGCTCGGCCTCAGGGAGGCGGAGTACGGCATCTTGGGATGTGTGGTAGACCAGGGTGGGGCCAATAGGCCCCCATGGAGCTGGAGTCTGGGGTTTGCTCGTGAAACAGATCTGCTGAAGGCCTTCACCAAACGACCTCGGAAGTCCCTTTCTTTTGCCAGGTGATAACCGAGCCTTGGGAAGGGTTCCTCTCGGGAAACGCCATCTTCAAATTAGGTTGAAGGCCTGGCGCGGTGGCTCACGCCTGTAATCCCAGCATTTAAGGAGGCTGAGGCGGGAGAATGGCTTGAGCCCCAGGAGTTCAAGACCAGCCTGGGCAACATGGCCAAGCCCCGACTCTATAATTAAAAAATAAATAAAAAGCCAGGCACGGTGGTGCGCCTGTTGTCCCAGCTACTTGGGAGACTGAGGCAGGAGGATGGCTTGAGTCGGGGAAGTCAAGGCTGCAGTGAGCCGTGATTGTGCCACTGCACTCCAGCCTGGGAGACAGTGAGACCCTCTCTCCAAAACAAAAACAAAAACAAGGCCGGGCACGGTGGCTCAGGCCTGTAATACCAACACTTTGGGAGGCCAAGGCGTGCAGATCACTTGAGGTCAGGAGTTCGATACTAGCCTGGCTAAATGGTGAAACCCCGTCACTACTAAGAAATACAAAAAATTAGCCGGGCAGAGGCCGGGCGCTGTGGCTCACGCCTGTAATCCCAGCACTTTGGAAGGCCAAGGCGGGCGGATGATGAGGTCAGGAGATCGAGACCATCCTGGTTAACACGGTGAAACCCCGTCTCTACTAAAAATACAAAAAATTAGCCGGGCGTAGTGGCGGGCGCCTGTAATCCCAGCTACTCGGGAGGCTGAGGCGGGAGAATGGCGTGAACCCAGGGGGCGGAGCTTGCAGTGAGCGGAGATCAAGCCACTGCACTCCGGGTAGAGTGGCACGCGCTTGTAGTCCCAGTTACTCAGGAGGCTGAAGCAGGAGAATCGCTTGAACCCAGGAGGCAGAGGTTACAGTGAACCGACATCCCGCCACTGCACTCCGGCCTGGGCGACAAAGGGAGACTATGTCTCAAAAGAACAAAAAACAAACAAACAGAAACTACAGATGAGGGAGGCAGCTCCCTCTCTTGCACATAGCCAACCACTAACCCAGCCTCCTCCCACCTGGCCTTTTCTCAGCCTGGGACCAGAGGTGGCTGTGAGCCTGTCTCTCATGCTAGATGGTCCCAGTTTTACTCACTGTTGCTTTCCTGTCTCCCCAAGCCTAGCTCAGCCTGGGACTTGGGAGCCAGACAATCCCTGCTGTGGCCTTCAGTAATTAAATCCATGGCACAGAGGTCATAAGCTCAAGCAGTGCTGGGTGGGGTCCCTGGTGGTGATTTCAGGAATGACACTCTTATACAAGTCCCCAGTCCTGGGTTCCCAGGGCTCCTGCATACACAAACTCAACAGAGAAGGACAGTCTCAGAGACTTGAGTCCAGGCTGGCTCTAGCCCCCAGGGCTCTGCCCTAGGAGGAAGAAAGCAAGGTTGGGGGGTGGGAGGGAGGCAGTGCCATGCCTGGAAGGGTAAAAGGAAACCAGTTTCCTGGTACAAAACGAGCAAACCTTGGGAAGATGTTTGTGTGGGGTAGAGAAATAGAACCAGGGCCAGGCACAGTGGCTCATGCCTGTAATCCCAGCATTTTGGGAGGCCAAGGTGGGAGGTTTGCTTGAGTGCAGGAGTTTCAGACCAGTCTGAGCAACGTAGCAAACCTCGTCTCCACTGAAAATCAAAAAAAATTAGCCAAGCATGGTGACTCGTGCCTGTAGTACTTGGGAGACTGAGGTGGGGGTATCGCTTCTGGAGCCCGAAAGATCAAGGCTGCAGTGAGCTATGATTGTGCTATAGCACTCAAGCCTGGACAACAAAGACAGATCCTGGTTTAAAAAAAACAACAGAAAAAAAAAGGTGGAAAGAGAACCAGAGACGAATGCAAGCTGCCCTCAAATGATTATCTGAGAGCCAAGAAGACAGCTTACCATAGGGTTAAAAGTTGTCCATTTTGGCCGGGCACAGTGGCTCATGACTGTCATCCCAACACTTAGAGAGGCCAAGGCAGGGGGATCACTTGAGGTCAGGAACTCAAGACCAGCCTGACCAACGTGGTGAAACCCCAGCTCTACTAAAAATACAAAAATTAGCCGGGCATGGTGATGGGTGCCTATAATCCCAGCTACTCGGGAGGCTGAGGCAGGAGAATCACTTGAACCTGGATAGCAGAGGTTGCAATGAGTCAAGATTGCGCCACTGCACTCCAGCCTGGATGACAGAGCTAAACTCTGTCCCAAAAGAAGAAGAAGAAAAAAAGTTGTCCTTTCTGTCCTTTGAGGAGGAAGACTAACTTTTTATTCCTCTTTGAGGGCTAGAGCCTCCATCCAGCCCGGCAGAGCTAAGTTCACACCCATTATTTGAGGTGCTAGTCTCTTCCCCACCCATAGAAGCTTGGAATCCTTTTCATACCCTGGAAGGCTACTTTAGCCTCCTAGTTCCCTTTCACTCTCCGTATTTAAACTACAGTCCCAACTGCCACACACCTCCTCCATCGGGTTTCCTTCCTAGTTGCCCCTGGACTTCTATTCTTCCCTTCTGGCCTCTCCAACCAGCTGCATTTTCTCTCATCTTTCAAATATTCCCTGGTGACACACAAGCTTCTTAGCAAGCCCTCTCAGCTCTCCCTAAGACCTTGAGGTGAGCCATCCCTACAAAGAGCCTTGGAGCTCTTTGGGGGCTGGCACAGCCTTTCCCCGGCTGCTGGGCTCCTTCATTGTGCCTCCCCACCTGCAACCCTGACCCTGGCCCCAAGCATTAGCGCTCCTCCTGAATCATATTTGCAAACACTGAGACCTCAGAAGAAATGGCCATCTGTTTCCCACTTTTCCTTCTTTAGCCAGGAACTCTGGCCTAGAGGCCAGTCGGCCTGGTGCAAATCCTGGTTTTGCCATTACTTTTTTGTAGAACTGTTAGAATGTGTGGCATAGTGTGACATACAGGTGTGAATGTAACCCTAGCTGCAGATGAAAAGCACCTGGTGAGCTTTAAATGTATCCTGATATTCAAGCCCCACTGCAGTCAAGTCAAAATCCCCACCAACAGGAACCTGGTAATCAGTATTATTTTTAAACTCCCCAGGTAATTTCTTATTTTTATTTTTATTTTTTTGAGAGGCAGTGTCGCTCTGTCACCCAGGCTGGAGTGCAGTGGCATGATCTTGACTCACTGCAACCTCTACTATCCAAGTTCAAGTGATTCTTCTCCCTCAGCCTCCCAAGTAGCTGACATTGCAGCCCCCCACCACCACGCCCAGCTAATTTTTGTATTTTAGTAGAGACGGGGTTTCACCATGTTGGTCAGGCTGGTCTTGAACTCCTGACCTCAAATCATCAGCCCACCTCAGCCTCCGGAAGTGCTAGGATTACAGACATGAGCCATTGTGTCTGGCCTACCCCAAGTAATTTCTAAAGTGCAGCCAGAATTAAGCATCACTGGTACAGAGGTAGTCATGAGGGTAAGGTTGTCAGCCAACATCTTACCAGAAAGCCACATTCCAGAGGCCACTTACTCAGCTATCCACTGATATACTGGTAAATATTTAAAAACTGGCTGGTGTGGGGGATTCCAATTTCCATAAAGTAAATACTTCCACCATGTCTGATTTTAAGTTACCAACTTCAAGTCAATGAACTTGGGAGTTCAGAGGCATGCAGAGTCTGGAACAATCGCTCAGTATCCCATGCAAATATCCATATCTCAATCTACCCCAAGGCCTTTCTAATTAGCATAATGAATGCGGTAAAATTCCAGGCTTATTAATTAGCATAACAGGTATTAGAAATGAGTCTCCTTTGGAGAAATTAACAGTATTCAAGATATTTAGATTGGCTAAAATAGTTTTGGCCCCACCCATTCCTTGTTCAAACAGTGTCAAAGAATCTTGGGAAGCTGCTAATTCTCACTTATGGATAATATACTGAGCTAAAGGCTTGAGAGTGCTTCTGTCTCGAAGTATTCCAATGCAGCCATCGGTCAAACTGAATCTTGCCTTTAGAACATTGTATTTTCCTCCAGCAGACCCTTCCTGCAAGGTAGAAAAGTTCCTAAAAGGACAGAAAGCTGGGCCTTCTTGAGTTTCACAGAAGAGGTTGTATGAACCAATTTTATGGCTACTTGCTAATAAATGTTTGTTTTATAGACATTTGTATGGGCAGCAGAATCCGTCCTGAGATCTGTTTTCATGTTAGCTTGGCAGTGAGATTTAGGGGGAAATGACTAACCCTTGCCTTTAGTGGCTATTACAGTTTGTGAAAAAGAAGCTAACAATCATGCATGACCAACTTGACTTGAGTATGTCTGTATTCATGCCACTGGGCAAAGGACTCTGTCTGTGCCTCTGTTTCCCCACCTGTGAAACAATGAGGTTGGCCTGTTTCTCTTCCAGCTCTAACAATCTTAGCTGTAATTCTCACAGTCAATAGATGAGTCAGCCAATGCACAACGAGCTTCTCCTATGAGTCAAGTCCTGCCCAGGCTCTGAGGATACAACTGCAAACAAGACACACAAGAGCTTCTGTTCTATTCTCTTGGAGAGTGGGGGATTGTAGGAACATGCAACACATGAAAACAGACACATGAAAAGTATCATTTCAGCCCTCAAAGTGGCTCACTGGTAATCCCAGCACTTTGAGAGGCTGAAGTGGGAGGATAGCTTAAGGCCAGGAGTTGGAGACTAGCCTAGGCAACAAAGTGAGACCCTGTCTCTACAAAAACAAATGTTTTAAACCGTCCGGGCACAGTGGTGCATGCCTGCAGTTCCATCTACTCAGGAGTCACTGGCAAGAAGATTGCTTGAGCCCAGGAATTTGAGGCTTCATTGAGCTATGATTGCAACACTGCATTCCAGCCTGGGCAACAGCAAGGCCGTGCCTGAAAATAAATAAATAAATAAATAAAGGAAAACAGAAAAGTATAATTTCAGATATGGATCCCTGCTAAAGATCTGAGAGTAGAGCTTTTAAGTGGAAGAAACAGCAAGTGCAAAGGCAGGAGACAGGAAAGGCCTTGGAGAGATCTGTGTGGCTCATGCAATGGGCTCCTGGGAGAGTGGAAGGAGGCAAGGTCAGAGACATTGAGCCTGTGGCTTTAGAAAATGGTTTAGATTTATTTCTAGTTTCACTGAGGGCCATTGGTAGGTTTTAAGCAGGAAGGTGATACAGAATCTGATTTGTGCTTGGGCAGGCTCCTGTATGGAGGATGGACAGGAGTTGGGGGAACCTACAGAAGGGGAGGGAGGAGGAAGACTGGTTAGGAGGCCATTGCAGCAGTCCCAGTGCAAGAAGGTTTTGACTTGGACTAAGAGGACAGCACTGGAAATAGTGGCAAGCAGTTTCATTGGGGATATACATTACGGGTAGAGCCAGCAGGGCTTACTGATGCACTGGGTGTGGAGTGTGAGAAAAAGAGAAACCAAGGATGATCCCAAATTCTTTTGCCTCAAGCAACTAGGTAGATGTTGCTGTCACTTACAAAGGCAAGAGACATCAAGAAGAGTGGCAAGGGAGGTTAGCCCAAAACTGGAATTACTTTTGTGCTTGTTTCAGCAGCACATATGCTTTTTAAAAAAATGCAATTTCTTTATTTGGCTATTTTATTTTTTGAGATGTCTTTTCAAAATCCAGGTGCAGCTGTCTGGGGGGCTCAGAGGTGAGGTTTGGGTTGGATGATATAGATTTGAGAGTCATTTGATCCATTTATGGCCTATATGAGGTCATCTAGGGAGAAAGTATAGCAAGAAGAAAAAAGAGAGACAAAGGCCGACCCTGGGCCCTCCTACATTGAGAATGAGAGAGGCAGCAACAGAGAAGGTACAGTCAGTAAGGAAGAAGGAAAATAAGGCCAGTGAGGGGACAGGGATGCTTGGAGAAGGAGAAAAGATGTGGGAAAGGATTACGTGTCCTGGCAACTCCCCTTCCAACCTGCGCCAAGGCTTCCACTATGTCCTGAGAGGTCAAGTAGGGGCAGCACAGAAAATCATCCATTTGCTTTGCAAGATGTGAGTCACAATGACCTGATGAGAGCTCTTTCCACAGAGCATCGGGGTGAAAGCCTTATTAGAATGGATGAAAGAGAGGAAGGGCGAGAGCAGAGGACACAAGTACAGGAAACACAGGGAAGAAGGCATTCCTTCAAGCAGTTGTGAAACCATTCGCAAGGGAGTTTGCACATGGACTTCTTCCCATTCTACCAAATACACAAGAGTAACCTCTATTTGGGAGATTTTAAATGACCATGAACTCCTTACAGCTTCTATCAAGAGGTAGAATCTATTTTTCCACCTTGTGAGTCTATGCTGCACTTCTGACTTGTTTTCATCAATAGAATGTGATGGAAGTGAGGTTTGAGTTCTAAGCCTAGGAATCAAATGCCTTGGCTTGTCATGAGAACACTTCTGAGCTAGCCTGCTGGAGAGACCACATGAAGTAGAGCCATGGCTCCTTGCTGACAGCCACCAACTGCCTGACATGTGAGTGAAACCATCTTAGCCCATCCAGCCCATCAACCCAACCGCTGACTATATCCATGTGAGTGGATCCAGGCAAGACCAGCAGAACCACCCAGCTGAGTCCAGCCCAAGTTTGTCCACACACAGAATTATGAACTAATGCATGATTGTTGTATTAAGGCACTAAGGCACTAAATTCTGGGGTAATTTGTTTTACAGCAAAAGCTAACTGTTACATTCATAGATCCTTTTTTTTTTTTTTGAGATGGAGTATTGCTCTGTCGCTGAGGCTGGAGTGCAGTGGCACGATCTCAGCTCACTGCAACCTCTGCTATCTGGGCTCAAGTGATTCTCCTGCCTCAGTCTCCCGAGTAGCTGGGATTATAGGCACCTGCCACTGCGCCCAGCTAATTTTTGTATTTTTAGTACAGATGGCATTTTACCACCTTGGCCAGGCTGGTCTTGAGCTCCTGACCTCGTGATCAACCCACCTCGGCCTCCCAAAGTGCTGGGATTACGGGCGTGAGTCACGCCCAGCCTCATAGATACTTAAAAAAAAAAGGAACTCAAATACCCATCCCTTTCTTTACTATTCCTCTAGTTCTTCCCCCGAAATACTGCAATTTTGAATCTATATATTTATTCTTGAAATGGGACTTCATCCTCATTAGTAGAGTGATGAGTAAAAAAAACAAAAACAAACAAAACACACACAACAACAACAAAAAAAGACAGAAAGAAAAAGGACTTCACTGGGCACAGTGGCTCAAGCCTGTAAACCCAACACTTTGAGAGGCTGAGGCGGGAGGATTGCTTGAGGCCAGAAGTTTGACACCAGCCTGAGTAACATAGTGAGACCTCATCTCAAAAAAGAAAGAGAAAGAAAGGAGGAAAGGAAAAGAAAGGAAAGGAGAGAGGAGAGAAAGGAAAAAGGAAAGGAAAAGGGAAAGGAGAAAAAGAAAAAAGACTACCGTTGTCCAGGTTTTCCATGACTCCTGTCTTTCAACTCCCAAGGCCCTATATTCATTCTCTACTAGTTATTTCTTTAGCATCAGGCATTGAGCTGGGGGCTCTCACATAATTACCTCTTAAATCTCACAACCCATGGAATTTGGCAAATAAGGAAACTGAAGTTCAAAGAAGTAAACTGATTTTTCTCCATTAAAGTGGGCCGGGCACGGTGGTTTACGTCTGTAATCCCAGTACTTTGGGAGGCCAAAGCGGGCTGATCACAAGGTCAGGAGATCGAGACCATCCTGGCTAACACAGTGAAACCCTGTCGCTACTAAAAATACAAAAAATTAGCTGGGCATGGTGGCGGGTGCCTGCAGTCCCAACTACTCAGGAGGCTGAGGCAAGAGAATCGCTTGAACCCGGGAGGCAGAGGTTGCAGTGAGCTAAGATCGCGCCACTGCACTCCAGCCTGGGCGACAGAGCGAGACTCCATCTCAAAAAAAAAAAAGTTAAAGTGCCCCCTGACCCAGCAAGCAATATGCTTTTTACTCCAATGCAGTTGTAGCCCCAGCTACATTAGAATAAAATGATTTAACTAAGTGGCTAAAAAGCAAATTGGAACAATACACTCAGTTCAAATATTGGCAGTTCAATACTGGTTGGAGTTGAAGCTTTACATGGAGAGGCAGGTTACTGCAAAATAGTAGTTCCAAGAGATTTTAAGTGTTGTTTTTTTTTTTTTAAAGGATCCATTAAATAAGTCTAGGAAATACTGCAGGACTTCTTCATAGCCTTTAGTGAGAACAGATACAGTATTGTGTATCTCTAAGAGGAAAGAAGGATATGTAGCCTCTCTGAACTGTATTTGAGGACACAACGTTTTCCCTAGACACCAGCTATTAACATCTCAAGGAACTAGCATATCTTGAAACATACTTCGGGAAATGCTGTCCCATGGCACTAGTTCCTAATTTTTTTGAAGTTGAAAGCAACCTCCTCAAAGTTTTATGCTCTATACTTAAGAGGAAAGTTAAAGACAACAGTGATTATTTATGTTTTATGCTTGGCTTTGCAAATTACACAACTTATTCTGCAATGATTGTCAAACAACCAGACTAGGCTATGATCACCCGTGTTAGGGTCCTACATGGGAGATGGGCACATTTTAGTGACTTTGGGCCCAAGGGGATTCAGGACAACAGCCTCCAAGGACGTGCAAAATGCTCATTACTCAGAAGGGCCTGGGTCACCCCAGCGGCTTCCTGTTTTAGAAGTCCCCTGGAGAGCTGCCTCTAAAAGCCCTGCTCCTTCTGGCTTCCTCTCCGCAGCCCCCACCACTGCCCCCACAGAAGGCCGACTGCCCAGATCCTCCTCCATGCATCCCTGGGCCATTCCTACCCTTGGCTACTGAACAGCTGTCCTTGCAGCCCCCATCCCAGAACTCCTGTCCTTCCTCCTGTCCCCTGCCATCCCCTGATGAAAGACTGCTCCTGACCACCAGCTGGGGAGAGTGGATGGCCTCATGATGACCTAACTGACCAACCACAGTGTCTATTAGTGGATGATTGACACAGCCATGCGTGAGCCCTGTGCAGCCATTGGAGGTGATGTAGAAAGGTATTGGCCGGGCGCGGTGGCTCAAGCCTGTAATCCCAGCACTTTGGGAGGCCGAGACGGGTGGATCACGAGGTCAGGAGATCGAGACCATCCTGGCTAACACGGTGAAACCCCATCTCTACTAAAAAATACAAAAAACTAGCCGGGCGAGGTGGCGGGCGCCTGTAGTCCCAGCTACTCAGGAGGCTGAGGCAGGAGAATGGCGTAAACCCGGGAGGTGGAGCTTGCAGTGAGCTGAGATCCAGCCACTGCACCCCAGCCTGGGCGACAGAGCAAGACTCCGTCTCAAAAAAAAAAAAAAAAAAAAAAAAAAAGAAAGGTATTGAGTGTGCTGGGAACTGCTCTTCATACCCTGAGGTTCTGTCTGTGTGTTTGGGGGTGGAAATGGAACATAAGTCAGGTTCTTTAAGTTCTGAGACTTCAGCAGGCTTTCTGGGCCTTTATCCCCAGCAATGGTAGGGGGAGCAGAGAGGTGATACCAGCAGGTGTATGAAACCTTTGGAACCCACAGAGGAACTATCTTCAGCCTTTAGAAGGGGACATCTGGGAAGTTCTGCAGACAGTGGCCTAGGCCAGATGACAGAACCAAACTAGAGGGTCCTGAATCTGGCAAGTGGGTATATGCTATGGGAGATGGTCACTCCAGGCTGGGGTCCCAGGGCTGGGAATGCAGTCAGGAGCTGGCAGAGCCTACTAGAGTTCTGCTGTGTCTGGTGAGCCTTTCTGAGGCAACAGGCTCTGATTGTGCACTGCCCTTAGGTGATGGCAGTGCATGAGTTGGGGAAGGCTAGTGGGTCACTAAGCATAGGGGTGCTGGGCCATTTCATGATGTAGTGGGGAGGGTATGTGGGGCAGGACACACAACAGTAAGTTCAATATAATAATAACTATTTCCCAAAACATACTGTACCTCCATTCATAAGGATGAGGTCACACCTTTATAAAAGAAAAAAGTGGAAGGGAGTTCTCCTCAAATAGAAACATGCAGATGTCAGGCCAGGTACAGTGGCTCACGCCTGTAATCCCAGCACTTTGGGAGGCCGAGACAGGCAGATCATTTAAGGTCAGGAGCTCCAGATCAGCCTGGCCAACCTGAGGAAACCTCGCCTCTGCTAAAAATGCAAAAATTAGCCAGGCATTGTGGTGGGTGCCTGTAATCTCACTCTGGAGCCTGAGGCACAAGAATCGCTTGTACCTGGGAGGCAGAGGTTGCAGTGGGCCAAGATTGCACCACTGCACTCCAGCCTGGGCAATAGTGAAAGACTCCGTCTAAAAAAAAATATATATATATATATGCAGATGTCCATTCTTCTCCTGTATGACCAGTTTCCCAGCCTGGACCCCAGGTGCAACTGCGCATCTTTTGGGACTTGTTCATTTTTCGGCAGTATGTGTGTGTGTGTGTGTGTGTGTGTGTGTGTGTGTGTGTATACATATATACATATATATATGAAACCCTCAGAGAGTAGAGGGAAAATCTTCCCTCACCTTCAGAGGCAAAGCCTCCGAGACCCCCAGAGCCACTTCTCTTCCTCACAGCCCAGGGCTAGCCCTGTACTTGGCATCCACCCTTGTAAGGTATCTGTCTTCTGGCTGGCTTTCTCCACCAAAATGTTTTGGATTGCTTGATAGCTTATTATACCTCCCAAAAAAATTTTAAATCTTTTTGGAGTCACCTGAATCAGTGCTGTGAGGCAGGGTGGGTAACTGTTTGTATGCCCAATTACAAATGAGAAAACAGGTTAGACTATTTCCCCAGGTCATTGAGAGAATTAGCAGTAAACCAAGACTGACAGTAGTGGTGATTCAAGAAGTCCCAGAGCTGGGAGGATCTTAGACATAATTGTGTCCAACATCCACATGAGTGGATAGAGAAACTCAAGCTAAAAGGGTGGCGTGTTGCTCACGGCTATATATTTAAGTTTGTGTCCTCTTCTATTTATGTGCTGTATTGCACAATAAAATGTTTTCTAAATGAGAAATATCCTGTTTAATTTTCATGTCTATGATGATTAGTGAGGTTGAGGACACACATTTCTGAAAATTTCCTGTTTTTATCCTTTGCACATTTTCCAATTAAGAGATTCTTTTAAGTGGCCCATGCCAGGTGGCTGACAGGCTGAGAAAATGCCATTCACACCTCTTATCTCCACAGGAGAGGGGCCCTTCTAGATGAGGAGACTCCAGGCTGGTCTTGCAGAGCTTTTTGTTTTGTTTTATTTTGTTTTTTTTGTTGTTGTTGTTGTTGGGGGGGGATGTGGACAGAGTCTCTGTCTGTCGCCCAGTCTGGAGTATAGTAGCGGCACGATCTCAGCTCACCACAACCTCCGCCTCCCGGGCTACAGCGATTCTCCTGCTTCAGCCTTCCGAGTAGCTGGGATTATAGGTGCCCACTACTACACCTGGCTAACTTTTGTATTTTTAGTAGAGACGGGGTTTCGCCATGTTGGCCGGGCTGGTCTCGAACTCCTGACCTCAGGTGATCCACCTGCCTTGGACTCCCAAAGTGTTGAGATTACAGCCGTGAACCACCACGCCCAGACATCTTGCAGAGCTTTGACAGAGGAAGAGTCTCAGAGCCATCTGCCTGCAGGGCCTGGCCTTGTTGGGGTTCAGCCAGGCATTCCGGGGAAGCAGCTGGGGAGCACTGGCTGATGGGATGTTGGACCAGGCCTGCCTGACTCATACTGGAAAAGGTTCGATGTCCCGGTGCCTGGGCATCATGCCCTGAGCAGCTCCACCTGTCACTCAGGAGGGCAGGGCAGCTGCTCTGGGAAAGGTTGGGTGCTTCTGGGGGAGGGGAACCTCAGGGGAGTCAGCTGTGCTCCCAGGGCAGCCTGAGGGTACCAAGGATAGAGTAGTAGGGGACACTGAAATGGGGTCTGGACTTGAACCTGTGGTTATAGAGGAAGGTGGGCAGAAGAAAGGCTGGAAGGCTTTTACATTCAAAAACACACATGGATCTGCTGGTTCATGAGCAGCAATCAACGAACCACAGTGTCTGGCCATGTGCTGGTTGCTATGGAACACCAGCAGCCCTTAAAGGTGGATTTTACAGTTTGCGGTTGACTAAGCACCTCCACCTCATATATTAGAGCACTTTCCACACGCAGATTTACTTGGAGAGTGCCCCCTTCCTTGCTGGATTGTCAGCACTGTGGGTGGGAAGAACCATCTTATTTCCAGATGCCACCCCGGTGTCTGGGTGCCTGGGGGGTGCCGGACACAGGTAGGTGCTCATTAAACATGGAAGCCAGCTGTCCCCTCAACCATGAGGACTGACTCTCCGGCAGCCCCACCTTAGACTTCTGGCAGCTGAAGACTTCTGCTGAATTCCACAGAATTCTGTCCTTCCCCAGGCTTCCCCTGAAATTCAGTCACCATTTGATGACAATCTTGTTGGGTCTCCGGGAGGCATCAATTATCTGCTCCCAGACTTTCTGGCTTTCTCCTACTTCCTATTTTCCCTCAGGGCATTTTAACTTCCTCGTTCCTGTTTACTGAGCTCAGCTCAGCGGCAGCACCTACTTTCTATCTTACACACCCAAATCCCCCTCAGCCTTGTTCAGAATAAACAGAAGGCGCTTCATTAACAAAATACAATCTTCGTTACAACATGTGTCGACTAAACTGTTGTTTTTCTTTCTCATGGGTCATCATAATCACTCTGTGTGGAGAAAAAGACAGGAAGGATTCTCCCAGGTTTACCCAAAAGGAGACAGTCTCAGATTTTTTGCCCAAAGTTTCTCACTCTGCCAGAGCATACAGCCCTGAGCATTTCACAAGTGCAGAGAAACCAAGTCAGCCCGGAATTCCTGGGGGATAGAAGTAGGGGGTCTGGGGAAAGACCACTGCTAGGGGCTGCTGAAACATTCACTGTGGGTGCTCAGTTTCACCTACTATTTAGTGCTTAGTTATAGTGCAGTGTAACTGCGGTGAGGCTACCTTGTAATTAAAGTCAGCTGGAGCTAGAGGGGTCATAGACTTCTTTTGGTAACGGATCTAAATTCCCTCCAATTTCATTCTCTCAGGAAGTCACGTCAACTGCCCCCAGAATGTCCTCTAGCTTAGCATTGCTCATATGTTTTTAACATTACCCGGAAATGTATGATATACTATAGCACAATGTGCATACAAATCACGCAACTGAGCCTGAAACAAACTCGCCCTTACCATGTGATGCATTCTTTTATTTCCTATACCATCGTTTTGTTTGAACTCTATTCACAACCCACTGTTTGAAAGCACTCATCTAATTGAATCAAACTGCTGACAGAATGCTTCCAGAGAAGCCTTGCTGGGCCCATTTTGGCAAACAGGAAAGATGCACTTGGATTTACAACATCTGTTTCTACAGCAAATATCGAGGTATTAAGCAACAGTCAAACCTATATAAATATGGCTCCAGTGATCCTGAAAGTTCCATGATGAAGCGTTAAATGGCAGTGTTCCTCACCTCCCTTACCCTGTCAGTTCACTCACTCTTTGGGTAACATAATCAGGAAGCCCTGAGGTGCACCTGAAGCCCAGAGAGCCCCGACATCTCCAAGGACAAGAACGGGTTTGGGGTTTCTGTCTCCTGAGCAAGAGCTGAGAGGCCAGTGGCCAGAGAGAAGGCACGTCCTCCTTTCAGCATCAGATGGCAGGGAATTTCTGGTGTCTGGAGATGACCCCACCAGCAGAACTCTTCTCAGGGAGGGGCTGCTTCTGCTGCAGGCTGTGTGTGGCCCTTGGGGGCCTGCCCTACCCACCTGACTTCTGTGGAGCAGGGGAAACTGCACGAGCTGACTGATGGATCCCAGATGGCCATGAGATTCTGAGGACAACTGGGAAGGAGAGAGTGAAGAAGTGACAGTTTGCCAGACCCGTCCCTCACCATGGGCCCAGGAGAACACAAAGTACGTGATCTTCCAGCACTTCACTGGTTTTGCCCTACTCTAGAAATATCAACAGCCTTGTCCCTGTGGGGAACCAAGAGGAAAAAAACATGAGCAAGTAAAGAAAAATTGCACCTGTTTAAGAGGACTCAGTAACACGAAGGAGGAAGCCCTAGGTGAACTAGTAGGAAAGGCAGAAAAGAACCCCAAAGAGAAAGGAGGGAAACGGGTATGGGAACTCTCAAGATGTGATCAGAGCACACTCAAAAAGATTCTTGCAAACTAAAATGCATGACTTTCAAATATAGCAATTCATTAGAAGACAGTAAATGCTAAGAATTGAATCAGTGGTCCGGAAGACATTGCGAGAGAGACGTCTTGCAGTATAGAGCAAAAACATAAAGAAGTGGGAATCTGAAAGGAACGAGAAGAGATGTGGAGGCGAAATCCAAGATGAAGAAACGTAGCAGCTGCTGTTGGCTGGCTAGTCAACCCCATTTCCATCCGTTCCCTTCTCTGACTCCACTATGGAGACTGGAAGAGTAAAATGTACTCATTATCAGCTCCCCTTGCTGGATGACACAGTTCTGGCCAATGGGACATAAGCTTCCAATAAGATTTTCTGGGTTTTTTAAAACTATAAAATGCGGCCAGGCACGGTGGCTTACGCCTGTAACCCCCAGCACTTTGGGAGGCCAAGGCAGGTGGATCACGAGGTCAGGAGTTCAAGACCAGCATGACCAACATGGTGAAACCCTGTCTCTACTCAAAATACAAAAATTAGCCAGGTGTGGTGGCATGTGCCTGTAATCCCAGCTACTCGGGAGGCTGAGGCAGGAGAATCGCTTGAACCTGAGAGGCGGAAGTTGCAGTGAGCCAAGATTATACCACTGCACTCCAGCCTGGTCTACAGAGAGAGAGAGACTCTGTCTCTGTAGCTCAGCCAGGGCTACGTGCTCCACGGAGCTGGTGGGAGCCAGGAACAGATGGGAGCCCCACCTCCTTCCAAGTTGGCGGGGTGGGAGCCCTGCCATCCTGGGCACAGCTGCAGCTGCCCAGCCGCAGCTACAGACCCAAGCATCCCTGTACTCTCAGGGGCCCAGGAAGCTCCCTGCCCTGCAGGCTTCGAAGTGCCTGCTCCCACAGCCTGGCCTCTTCCTGCCCCCAGTGCCTGCTCCAATTACGGAGCAAGGTTGTGACCAAGCCCGGGTACTCTCATGACCCAACCGGGTGTGTGCATGCTTGGGACGGTGCTGATATGCCAGCCCCCTGCTGCCTCAGCCCCCTCCTGACTCGGCACAAACAAGCCTGGGAGGGAGGCTGAGGTGGGACTGAGGGTGGCTCAGCATGGGCCTGCCAGCCTTCCAGGCCTTGGCAGGAACTGCTTGGGTGCCACGGATGACATGTAGATGGCGGCAGGAGGCATATAGACTCTTGGGTGGAAAGGGGCAGGTCCTTGGTGAAGCCTCACATTCAAGCCAGGGACGTCCTAAAGCATAGGGCCAGGCTGTCAGTTCTGTGTAGAGTCCACAGCCCAGAGTGAGAACTTAAGGGTGTTTTTTCCAGGCCCACCCATGGCTGCCCATGAACCAGTCAGCACACACTTCCTCCCTTCTGAAGCCTGTAAAAACCCTGGACTCAACCAGACTCACAGAGACATCGGGACAACCTGCCTGTGGATAGGAACTACCCACTCCAGGTCTCCTCTCTGCTGACAGCTGCACTTGTCAGGACAACCTGCCTGCAGAAAGGAGTTACCCACTTTAGGTCTCCTGAGAGCTGCACTATTGCTCGATAAAGCACCTCTTCACCTTGCTCACCCTCCAATTGTCCATGTGCCTCATTCTTCCTGGACACAGGACAAGAACTCAGGACCCAGCCAAATGGCAGGACTGAAAGAGCTGTAACACAAACAGGGCTGAAACACACCCACCCGCTGGATTGCCACATTGTGGACCATGAGAAGGAGAGAAGAGCTGCAGCCCTTTGGGGATCCTAGACCTAGGAGCTCCCCAGCACAGGGCTGTGACACCCTGTTTGGGGCTCTGTGGTTCTTGGCATTCCCCAATCTTTTGGGCACCACTGCATTCCCAGGTGCCCACATTGGAGGCCACTTGTGGTACGCCTGGTCCATTTGCAGCCTTGCAGGGAGCCAGCACCCATGCTGGCGCCTGGAGCTGCCCACCCCACCACAGCTGGCATGCCTGACTGTGTGCAGTGGCCAGACCCCATGCTCACTCACTCATGCACCCTTTACCGCTCTGTGCCTGGCTCACCCTTGGTAGGCATGGGATCCAGGCCAGTAGCGTGACTCAAGTGCAGCCTGCCAGGTCAAGTAGATAGAAGGAGCCCAATGGGCGCAAGTAAAACTCAGGCAAAGGCACCACTGGCCACAGACGTTTCCGGTTGGCAAAGCGGTACCTTCAAGGATCCCGTAACATGAGCCACTGATGGGGGGAAGACAAAGAGAAAACAGTAGTGAGCAATAGATGTAGTTAAATCCAAATGAATGCTACTGATATGGTTTAGATTTGTGTCCCTTCCCAAATCTCATGTCAAATTGTAATCCCCAGCATTGGAGGAGGGGCCTGGTGGGAGGTGATTGGATGATGGGGGCAGGTTTTCCCCTTGCTGTTCACGTGATAGTGAGTGAGCTCTCATGAGACCTGGTTGTTTAAAAGTGTGTAATACCTCCCCTTAATTCTCTTCCTCCTTCTCCAGACATGTAGGATGTGCTTGCTTTTCCTCTGCCTTCTGCCATGATTGTAAGTTTCCTGAGGCCTCCCCAGCCATGCTTCCTGTACAGCCTGTGGAACTGTGGGTAAGCTAAACCTCTTTTCTTTATAAATTACCAAGTCTCAGGTAGTTCTTTATAGCAATGTGAAAATAGACTAATACAGCTACCATAGGACTCAGAAATCCCTCTTCTGGGCATATACACAAAGGAAGTGAAATCACCACCTCATAAAGATATCTGCACTCCCATGTTCATTCTTCCTGGACACAGGACAAGAACTCAGGACCCAGCCAAATGGGTCCAAGTGTCTGTCCACAGATGAACGAATAAAGAAACTGGTACATGTATACAACACATATATTCAGCCCTAAAAAGGAACGAGATCTTGCCATTAGCCACAACACGGATGAACCTGGAGAACATTACACTAAGTGAAACAAGCCAAACAGAAATAAAAATATTACATGATCTCACTTATATATGGAATCTTTTTTAAAAATTGAAATATACAAAGATAGAGAACCAGACAGTGGTTACCAGGAGCTGGGAGTCAGGGAGAAAGAAATGGAAAGACATAAGTAGAGTACCAGACATGAGGGATGAAGAAGTCTAGAGATCTAATGTAGGTAGATCTAATAAAATGTAGATCTAATTTTATTACTTAGGGCTCTAGGTAATAAAATTGTACTGTCAATGAGATTCATGCTAAATGAGTAGATGTAGCTGTTCTTGCCATAAAAACAAAAAAAAGGTAACTGTGAAATGATGGATATGTTAACTTGCTCCACAATAGTAACCTTTTTATTATCTATATGTATCCCATAATATCACGATGTATATCTTAAATAAACACAATAAAATTTATTTTAAAAAAATCTAGGGCTGGGCATGGTGGCTCATGCCTATAATCCCAGCACTTTGGGAGACCAAAGCGGGAGGATCTCTTGAGCCCAGGAGTTCAAGACCAGCCTGAGCAACATACCAAGACCTCATCTCTACAAAAAAAGAAAAAACCTAAATGGATTATGATAACATGACTGGGTATGAAATGTGTGTGTGTGTGTATGTGTGTGTAGATATAGATACGTTTTTAAGTGAGAATTCTTGGAATAAATAATCCAGATTTAAAAATACTCCAAGACAGCTGAGACCAAGGGCTAAAGCTGGGAGACTGAAAAAAATATGGACCACCGGGGCAGTACTCATTTCTCCAGCTCTGATCTGCTGTTGTACCAGGTGTCTAATAGGGCCTGTGTCTGCCTCCTTCTTGAACAGCTCAGAGAATTCATCTAAACAGCCTTCCTACAGCAGCCCCCAACTCCAAGAGCCAAACAAGAGTTCCAGACCAGTGTTGTCTCTGGAGACATTGACACAGCAGCCAAGTTGATTGGTGCTAGGGCAGCCACAGTTGGTGTGGCTGTTTCAGGGGCTGGCATTGGAACTGTGTTTGGCAGCTTGATCATTGGCTATGCCAAGAACCCATCTCTCAAGCAGCAGCTCTTCTCCTATGCCATTCTGGGCTTCCCTTGTCTGAGGCCATGGGGCTCTTCTGTTTGATGGTCGTCTTCCTCATCCTCTTCGCCATGTGAGGCTCTGTGGGGATCACCTGCCTGTCCCTGTTGCTGCAACTCCATGCCATTCCTGGTGCTGGGGTGTGCTAAGCTTTACCATTCAACACAATGTTTCTCTAAAAACAAACTAACAGGCCAGGCGAGGTGGTTCACACCTGTAATCCCACCACTTTGGGAGGCTGAGGCAGGTGGATCATTCGAGGCAAGAGTTTGAGACCAACCTGACCAACAAGGTGAAACCCTAACTCTACTAAAAAAAAACAAAAAAACAAAATTAGCCAAGCATGGTGGCGCATACCTGTAATCTCAGCTACTAAGGAGGCTGAGGCAGGAGAATCACTTGAACCCAGGAGGCGGAGGCTGCACTGAGACGAGATCATGCCACTGCACTCCAGCCTGGGCAACAGAATGAGACACCATCTCAAAAAATAAAAAGAAAAGCAAACAAAATGAAAAAATACTCCAAGGACTAAAGAAGTTAAATGATATCGGTGAAACCCAGGACCTTGAGTGGAGAAGAGGAGAGAATGGGGGGCAGAAAACTGTCTAAAAATTTTATTTACCTTGGAAAATAAAAAGTAAGTAAAATATCTTATTGGGGAAAATGTAGCTATTTAATTTTATGTATTATTAGAGAACTAAAACTTTAATTAAGGTGGTTAGAAACTCCAAAGCAGGTATTCTAGAATTTGACCAAGAAAAAAAAGGAAAGAACGAGATACAGAGAAAAGAACCATGTTGCCTAAAATAAAGCATAAATGTAAAACATGATGAAAGGAATAAAAATATTTCAGTTACTACAACAAATATGAATGGGTTTATGCACCTATTCAAGAGATTGTCAGTTGCATTGAAAAAGAATCTAGCTATATATGGTTAATGTAAGATGTACCAAAAACAAAGTGAACTAGGAAAGTTGAAAATAAAGGAATAGGCAAAGAGGTAGCAAGCAAAGGCAGCCTACGAAAAAAAATCAGCATCACAACATTAATATCAATGTGACAAGATAAAATGCATAAAACGGCCATGCATGGTGGCTCAGGTCCATAATCCTAGCACATTTCGAGGTCAAAGCAGAAGGATTGCTTGAGCCCAGGAGTTTGAGACCATCTGGGCAACATGGTGAAACCCCGTCTCTACCAAAAATACAAAAGGTAGCCAGGCATGGTGGAGCCTGTAGTCCTAGCTACTCAGGAAGCTGAAGCAGGAGAATCGCTTGAGCCCAGGAGGTGGAGATTGCAGTCAGCTGTGACTGCGCCACTGCACTCCAGCCTAGGAGTGAGACCCTGTCTCAAAAAAAAAAGAAAAAAAAGAAGAAGAAGAAGGAGGAGGAGGAGGAGGAGGAGGAGGAGGAGGAGGAGAAGGAGAAGGAGAAGGAGAAGGAGAAGGAGAAGGAGAAGGAGAAGGAGAAGGAGAAGGAGAAGGAGAAGGAGAAGGAGAAGGAGAAGGAGAAGGAGAAGGAGAAGGAGAAGGAGAAGGAGAAGGAGAAGGAGAAGGAGAAGGAGAAGGAGAAGGAGAAGGAGAAGGAGAAGGAGAAGGAGAAGGAGAAGGAGAAGGAGAAGGAGAAGGAGAAGAAGAAGAAGAAGAAGAAGAAGAAGAAGAAGAAGAAGAAGAAGAAGAAGAAGAAGAAGAAGAAGAAGAAAAGCATGAAACTGGATGAAGTATATTATGTAACTTTAAAACCTCTGGAAAAGCAGCCGTGACTGAAGCCTGTAATCCCAGCACTTTGGGAAGCCGAGATGGGTGGATTGATTGAGCTCAGGCATTTGAGACCAGCCTGGGCAACATAGCAAAACTCTGTCTCTACAAAAAAAAATACAAAAATCAGCCGGGAGTGGCAGTGTGTGTCTGTAGTCCAGGAGGCAGAAGTTGCAGTGAGCCAAGATGGCGCCACTGCACTCCAGCCTGGGTGACAGAGCCAGGCCCTGTCTAGAAAAAAAGAAAAAGAAAAAAAAAAAAAAAAAGAGAAAGAAAAGATAAGATTAAAAAAAAGGAAAAGAAAAGATAAAAGAAAAGGAAAAGAAAAGAAAAAAAGAAAAACCTTTGGAAGAGCCAGAAATCTTTATGTGCCAAACAACAGCAGCCAAATATATAAGGTAAACATCCCTAGAACTACAGACAAAATTAATAAAACAATATAGTTGGGCATTTTAATATACATGTTCAAAACTTGATAAATCAAGTAAGCAAACAATAATCATGTATACAGGATTGGGCAATAAAATCAATAAACTTAGTTTAATAGGTACATTTAGAATTTTTGGCCAGGTGCAGTGGCTCACACCTGTAATCCCAGCACTTTGGGAGGCCAAGGTGAGCGGATCACTTGAGGTGAAGAGTTTGAGAAGTCAGGAGTTCAAGATCAGCCTGGACAATATGGTGAAACCCCGTCACTACTAAAAAAATACAAAAATTAGCCAGGCATGGTGGCGCGTGCCTGTAGTCCCAGCTATTCAGGAGGCTGAGGCAGGAGAATCACTTGAACCTGGGAGGCAGAGGTTGCAGCGAGCCGAGATTGCACCACCACACTCCAGCCTCGGCAACATAGCAAGACTCCATCTCATAAAATAATAATAATAGTAATTTTTTTTTTTTTTTTTTTTTTTGAGACGGAGTCTCGCTCTGTAGCCCAGGCTGGAGTGCAGTGGCCGGATCTCAGCTCACTGCAAGCTCCGCCTCCCGGGTTCACACCATTCTCCGGCCTCAGCCTCCCGAGTAGCTGGGACTACAGGCGCTGCCACCTCGCCCGGCTATTTTTTGTATTTCTTAGTAGAGACGGGGTTTCACCATGTTAGCCAGGATGGTCTCGATCTCCTGACCTCGTGATCCGCCCATCTCGGCCTCCCAAAGTGCTGGGATTACAGGCTTGAGCCACCGCGCTTTTTAATGCCATGAATACAAAATATACATCCTTTTCATATGCCCATGGAAAGTTTACCAAAATTAATCATGTATTTGTCTAGAGTGGAAATTTTAATAAATTCTGAAAAGTAGAGACTTCAAATGAAGGATATGCTGATGAAAGCCATTAAAACTAGAAAAAAGTAAGGCTAGGCATGGTGGCTCACACCTATAATCCTAGTACTTTGGGAGGCTGAGGTGGGAGGACCACTTGAGCCCACGAATTGGAGACCAGCCTGGGCAACATACTGAGACCTCATCTCTTCGAAACATTTTTTAAAATTAGCCGGGTGCAGTGGCGGATGCCTGTAGTCTCAGGTACTCAGGTGACTGAGGCAGAAGGATTGCTTGAGCCTAGAGTTCAAGGCTGCAGTGAGCTATAATCACGTCACTGTATTCCAGCCTGGGTGACAGAAGGAGACTGTTTCAAAAAAAAAAAAAAAAAGTTTTTAACTATTAAAGAAAAAATAAATAATAATGTTATTATGTTAAGACATATGGATATAAATTCCAGAAAAAATGACTAAAAGAATTGAAATCAGTTACCTCTGGGGACAGGAATCAAGATTAGGGAAGTATTAGAGGAGACCACTTTCTGTTGCTATTACTCTTATGGTATTATTTGACTTCTTAAACTATATAAATATATCACTTTGATAAAGATTAAATTAAGCAAAATTTAAAAGTGAAGTGAAAGCAGCTCTGGAACTTTTTTACTTTTTTTTTTTTGGTTTGAGACAGAGTTTCATTCTTGTTGCCCAGGCTGGAGTGCAGTGGCGCAACCTTGGCTCACCGCAACCTCCACCTCCTGGGTTCAAGCAATTCTCCTGCCTCAGCCTCCTGAGTAGCTGGGATTACAGGTGTCTGCCACTATGCCCAGCTAATTTTTATTTTTAGTAGAGAGGGGGTTTCACCATGTTGGTCAGGCTGGTCTCAAACTCCTGACCTCAAGTGATCCACCCGTCTCGGCCTCCCAGAGTGCTGGGATTACAGGAGCGAGCCACTGCGCCCGGACTTTTTTTTCTTTTTCTTTTTCTTTTTTAGACGAGAGTTTTGCTCTGCCACCCAGGCTGGAGTACAGTGGCACCATCTCGACTCACTGCACCCTCCACCTCCCAGGTTCAAGGGATTCTCCTGCCTCAGCCTCCCGAGTAGCTGGGATTACAGGTGCAGGCCACCACGTCAGTCTAATATTTGTATTTTTAGTAGAGACAAGGTTTCACCATGTTGGCCGGGCTTGTTTTGAACTCCTGACCTCAAGTGATCCAGGCACCTCGGCATCCCAAAGTGCTAGGATTATAGGCGTGAGCCACCACACCCAGCCAGCTCTGGAACTTTGACCCATCCTGATATAATAGAAAGAATATAGATAGTCAGTTAAAGCTAAGTTTGAATTTTCCCTCTATTACTTATTAGTAACAGGATCTTGGACAATTCATTTAGCCTTTTGTCTGGGTTTCTTCCTTTGTAAAATGGGACACTGACCTATAGACCCTCTAGAGGGGAGACAATACTGGGCTGCAGCCCCTCGAGATAAACCCTGTATCCACTGCCCACCCCTACCCCAGCACAGGCAGGACCCCCAGCCACAGACACTTGCGGGTTAACTCAGCCTATCCACCCCTGCTTGCACCTCCTGGTTAAAATTGTTGTTTTGGTTTTGGTTTTCCATATACCATAAGCATTGGGGGGTATTTTCCATAGAGTCAGGGTCCGTGGGTAAGGATTAGCCACAGCTTGGAAATTTCAAGTAGAAAATAGAACAAAGTGGCTTTGAGAGTATTAAGTACAGCTGCTTTTATATCTACATCTGTATTTGAAAAGAAAATGTATCTCTTTGTGCTTTAAACACTGTAAACAGATCACTGCAAAAATAAAAACCTGGGGCAAAATTCAAAATTGCTAAGAATAATAAAACTCACTTCTTGTGTTCTTATAAATATTTGTTCCATTCCCGTGTTTGCACACACATGCAGCAGGGAGCCCAATCCTTTCTCTCCGTGGAGGGAGGGCAGTTGGTAGTGACGGGTAGGGAGGCGTGTGTTTGAAGAAGCAGTCACAATGCAGCATGCTAAGTGTGGCTGTGGGGAGGAGCAGTCGATGGCTCTGTGCTGTCCAGGTTGGGCAGCAATGTTAGAGACCTGCCTGATTATCGAGTTGCCCAGGTAAAAGGATGTGGAAGAGGGTCTCAGACAGAGCGCACAGTGTTGCCTAAACTTGGCTGCAAACTGGAACAACCCGGGGAGCTTTAAAAAGTACTGACGCATGGCCGGGCACAGAGGCTCATGCCTGTAATCCCAGCACTTTGGGAGGCCAAGGCGGGCGGATCACCTGAGGTCAGGAGTTCGAGACCAGCCAGACCAACATGGAGAAACCCCGTCTCTACTAAAAATACAAAATTAGCCAGGCATGGTGGTATGTGCCTGTAATCCCAGCTACTCGGGAGGCTGAGGCAGTAGAATTGCTTGAACCTGGGAGGCGGAGGTTGCGGTGAGCCAAGATCACACCATTGCACTCCAGCCTGGGCAGCAAGAGCAAAACTCTGTCTCATAAAAAAAAAAAAAAAAAGTACCAATGCCTGGTTCCCACCCCCAGACATCCTGACTTAATTGGTCTGATGTGTGGCAGCTGGAGTTTTGGAAGCTCCAGGAAATTCCAATGTGCAGCAAAGTTCAGGAACCACTGGCCTGCATGAGGGCCTGAGGCAGGAGACTGGCTCTCTGTAAATCGAATGGAAAGTTGGAGGAGAAGGACAAACTGTGGGCCTGGAAAGATGGGGATGGGACAAGATTTAGCATATAGAATGGACAGGAGTAGGTGGCAGAGTGGAGAGAGGGAGGGAGAAGGAAGCTGATGGCAATGCCCAGGTTTCAGACTTGGGTAACGGTGCAACTGTTCCTTTTTCTGTGATTCAGGACACAGCAGAACGTGGTATGCACAGAAGACCTGCTGGCTAGAGATGATAAATCATCTTGGCTCAATACATACTAGTCTCAGTCACGACCACCACCACCACCACCACCACCATCATCATCCTCCTCTTCCTCAATCTGGTGGAGGCTTCTTAAAAGCCTTTGCGGTCACTAGGATTAAAGCAGTGAGGCTGCCCTCTAGTGTCATTATCTGTGTATTACAGGCATTCCTGCACTCAGGCTACAGTCTGCATCTCTCTGCAGGGGATGTGGCTGGGCCACCTAAGAGCCAGGGTGGCAGTGGAGGGTCAGGGATGAGTAAGGCATGGTCTCCGCTTTAATGCTTAGGCCAGGATCTCCCAGACAAGCCCCATTCTTGGCCCTACTGTGAGTAAGGGTCTCCTTTGGATGAGCCGCTGTCTCTGTGAAATGCTCACAGGGAGGAAGCCCAGAACAGGGAATGGGTGCTGGGCACTGAGCCTGGAGGCCTGAGTTCCAGCCGCGGCTGCCCTAGTACTTGGCTGTCTGACCTGGAGGGAGTGCCTGTCCTGGCTTTCAGTGTCCTCATCAGGACTGGGCATCTCTGGAGGATGACGTTGTGTCTTTGCAGCTGACCACAACAGTGGGCAGGACCGACATTCCCAGCCCTACAAGAGGAAGCTCCTCATGTTCTCCAGAAGGGCCTTCCCAGTACCAGTGAGGGGCAGAGAGCAAGTGCCCTGGAAGATTTCCAGGAGGAGGTGGATTAATGAATTAGTAAATAGTGTCTGTGGCAAGACATCCCACATTTGAGACACTGAGGAGAAACTTGCAGATGCAGCAAGGTCTGGCGGTAAGAGAAGAAAGGCTGTGGGCTCTGGAGTCAGGGAAACCAGGCTTTCACTGTTGGTTTCCCCGACTGTGTGACCTTGGACACGTTATTTATTCCATCTGTGAAATGAGGATATAAACAATTCACAGCAGCAAATGCTTATTTAGCCCTTTGCGTCAGGTACTGTTGTAAGCACTTTGTCTGTATTAACTAATTTAATCCTCATAACAATCCCACGAGGTAGTACAAATTTTACAGGTGAGGAAAAGGAAGCACAAAGAGGTTATGCAACTTGTTCAGTCCCCAGGCATGTGGCTGGTGCTCAGTAAATAGTAGCTACGCTGTAACCACAGAGATAACAATCACTGATTGCACTGAAACGAGTGAGCTTATCGGCAGAGTCAAGGGAAAGGCTGGGTGGGCCAGTGTCAACGGAGAGAATTTCAAGAGACAGAATGTGACATCCTCCAGCAAGCATCAAGCACAAAGCATGGCTTTTCATTCGTGACCACATCGTGATACCCTATTGTCCCTGGGGCTTCCCGAACGGGACCACCTGGGCAAGGAGGGGCAAGGGCTCTTAGAACTGGTTTATTCCTGCTGGGTCCTGAAGAAGGAAGAAGTTCCCTTTCTCAGCTTCCCATGTGGCCTGGGGTGGTCATGTGACCTAGTTCTGTCCAATGAGATGTGAGGGGCATCTGCTGGGGGGAATCCTGGGGAAGGTTTTCCTCCTGACCAAAAGAGAGAAGCCTAGAAGGAGACTTCTTTTCCTTCCTGCTCTTTTCCTGGGATGAGAGTGCAGTTAGATAAGGACAAGATCGTTGCAGCTGTTGCAGCCATCTTGCAGCTATGCGGGGAAGGGCAAGAAAAATCAAAGTTTCCAAAGAGCTTTCGAAATCACTGAGCTGTTTCTCATGGGATCACCTACTTCCAGACTTCTGGTTATGTGAGAAAGATATTTGTTTAAGTTACTGTTACTTACAGCAAAAAGTATGCATGGTATCATATCCAAGTTGTTCCAGTGTGTTCATTCATCAGTGCACCTTTCATTTATTTAATTAGAAGTTATCGTTGAGCCAATCACAGTGGAGGACAGGGAGGATATGGCTGCCATCAAGGTTGACATCATTCCTGGCTTCGTGGATTTCCTAGTATGGTAGGGAGAACACACTTTGAATGCATGTGATGGATCAGGATGTTAACAAGGAAAAAAGCACAGGAATGCTCTTAGAATGTAGAACAAAAATAGTTAACCTGTGGAAGCATCAAAGAAATTTTTGAAGGCTAGTGATTATTTAGAGTTACATGCCATCATAAAGGGACCCCAAGATGTAAAATGCAGTGCCTCAAACAAGAGAGAAGTTTATTTTGTTTTGTTTCCTTTTTTTCTTTTTTTGGTTTTTTTTTTTTTTTTTAGACTGAGTTTCAAAGAACAGGCAGACAGGGTCTCCCTGTGTTGCCAGGCTAGAGTGCAATGGCTCAATCTCAGCTCACTGCAACCACCACCTCCTGGGTTCAAGCGATTCTCCTGCCTCAGCCTCCCAAGTAGCTGGGATTACAGGTGCCCACTACCACGCCTGTATTGTTAGTAGAGACGGGGTTTCTCCATGTTGGTCAGGCTGGTCTTGAACTCCTGACCTCAGGTAATCCACCCGCCTCGGCCTCCCAAAATACTGGGATTACAGGTGTGAGCCACCATGCCCAACCTGTTTCCTTTTTCTTTTTCACGTAAGAGCCCTGGGACCTGCCCAGGCTCTGCCATCCTCAATATGGCCTCCCTCTGTGGATTCAAGATGGAAGCCCCTGTTGTTGCCATTGCCCAGCAGTCGGAACTGGGGAGTCATCAGCTCCCTCTTTAAAGATGAGACGGTGAAGTGGTGTGTGTGTGTGTGTGTCACTTCTGCCCACATATAATTGGTCAGATCTTAATCATGTGACCACTTGTAGCTTGGAAGGGAGTCTTGGAAATGCAGACTTTAGCCGGTCAGTCAGGGGGCAGCTAACAGGCAGGGAGGTTCTGTTTCTAAAGGAAAGAAGGGGAAGTGGTTCCTGAGGGAGAGTGAGCTATCACAGCTGGTGAAGGAGTGGGGTTATTTCCTCTTAACCATGAGAACAATGAGTCTTTGAAGAGCTCAAAGCAGGAAGTACCTGGCCAGGTTGTGTTTTTGGAGAGATCACTGTGAGCAGACATGGAGAATGGAGTGGAGGAGAGCGAGTGAATGCAAAAGGTAGTGAGGAGGCTATCGCAGCAAATCTGGTTACAATGGTGACCTGGACCAGTGGGGATAGAAGGAAAAGCCTATGGGTCCAGATATATTTTTGGCTGAGTGAAAAAATTTTATACAAAGTATGGCAAAGACTAGATGGTATTCCAACATGAATTGAAGGCATGTAACACCTTACTTTATCGCTGTATTCCATTGGTCAGGGAGTCTTCCAAATCCCCCAGCTTTATGACATCATTTTACTGGAACTGAACTGGAGCAACCTAAATTGATATCATGAGAACTAGTCAACTGTAATTTCAAACACAGCCAAGCCTGGGATGGTCTCATGTCAGCTCCCCTACTATGACATGGGCAGGGAAAAAATGTTTTGCAAATTATCCCGAGTGTACCACCCCAGGGGCAACATCAATGGTCAAGAAGGCCACCTGGGGACTGGCGCTCACACCTGTAATCCTAGCACTTTGGGAGGCCAAGGCAGGAGGACTTTGAGCCCAGGAGTTCAAGATCAGCCTGGGCAACACAGGGAGAACCTGTCTCTAATTTTATAATTAAAAAAAAAATAAGAAAGTCATTGGCCCAAAGGTCACATGCATCCTCGAGGAGGTAGCATCTGAGGGGTCCTTGAAGAACTGATAAGATGGCCTCAGACAAGGGGCCCCAGAAACGGCATTCAATGTTCTCTCCATCAGCCTTCACTTTCCCTCTCCAGCCTCATCTCTGGGCAGGAAATGGATATTCCAAAGCTTTAATGTGGAAACCTAGCTTTAGTTTTTCCTGCCTTCCTTTGCCATGCTCCAGGGATGGAATGCAAATATTTTTCTCCCTTCTTAGTAAGGTCTGAAGATGAAAAGTCTGCATGTCCTGGAGGAAAGCAGAATGGTTTTTTTGGTTGCCGGTGTTCTGGGTCTTATCAAAGGCATCATGAAAGAGCATGAAGGATGGTGGGATTTGGGGGAAGAGGCTGAATTACTTACAGAAGCAGGACTTCCTGAAAGGGCAGGGAGAAGAGAGGACTGTGGGGCCGGGAGAAATGGGTGTTCAGTTCCTCCCGCTAGCAAGACCCTGAGAGGAATGGCCAAGATGAGGGAAGGAGAGGAGCTCTGGGAAGTTGGGCCTTCAGGACCCAATGCTCAGCTAAGCCCCAAACTCCCAGGGCCCAGGATTGTCTCAGAAACAACAGTCCCCACCCCCTTCCTCAAGAACCCTGCAGAAATGGACAGCAGGCATCTCCAAAGTGACCCGTGTAGATTAATGACCAGTAAAGGCGCACCCCAGATGCCCTGGCACCATGGACGGCACCAGGAGGGGGAAAGTGGGAGCCCAGGAGTAATAAGTTGGATTTCCCTGCCAGCTGAACGAGATGAGGACTCAGAGTCAAGATCAAGTTGCTTTTCAGAGAATAAAGAGAATCTTTCTTGCACTCCTGGGGTTGTGACCAGGATTTATACTCGCTGCATCTCTCATTACTCTCCTGAAGGAACCCTTGGCTCCCCCAGGCTACTCTGAACTTTCTCTCAAGATTGGGGCTCATTCCCATGTCCCCTCCCTCATGACCCCCCAGAGCCACTCAAGCTCACTCTCCACCACCCCTAAAGGCCTCTTCCTCCCTCCTCTGAAGCTTGAAGCTCACGAACCATCCATTTGACAGAAGGGTGTGGTAAGTTCTCTCTGCAAGGCTGGGTCTTGGCTACCCAGCTTGTCCAGGAGCCTCCTGAAGGAGGAGATGAGACCCTTTCTCCTAATTCTGGGCTGAGCCTTGGAGCAGCTGCTCAGTGACAGATCCACCACAACACACAGGACTGGAGCCTTTCAGCAGGCAGGCCCTTTGCCAACTCTGTCCTCCCCTCAGCCATGCCACAGCACATGTTGCCACATCCGCCAACACCCAGAGCAGACACCAGGTTCCTTCTGTCTGCAATATCCAGGCTGGCTCTGGGATGACTCCCCCGTGACCCAACCAGCCAGTGGGTGTCAGGGCGTCCTCTCCTAAGACGAGCCTCACCCACTTCCTCCTCCACCTGCCATAGATGGACAGATTCTGCTGGAGCCCGATGTTGACAAATGAACACGTTTTGTGTTAAGATCTCTGTGTACACCAGGACCACAGCAGATGTAAACACTCCCGCCTCTCTTCTCCAGCTAGATAAACTTCAGGCTTTCAGGGTGAGGCGCTACCCCCAGCACCGTCTCAGTGTTTAAAGAAGATGTCAGCGGCAGCCTGTGCTCTTGGCAGAGGCCAACTCTCCCTCTCCCAGCTGAAGTGCCAAATTCTGGGCCACTGATGCCCAGGCCAAAGGGCAGGGGGCACAGAGCTCACTTCCTAAAGGGGCCAGCCTGGGGCCCTCTGGTTTATAGACTAAGAGGGGACTATCTGTGAGAAATAAATCCAGGAGTGCTATAGACTCTGAGGTCCTGCTACAAAATCCCTGCAGGACTTATGGAGAAATATTCTCTTACTTTAAGCTTTAGGGCCTATAAAAATAAAAATGCTACCCATTCACCCCTAACAAGGTGATAATTTTGACTTTACTCATCATTTGTTACTCATTTATTCATTTGATGTTTATTGAGCATCTACTATGTGCCAGTGTGTCAGGCATTATACTGCCCTGCCCACTCAAAATCCCACCATTAACTTAGAACTTTCATATCTATATCACATAGACATAGATATAAAAAATAAATAATATATACATAAGATTCCCCATCCCTCACTGGTGTAGTATTTTACATTTTATTCATCATTTTTATTCAACCAACCTTTATAGGACACTGACAATGTTCTGGCCACTCCTAGACGCTGGACACAAACAAGATGCAATCCAAGATCTGAGAAGCCCTGCCCCCTATCAGTGTGACAACGAGGTGACCAGGGAAGTGGTTTCGATGGGCCTCCGGGATGTGGAGGCCAACAGAACAGTGAAGGCAGGACAAGGGGACGTGAGCCCCACCTCACTGGGGATGAAACCAGGTCTTGCCCTGCCCCTCTTGGGAGCTCCCACACCTCTTTTTGTTTTTTTTTTTTAAGATGGAATCTCAATCTGTAGCCCAGGCTGGAGTGCAGTGGCTCCACCTTGGTTCCCTGCAACCTTCATCTCCCACGTTCAAGTGATTCTCCTGCCTCAGCCTCCCGAGTAGCTGGGATTACAGGCTGCTGCTGCTGTACCTGGCGAATTTTTGTATTTTTAGTAGAGATGGGGTTTCGCCATGTTGGCCAGCTGGTCTCCAACTCCTGACTTCAGGTGATCCACCCACCTCAGCCTCCCAAAGTGCTGGGATTGCAGGTGTGAGCCACCGTGCCCAGCCTCATGCCTCTTCTCTAAATGAGGAAATAGATAGAGGCTTCTGGGTCTTTGAATTTCATGGGCCAATATAATATTAAAAACCCTTTGAAGGGGCCAGGCATGGTGGCTCACGCCTGTAATCCCAGCATTTTGGGAGACTGAGGTGGGCAGATCACCTGAAGTCAGGAGTTCAAGACTAGCCTGGCCAACATAGTGAAACCTCGTCTCCACTGAAAATATGAAAATTAGCTGGGCATGGTGGCAGGCGCCTGTAATCCCAGCTATTCGGGAGGCTAAGGCAGGAGAATCGCTTGAACCTGGGAGGTGGAGGGTACAGTGAGCCAAGATTGCACCACTGCACTCCAGCCTGGGCAACACAGTGGGACTCAAAAACAAACAAATAACAACAACAAACAAACAAACAAACAAAAACCTATTGAGGAAAACATACAGGTCACTGACTTTTTATTTCACCAAGTAAGGAATTTTAAAGAAAAAGCAAAACCAGATCGACAACTACCATCTGCCATCACCATCATTTCATGAAAGAACTCAAAAAGCAGGAAGGCATGGTCTCAGAATGAAGGATGGTCCATGGAACCAGATTCATCTAGCAGAATGAAAAGTGTTCTTCTTCTTGTCCTCATGTGGCCCCACCAGGAGCTTCTGCAAATACAGATGTGGCCCTTCCTCCTGTCTCTGGGACGATCATTGGAGCAGCTGCTCAGGGTCAGACCCACCACAGGGCGCAGGACTGGAGCCTTTCAGCCGAGGGGCTGACCCTTTGCCAACCCCATGTCCTCCTCTCACTTCGGCCACCTCCTGGCACCCCCGGCATTGCCCTGGTGACAGGGTGACCCTCAGTGCTAGTGTCCCGCAATGCTACCTGTGACCACTGAAGCCAGGGCCCAGAGCAGCCTCCCAGATAAAGAAAGGCCGCTGCCGAGAGCATTCCCCAGGCGCTGATGGCAACACCTCCTCCACAATGCTTCCTGGAGCCCCCTTTCCTCTCCCGCCCACTTCTCTCACACACCACAGCTCTCCATCCTTTTCTTCCTCAAACTCCCTGGAAGATCATTCCTCTCCCGACTCTGGTCTTTAAGCCTCTAGCCCAGAAGTCACAATTACACCAACCAGCAAGGCACAGTTGCCAGCACACGCCCATCTGAAGGAGCGGCTGCTGTCTAGCTGTGGTGGACATTGCCCTGAGCTTCCCAGGCCCCCTTTAAGCTGCTGGACAGGCATGCAGTCCCAGGACCATGTTTAGCTGCCCCCACTGCAGGCCTCACCTCAACTGCCTTGACAACAATCACATGCTTTCTTGGGGTGGCCCATGTCCAGTGACCAATGTGGAAATATAAAGGCCTGGTTAACTTTGCCCCACACAGGGCAACTCTGAAGCTGTTCCAGTTCCAATTACCCATGGGGCTACCAAGGCTGTTGTGGGCCTGGACCACAGCACGATGTCGTGCTTCAGCCACACTTGCTTCCTGCCCCATCTGCCCCAAGTGTTGACCCAAATGGTAGCTCCCTGAGAAACAGCTGGTGTGTTTCTTACACAGCAGGGTCTGCTTCCCGGACACACACAATGGGCACCATCGGCTCAGGTGTGGGATTACAGGCGTGAGCCACCATGCCTGGCATTTTTTTCTCTCTCTCTTTTAAAAGGACTGGCCTTCCAAGCACAGTGGCTCACGCCTGTAATCCCAGCACTTTGGGAGGCCGAGGCAGGTGGATCACTTGAGGTCAGGAGTTTGAAACCAGCCTGACCAACATGGTGAAACCCCATGTCTACTAAAAAAATACAAAAATTAGCCAGGTGTAGTGGCATGCACTTGTAATCCCAGCTACTTAGGAGGCTGAGGTGGGAGAATCACTTGAACCCAGGAGGCAGAGGTTACAGTGAGCCAGGATCGTGCCATTGCACTCCAACCTGGGCGACAGTGAGAGACTCCATCTAAAAATAAATAAATAAAATAAAATAAGGACTGACCTTTGGGATCGCTGTCTAGCTATGGACTCAGAAGGCTAGCGCCAAGCAGCAAAGCTGATCAGGAACCCCTTCATCCTGGGAGGCCCGCATCTTCCCCTTTCACGAGACTTCAAACCATAGCACATAGTTGGAAAGCTGCAAGAGCAGATAATTTAAGGGGGAAATTAAAACTCAGATGTACAAGTTCCAAAACATAATCCTCTTTATATACACAGTGGAAGTGGTGGAATGTTGTGGGGAGGAAGGAACTTGAACTTTGCTGGGCTTCTGTGACTGGTGACAGGCGCTCAGACATCCCAGCCCTGCACTGGGTTTGCACCTGAAGCTTCACAAAGCCCCGCTGCCTGGGAGCAGGAGGACAGCAAAGAGAGCAGGCTATCTTGGGCTTCCATTCTTATTTCTACACGTTCTGCCCTTTAGGACCCTGGCCAGATGGGCATGAAACAGAATCAAGCCCTAAAGTACTGCTACTGTTGCTGCCACCAACAGAGATCAAAGGCGGAGACCCTTCTGCTAGGATCCAAAGTCCAAACAGGCCGCTCCAGAGAGGAAACAGGCACACACCCACGGGAGGGGTAGGGGCCCAGGAAGCACCCCCTCCCCAAGGGCAAGGATGGGGTTCCCATTCGACCCAGCACATGCTCCTCACATCTGCACAGCAGGGACACCAAACAATAGATACAATTTCAGTGTTGATTGTGATGAACTTACCCAGAAGTTCACAATCAGTAAAATCCATAAAGAAGCTCTTTCAGTGTCAGCATGTTTACGTTGCATGACTTATGGTTTAGCGTTGTTTTTATATTGGATTCCATGGGTGGCACAATCTCTTCAGCACTAGAGGCCTTTAAAGGACTTTCCCAACTCACCCTGGGAGACAAGGGGCTGGGTGTCAGGGAAGTGACACATAGGGAGAAGAAAAAATTGACTGGGAGTGTGGGGGCCAAGGCTCAGCCAACGAGAAACCCAGGCCGTGCAAGGCAGAGCCTTGGGAGCACAGAGGCTGCTGTGCGAGGGTTTGCTGGTGAATGAGAGGCCTCCCCTGCTTTAATGAAGAGCATGCCCTCCTCCACTCCCGCTAAGCCTGCCCTGCCTTCATGGTCCACACACCACAGGTGTGCACAGGTTCATGCATGTGTGTGAGCTTAACATGTCAGCCGCACATACAGTCACTCAGAAACATCTTCACAGCTTCACACACGTTTACACAGTCAATGACCAGGAACAGGTATCTTGGGGCAAACCTAGAGCAGCTTCTCAGGGATTAAAACTCCAGCTTTTCTGTGGTTCCTGGAAGAGCCCTGACTTTGTCCTGAGACAGTGGTTCTTAAAGTGAGGCGCTGGCTCCAGCAGCATCAGTATCACCTGGGAACTCGCTGGAAATGCTCCGGGTTCTGCTTCTCCTCCTAGAGCGCCCAGAGCTGTGGGGTCCTCCCTTGGGGCCAGAAACTCCAATCATAGTTTTTATGTACCAACCCCTGTGCTAAATAGACTTTGTGCATATTATCTCATTTAAAATTCACAAATGTAGCATGAGATGCACACCATTTTTCCCTATATTTTTCAGATGGGGTAGACAGAGCTCAGAAAGGTTAAGAGACTTGCCTGGAGTCATCAAACCAGGCTCAAACTCCTTCTCTGTTCAGAATCACTCTTTAAACGTAGCTCCTGTCCTGGGGTGAAAGTCAACACCCGCCAAGAGCTGGGCCCTCCGTGCCAGCCCCATCTCCCCCAGGTCTCTCCCTGCCTCGGCAGCTAGTCCTAAATCTTTCAAGAGACAAGGCCAAGCAGGGGGTGGGGCCAGGGGTGGGAGCCAAAGCCCCACCTCGTGAGCAGGCAGTACCTCTGCCAAGGCCCCCTGCCGGCCCTGCCCCAGAGAAAGGCAGGGAAGCTGCGGTGAGGGCTGGCAGCTGGAAGAGCCCTGAGCACCCAGCCCCCAGTCCGGCTCACACCCCAAAGCCTGGAGAGAGGCTGCTGCGCCATTGACCTGTGGACTCCAGAGACTCCCGCTGTGCATTCCTCTCATCCAGAAGGTTTCCTGGATTATGTGACGAGAAACCTGGGTTCGAACCCTAACTTGTCACCAACGTCCTGAGTGATCTGGGCTGTCCCGTCCCCTCTTGGAATCTCCGTCTTCCATCTCTTCGGCGAAGGGGTTGACTTATAAGGATGTTTTCTGCTCTGACGCTGTGATTTGAATTTTGTATTTCTACGAGATATTCGAGAAGTCTGGCCAGCAGGATGGAATCTGAAATAACAATGGTTCTGGACTGGGCTTTGTGCTCAGCGCAACTCATCTTTGCCTGAGACCTAGGAGTGGTCCCAGGCTCTCCTGATGTGTCACCATGCTTGGCATCTGCTCCTCCCCTTGCCCCCATATACCCATGCTCTGAAGGGGAGTTCTCTTCCATAGCAAATCCGGGAGGAGCCGAGGAGCCAGGCCCTTTGTTCCAGACCCAGAAGCAGCCATGGGGACCTGTGACATTGTGACTGAAGTCAATATCTCATCTGGCCCTGAGAGCAACACCACGGGCACCACAGCATTCTCCATGCCCGGCTGGCAGCTGGCACTGTGGGCCACAGCCTACCTGGCCCTGGTGCTGGTGGCCGTGACGGGCAATGCCATCATCATCTGGATCATCCTGGCCCACCGGAGGATGCGCACAGTCACCAACTACTTCATTGTCAATCTGGCGCTGGCCGACCTCTGCATGGCTGCCTTCAATGCAACCTTCAACTTTGTCTATGCCAGCCACAACATCTGGTACTTCGGCCGTGCCTTCTGCTACTTCCAGAACCTCTTCCCCATCACAGCCATGTTTGTCAGCATCTATTCCATGACTGCCATTGCTGCCGACAGGCAAGAGGGGCCTTGGGGAAGCTGGGGGGAGCCTCCTCACTGAGCTGGGGCTCAGACAAGGGTGTTGACATACAGCATGTTTGGGTAGAACCAAGAGAATGGCCTCCCAAATCTGGTCATGGTCCAAAACTATGAATCTGGAAGGCGGGGGGACTGTGGAGCTGAAGAAGGTAGACTGAGGGTTAGACACAAAGAAGGACTTTGTACTAGATGCACTAGACGGGTTGTTCAAGTCTGTAGGGGAAATGGGCGATGTTTTAGCGATCTTCTAAAGTGTTCTTTGTTTTGTTGTCTTTCTTTCACTCCAAAGAAATGTCTTATACTGTTTTTTTTATTATTCCAGATAGATTACGCAAGGGGAAAATGTTGAGAATGCTTGCAATTACAATCTAATAGGGCCAATTATTTTCCCAACGCTGCTCAGGGCTGAGCTTCAGGCTAATGTTGGATGCTCGGTCTTGCCCTGAGATGGGCTTCCAGCGTGGCTTTCTTGTGGCCCTCCAAGGGCATGTCTGTGCCCAGAGGGAAATGATGGGCTGGGGTACCTGGGCTGGGGTTCCAAGGCATCGGTGTGCTGTGTGGCTGCGGGAAAGTCACCAGCCCAGCAGACTCTCTGCAGGTCGGCTGAGACTATGACATCGACAGATGGCAGCAGTGCGGGGAAGGGCTAGAGGGCGTGGGCCTGGGTTGGGAGAGAGGGAGACAGGGGAAAGGGAGCTGGGCTAACAGGAGGGCCCCTGCCACTCATGCTGCCCTCTGCTCACAGGTACATGGCCATCGTCCATCCCTTCCAGCCTCGGCTTTCAGCCCCCGGCACCAAGGCGGTTATTGCTGGCATCTGGCTGGTGGCTCTCGCCCTGGCCTCCCCCCAGTGCTTCTACTCCACCGTCACCATGGATCAGGGTGCCACCAAGTGCGTGGTGGCCTGGCCCGAAGACAGCGGGGGCAAGACGCTCCTCCTGTAAGGCCTCTGGGGGATTGTGGAGGGCAACTGTGTGTGCGTGTGCACGTGTGTGTGCGTGCATGCATCCATGTCCATGCATGTGTGGTGTGTGTGCATAGGTGTACACATGAGTGAGTGTACATGGGATTATGCAAATATACCTGTATGCTTAGTAAACAACACACACGATGTAGCCGATCTGTTCTTAGCACTTTATAGATGTTGACCCATTTAATTCTCCTAACAATATGGAGTATGTATTATATTATTATCATTACAATTTTTTAGATGAAGAAATTGAGGCACTGAAAAACTAAGTAACATGCCCCAAACCACACAGCTAGTAATTCAAATCCAGCTAGGGATTCAAATCCAAGCAGTCCTGCCCAGGACCCAATCTCCTCACCACTCTGCTACTCAAATATGCACCCGTGCATCCTTAGATAAGGATATGCACGCATGCACACGTGTATGTGACTATACATGTCACATGCACACGCGGCACCCATTTCTGCCGGTGTATGCACGTGCAAGTGTGTGGGCATGTTTGTAGAGGTGCGTGCACTCGGGCACATGTTAGGGACATGTGTAGGCACGTGTTTGGGGGAGACTCTGTATATGCTCAGGCCACAAAGCGGCAGGAGACTGAGGCAGAAAGCATCCATGATGAAGCCTGGGACATTTTCAGGCTGCTGAGGTGGGCATCACAGGCTGGAGGCAGGGAGGGCAGGGTTAGAGGGACTCAGGTATGGCCCAGCTGCTGTGTGACCCTGGGTGAGTCCTTTCTCCATTCTGGCCTCAGTTTCTGAGGATCTCACATTATGTCTCTGGGGTCCCCAGGCACTGAGCCATTGCTTGGTAGAGGCTAAAGAACTGACTGGGGTTCTGCGGTCAGTCAGGCCCATAACGTGGCCTGCTCCCGCCTGGCCCGGGGATGCCTCACACTCACATAACCTCTGAACCTCTGGCTTTCTCTCTCTAAAATGAGGATTCATAGTAGTACCTTACTTTGTGAGTGTCAGTGAGATAGTGTACGTGAAGCCCTTACTTAGCACCTTGCCTGGCACAAAACTGGTACCCAGCATGTGGTAGTTTAAATAGGGGACACATGAAAACACACCTGGAGGTGACAGATCCTTCCCACAAAGTCCCAGCTGCCCCAAGCATGAGGGTGTGCGTGGTCTGAGGTGAGGGCTGCCAGGTAGCCATGGCAACACACCTCTCCTCCAACACCCTCCCTGCCTGGTCTCCATCTGTCCTGAGCACCTGCCAGGAGAAGGCTGCTTTTGTGGGTTTCAGGGCTAGGGAAAGTGCCCTTCCTCTGAGAAGCCATTCCTGGGAACTGCCCAGGGTCTCTGATCTCTCCCTGCACCCCCACCCTCTCACAGAGAGCAGTTTCCATACATTTCTGGCTCAGGAAAGGGTGGAGAGCAGAACATATTGACACCGGCCACTTGGAGGCGGTATTTCTCCACCTTAATACAGGACCACTGCGCGCGCCAACTCTCTGGGAACAGCGAGTTCCAACCCAGATTCTGGCAACCGGGAAGAACAGGCAGGCAGGGGCGGGCTAGGAAAGCCATACTTTGGTGTTACTTAAAATTCCGAAAGGATCTGGGGAAAGCCTGGTTTTAAGTATGAGAATGTGTTATTGTTTTTCTTGGGGGAGAGCCTAATTTAGAGATTTAGTATGAGGGCTCCATCCCCACAGGCTCATGTAACTGTGTGTAATTAGGAATCTGATGAAATTAAAGATGCCCTCTCCAGGAACACATGCACACACCCCCAAAATCAAAATACAAAAAGACTCCCTTTGGGAGGCCGAGGCGGGCAGATCGCCTGAGGTCAGGAGTTCAAGACCAGCCTGGCCAATGTGATGAAACCCCGTCTCTATTAAAAATATAAAAATTAGCCGGGCATGATGGCGGGTGATCCATCCTCAGCTACTTGGGAGGCTGAGGCAGGAGAATTGCTTGAACCCGGGAGGCGGAGGTTGCAGTGAACCAAGATCACACCATTGCACTCCAGCCTGGGCAACAAGAGCAAAACTCCGTCTCAAAACAAAACAAAACAAAACAAACAAAAAAAGGTGGCCCCTGGGACTCTCTCCCTCTGCCTTCTGCATGGAGACCTAGCCCAGGGTGAATTCCTGTCCTGCACAACATCCTGGGAGCAAGCAATAGAGGAGTGTGGCTCCTGCTAAGGAAGGACTTAGAGATGGCCTCCTCCTTTTACAGATGGGGAAACTGAGGCTGAGGGAAAGCCCTGACTTGCCTAAGATCATGCTTTAAACAAGAGGCTGGACAAGAGCCCTGTTCTGACTCCCACAGTGCTGACCCTCAGAAAAGGGGAAATTGGGTCATCATTAAATCTGTAGACTGATATGACACAGACTGCCTGTGCCTCTCTGGGCCTCAGTTTCCCTATCTGGACACTGAGACAGGGGGCCCTGTTGATCCTCACTCTGTAAGGTGATGGGCCCTGGCCTTCATTGCCTTTCCTCCCCTCTTATCTGCTTCACACTGGGGTTCTCAACCCAAAGCCTACTTGAGGATCAGGGAGTCTAGGAGTGCCTGAACCTCTTGCAATTGGCATGTTTGCACAAGAACCCAAGCAGAATTCTAAACACAAGACTTTAGGAGAGAGATTGACTGGAGCCTTTATAATCACCCAATGGGTTCACCTTGCCTGCTGCCTAGACAGAACTGATTTATCAAGACAGGGGAATTGCAGTGGAGAAAGAGTAATCACGCAGAGCCGGCTGTGCAGGAGACCAGAGTTTAATTTACTCAAATTAGACCAGGTGCGGTGGCTCACGCCTATAATCCCAGCACTTTGGGAGACCAAGGCAGTGGTCAGGAGTTCCAGACTAGCCTGACCAACATGGAGAAACCCTGTCTCTACTAAAAATACAAAAATTAGCAGGGCGTGGTGGCAGGCATCTGTAATCTCAGCTACTTGGGAGGCTGAGGCAGGAGGATCACTTGAACCTGGGAGGTGGAGGTTGTGGTGAGCCCAGACCCCGCCACTGCACTCCAACCTGGGCAACAAGAGCAAAACTCCATCTCAAACAAAAACAAAAACAAAATCAAATCAGTCTCCCTTAGCATTCAGGAATCAGAGTTTTTAAAGATAATTTGGCAGGTAGGGGATTGGCAAATGGAGAATGCTGATTGGTCGGGTTGGAGATGGAATCATATGATGTCGAAATGAGGTTTTCTTGCTGTCTTCTGTTCCTGGGTGTGATGGCAGAACTGGTTGAGTCAGATTGCTGGCCTGGGTGGTGTCAGCTGATCCACGAGTGCAGGGTCTGGAAAATATCTCAAGCACTCATCTTAGGTTTTACTATAGTGATGTTACTCCCAGGAATTTGGGGAGGTTCAAACTCTTGGAGCCGGAGGCTGCATGACCCCTAAATTAATTTCTATTCTTGTAGCTAATTTGTTAGTGCTGGAAAGGCAGATTGGACCCCAGGCAAGTAGGGGGTCTTTTCGGGAAAGGGCTGTTGTCAATTTTGTTTCAGAGTAAAATTATGAACTGAATTCCTTCCCAAAGATAGTTCAGCCTACGCCCAGGCACGAACAAGGACAGCTTAAGGGTTAGAAGCAAGACAGAGTCAGTTAGGTCTGATTTCTTTCACTGTCATAATTTCCTCCGTTATAATTTTACAAAGGTGGTTTCACCATGGGTCCCCTTCCCTTGGGGTGGCAGCACCTCTAGAAAGGGGCCCAGCAAGGCCAGCACGTGGCAGGTAGATGCAGGAGGTTTGGGAACACCTCAGTCCTCCCAGTAAGAAAGAAAAAGTCATATGACAGGACCAAGGGTCTCAGGCCCCTTTGGTGGAATGTTCCAAGGACTCTGTTCTACGAAAGGGATCCCCGAAGGCCAAAGGAGCTGAGACCCAAAGAAGGAGGCAGAACAAATCCAGTTTGTTAGTATTGGGTGATTTATTGAGGGAATTTACAGACAGAAGCAGGATCTTGGATGGCCACAAGACAGGTGGAGCTCTGCATTCTCACTCCCCAGACGCAACGCTTAGATACCATAGGGAAAGGGTATTAGTGCTCCAACAAGACAACGAAAGGCAGCCCTCCAGAACAGGCAAGAACGCTATGTGCATCACGGCTCACGATTTGTGGAGTAACATCAAGGTTGACAAGTTCTTTCACTAGGAACAGTAAATAAAGTAGAAATCAGAAGGCATTCACAAGACTGGAGTGCATCAGAAGTCAACACGGGGGAGGGCACCCAAGATGGAGTCACTTTTGTCTCCACAGGCTCCCACTGCAGATCTGCCTGGGAGTCAGTCCCCAGCCTGCAGCTCATCAGAGAGAGGTTGCAGTGTCATAAACCAGAGATCTAAGGACTGGGGACATTGTCTTTTTTTTTTTTCCGACAGGGTCTCACTCTATTGCCCAGGCTAGGGTACAGTGGTCCAATCATAGCTCACTGCAGCCTCGATCTCATGGGCTCAAGTGAACCTGTTGCCTCAGCCTCCTGAGTAGCTGGAATTACAGATGTGCCCCACTACGCCTGGCTAATTTTTTAAAATTTTTTATAGAGATAGGGTCTCACTATCTTGCCAAAGCTGGTCTCAAATTCCTGGTCTCAAGCAATCTTCCCATCCTGGTCTCCCAAAGTTTGGGGATTACAGGCATGAGCCACCACGCCTGGCCTACACTGTTTCCAAAAGGAAATGAAAAGCCTCAACACAACCCAGTGTCCTCCCTGGGGACAGAGTAGGAAGCCATGCAGTGGTACTCTGCACCAGTTCCTCAAAGATGGTATGAAAAGGCATTTGCTGACACAAACAGGTTCCCAGCCAAATGCTGATGACCGTAAGCAGATGACACAGCAGCATGTGATATACGGCGCTTTTCCACTGTCCCATTCCCCCACAGCGATGTTGGTACAGATGGAGTCTTATTAACACCAGTCATTCTATCCATCCAGACAGATACAGATTATATATATATACACATACGCATATATATACACATACACACACACATACATATACACATACACGTACACATACATATACATATACACATACATATACATATATGGCTATACTGTAGGATACACTCCAAGACCCCCAGAGGATGCTTGAAACTTCAGATAGTACTGAATTCTCTCTATATATATGAATACTATGTTTTTTTTTTCTCAACGTATCTATGATAAAGTTTAATTTATAAATTAGGCACAGTAAGAGATTAACAATAACTATTAATAAAACAGAACAAGTATAACAATATACTGTAATTAAACTTCTGTGAATGAGGTCTCTCCCTCTCAAAATATCTCGTGGTACTGTCCATCCCTATTTCGGATCCGCAGTTGAGAGGAGTAACTGAAACCCGGGAAAGTGAAACTCCCATCAGGGGTGACTACTATTCATACATATGATTCTTGAAAAAATATGCCAGATATTAATGGTTAATGTTAATAGTGGTGGGAGTGGGATAATTTTACTGCCTCCTTTGTGCTTAATGGTATTTTAAATTGTCAACAAGTTACTTTTTAATTTGTTTCGCTCATTTTTCCTTTTTTTGACACGTGTCTATCACGTGGAAGGACGCAGGGCTACTTCCCTTTTGCAGGGGAAGCCGTCTCCTGGCACACAGGCTACCCAGTGTCCCCTTTATTTTTGTTTAAATCAAACCAAGTCCCTGGAAGGCGCTCAGGGTGGGTCCGGAGGGGCGGCTCCACAGTGCCCGCGGGGTCCCAGGACCAGGCACTGGCCGACTTCGGCGTCGTCCCCGGGCCGCCCACTGCCGAGGCCCCCGGCTCTCCCTGCAGGTACCACCTCGTGGTGATCGCCCTCATCTACTTCCTGCCGCTCGCGGTGATGTTCGTCGCCTACAGCGTCATCGGCCTCACGCTCTGGAGGCGCGCAGTGCCCGGACAGCAGACCCACGGTGCCAACTTGCGCCACCTGCAGGCCAAGAAGAAGGTGGGAGCGGGGGCGGGGCCTGGCGGGGGCGGGGCTGGTCCTGGCCCCGCCCTGGGGAGCCGCCCTTGAGGTCTCAAGGCCGGTCCGCAAGAGGGCGCCCGGGAGAAGCTTGCGGAAGCTGCCTTTGCGCGAAGCCTGGGGCCAGAGCCTGACCGCATTCCTCCCAGGCGGGCAGATTTCCCTTTGGTCTTTGGCCACACACAAAATTAAAGAAACTTCCCAGAATGTTAGGGGAGTTAGGGACTCCTAAAGCCCCATAGAATTCAGATACCCCCAAGAATCTTAGAATGATAAAATATTAAAATCTTAGACTGAATAATCAGAATGTTGAATTTGAGAAGCCCCACAGAACTATAGAAGGTGCCTAGACTGTCACAGGAGAGCCCTCAAAGGCTGGAACTGCGGACCTCAGAAGTCGTGGAGACCGGATTGTTGTCCAAAGTGCCAGTATCCCCCTACTCTCTGCCATCCAAGGCCCCCCCGAAGGTCCTGATGTAGCCCTCTGTGTCCCAGACCCCCTTCACCCTCCTCCAGTCCAAGCTTGTCCTTGCCCCCTTCCTGCCAGGCAACAGGGGAGGTAATGGGTTAACCACATCATGTAGCCAGGTCAAAGCCACGGCTTCTCACCCAATAGTAGGCATCTTTCACAGGTGGTTTGGGGAGGCAGCTGCACATGGGCGCCATCTGGTGCCCCTCATGGAGCACTGGCCTCCATCTGCTCCACCCTCAGGGTCTCAGCCCAGATCCTACGTGAGGATCAGGGTGCCCAGGAACCCCCAGACCTTTTGTAATTGGCATGCGGGCTGCCGAGCGGTGCAGGAGTGTGCCTGCAGGGGCCAGGCTCTGAGGAGGGGGAGGTCCGGAAGCTGACCCGTGGGCAGAGGCAGGGGTCCCTAGTTGGAACCTCACAGCCCACAGAGAGAAGGGCTGTGCCCATACAGATCCCAGAGAGGGGGCGACCTGGGAACGCATAGCTGACACGAGGGCTCCCCTAGGGATGGGGTTAGGAGAGAGAGCTCAGCCACTCTCCAGGGAGGGGGAGCTGCAGCGAATCAAGGGGTCCCAGACACCTCTTGTAGGAAGTGGCCATTGAGCTGGGCTTCAAGGAGTGAGGACTTCAAAGGAAGGATAGCAGTGTGAGCAGAGGGACCGGCCTGAGCAAAGGTCCCTGAGGTTGGGGGCTCAGGAAGGTCTGGGCGACACGTGCTCAGGGGCTTGAGTAATAGAGCTAATGGGGTCTGAGTGTGGAGCGATTCCCAGGCAGGCTGAAGGGGTGCTTTACGTCTGCCCTTGGAGGGCTGGGGCTGGGACTTGGGCACTGAGAAGTAACTTGAGCCTCTCCTGGACCAGTTTGTGAAGACCATGGTGCTGGTGGTGGTGACGTTTGCCATCTGCTGGCTGCCCTACCACCTCTACTTCATCCTGGGCAGCTTCCAAGAGGACATCTACTGCCACAAGTTCATCCAGCAGGTCTACCTGGCACTCTTCTGGTTGGCCATGAGCTCTACCATGTACAATCCCATCATCTACTGCTGCCTCAACCACAGGTGAGCCCCCACTCCAATCCCACCCTCTGCCCTCAGAGCTCCACTGCCTGGCCCCAGCTGGGCTCCCCTGCACAGCTCAGGCATCCACCCTCCTTCCTGCTGGAGCCTGTGGCCCTGTTCCCCCAGCCTACACGAGAAAGCCGTCCTCACACTCAGGCCCCAGCATAATCCTCCCTCTGGCCTGGGCCTAGCTTGAGCCCCCATCCTCCCCAAAGCCTCACCCTGTCTCCCAGGCTGTAGCTCTAACCGTCTGTTACTGCTGGCTCTTCTGGGTTCTGTGTCTGGGGTAAGAAGAAGAGAGAAGGGAGGACCAGAGAGATGGAGGGAAGGGGAGCATCAGAGAGAGGGGGCGGGACAGACAGACGGCGGAAAGAAGAGCCAAGTAGCGGGAGGGAGGGACTGACTTCTGTTCTAGTATTTTCACGAGCTTCCTACTGAGGGCTTTCCTGGAGCCAAGTGAGCGGCACCCATCTGGCAGTGGAAGCAGGGATGGGGGCTGGGGCCAGCACAGGGGTGGGACAGGCTGCTCCCTGGAAAGGTCACAGTGCATGCCTTGTCCTCCAGGGGCTTTCAGGGCAGCTGAGAAGTGACCTTGGCAGAGACAGCCAGGAAGGAGAGCCCCAGAATCTCACTCTCCTGGCATCATCCGGTTTCCCTAGCCCTTGTGATTCTGAGGAAATGAGTCCTAGAGAGGGGCCTGCACTAGCTCTGGGGCACCTGGAGAGGTGGGGGGTGAGGAGCCAGGCAGGAACTCAGCCCCAGGAGTCCTGCAGAGCAGGCCTTTCAGCTGCAGAAAACCCTGAAGGTGGGATAAGTAAGGGGCAGTGAGAGGTGGACACAGTCTCACCTCAGTGAGATAATGATGTGGGCGAAGTTGGCCTCAGACCTCTTTGTTCATGTTTTTTGTCACCTCCCTGGCCAGGTAGCCAGGCTACTCGTAATGCCATTAGGATCTTTGTTGCTCAGACATTTCACCCGCCTGGGGAAAGCCAAAAGGAAGTAAGGAGCTATGATTTTTTGCATGCTTACTGAAGGGTTCTCCTCTATCTTCTGAGAGGGAAGTAGATAATAGGAGAGAAGCAGGTGTCATCCCCACTCTACAGATGAGGAAATGAGCTTCAGAAAGGAAGATGCTCCCAAACTCATACAACAAACAGTAAAGCCAGGACTCCATATGTCTCCAAGGCCTGTCATCTTATCCCCACACCACGCATTTCTCTTTTAAAGACTTGTGGGATTGAAAACCTGGAGACAGGGACTCGACATCAGGGAGGGGCCACCAGCCCACTGTCTCTGTGGGTTCATCACTCTCCTGCTACCCAAGGGAGATACAGTCCCTGGGCGTCTGAACAACACCCCAGGCTCTACAAGATCCTGACATCGCTTCTGGATCATTCCCCTCTCTGAGCGGCCGGCGTTCCGTTTCTGCTGTCTGATTTCTTCCACTCACTGTGTGTGCTTGCTCTAAACTCCCATTCAGTGCTGCCATGGGGAGAGCTATTTGTTTTCAGGCAAATGCACCAGAACTTGGTGGCTCCAAGTGTGGGTTTTTCAATGCAGTCCCCTTGGGAAAAGCATCCTTGTTCTCCCAAGTTGCCAAAGCTTCCATTGTGTTTTAGCAGGAGGAGTTCTGACTCCTCCCTTAGAAGCCAGTTAACAAGTCAAACAAGAATATCTGCTGGTTTTGTGTGGGGTTTTTTAGTAATTATGCTGGGGTGTTTTTTTGTTTGTTTGCAATAACAGATGACCTAAATCAGCTTAGTCACCCACTTCATTCACTAGACCCCACTCCAGAACACTCTGGCAGTTTCCAAAAATCAAACTCACCCACGAAGGCATCTCTCAAGAGCCCCTGAGCTGAGCTGTGGGAGGCTCTTGGAGAGAGACAGTGACTTTCCCCTGGAAGGAACTCAGTTACCTAGGGGTGGGGCAGTCACATCACAGCTCCTGTGCCCCTACCTCCCTGGCTCAAGGTGCCCCTTGCTCCCCCAGGTTTCGCTCTGGATTCCGGCTTGCCTTCCGCTGCTGCCCGTGGCTCACACCCACCGAGGAAGATAAGCTCGAGCTGACTCCCACGCCCTCCCTCTCCACGAGAGTCAAAAGGTGTCACACTAAGGAGACTTTGTTCATGGCTGGGGATGCAGCCCCCGCCGAGGCTACCTGTGGGGAGGCGGGGCGTCCCCAGGATGGATCAGGGCTATGGTTTGGGTATGGTTTGCTTGTCCCCACCAAAACTTATGTTGAAATTTGATCCCAATGTGGCAGTGTTGGGAGGTAGGGGCTAGTGGGAGGTGTTTGGGTCTTGGGGATGGATCTCTTATGAATAGATTAATGCCCTCCAGCTGGAGTTAATCCTCACTCTTGTGGGAATGGACTAGTTCCCAAGATAACAAGTTGTTAGAAAGAGTCTGGTGTCCTCAGTTTCCCTGTCTTGCTTCCTCTCTCACCATGTGATCTCTTTGCACAAAACCAATTCCCTTCTACTTTCCACCATGACTAGAAGCAGCCTCAGGCCTTCACCAGATGCAGCTGCCCAATCTTGGATATTCCAGCCACCAGAATCATGAGTCAAATAAACCTCTTTTCTTTATAAATTACCTAGTCTCGGGTATTCCATCTAGTCTCGGGTATTCCATGAAAGCAACACAAATGGACTAAAACAGGTGCCTGCTGAACCCTGAAGCCTTGTCTGGCTGCGGAACAAGGTGTAGCACCCTTTGAGAAGTAGCCAATCGAGAAGACCGATCTGAAAGTTCAGCTCATGCCCATCTTTCAGTACACCAAGGCAAAGACAACATGGGGCTAGAACTCCAGAAAGGATGCTGACTCTAAGAGGACTCAGCCACCCATCTCAGAGAGCACTTCAGGGAATCCAGTAAGGGTCAGAAAAGGCAGTGTGAGCTGATATTTATCTAATCTAAGAGATGCAAGCTCAAATGCCTTCCTGGGGCACACAAGAATATGTATAAAAGAAAAGCTGAAATGTGATGATAAAAGGCAACTGACTTCCAGCCTCAGTTTGAGCTATTAGGGAGTGGTGGGGGCCATGGCAACCTGGAGAGGATAGGCATTCAAAGGGGACAGGAACTACTCAGCTCTGGACAAGCGTTGCCACATGGTAATGGGAGCCCACTGTTGCTAGATATTCCTAAATCTTTCGAGAGAAGCTATAAATCCACATTTGTATGTGAGTCTTCCAGATTTGTTGAATTTGACCCACATTTTTGTAAACTTTGCATAAGCTAAACAAAACATATCCGTGGGCAATGCAACCATGACACTGACTCGCCATCAGGATGCGGATACAAAGGAGGAAACTTCTTATTTCACGAAGCCCAGTGACTGAGTCAGCGGAGGGCTTCTCTGTCTCAGTATTTAAGATGTAAGATACAGCCCAGGTAGATGGTGATTAAGAGTCAAAAAAGCCAGCTGTCTCCCCTCAGGCAAGTCACTGTGACCTCTGCCCAGTATCGTCACTACTTCACAGGGATGCTGTGAGGAACGATGGGAGTCATGCCTATAAGCTAGCAGGCCAGGCCAGATTAAGTGCCCAATACATGGTAGCCAGGACTTTTTTTTTTTTTTTTTTTGAGACAGGGTCTCTGTCTGTGAGACCCAGGCAGGAGTGCAGTGGCACCATCACGGCTCACTGCAGCCTCAACCTCCTGGGCTCAGGGGATCCTCCCGCCTCAGTCTCCCATGTAGCTGGGACCACAGGTACACACCACCACACCCAGCTAATTTTTAAGTTTTTTTGTAGATATGGGGTCTTGCTATGTTGCCCAGGCTGGTCTTGAACTCCTGGGCTCAATCATTCCTCCTGCCTGTCTCCTGAAGTGGTGGGATTACAGATGTGAACCACCACACCTGGCTGTTAGCCATGACTCTTAACTATTTTATACAAAAGCCACCTACAAAGCAGCAGCACAGCTCCCACCCACTCCCACTTCTGCAGCAAGAAGCTGGAGGGCAGAAAGCAGCAACTGTCTTAACTCCCAGAAAGCTCCAGGTCTGGCCCAGCCCATCCCAAGGGCACACCTCCTCCTGCTTGCCAACTCAGCCTCCACGCCCTGGTTCCCCTGCAGAAGAACCATGTAACATTGTCAACGCACACTGGAAGGTATAATGCTACCTGTGTTCTCCAAAAAATCCCTGCTCCACAGACACCAGCACCATGCCCCTAATAAAGGGAATCTGATCTCACCAAACCAGGTGGTTTGGCAATCAGTCCTGTGG